>NC_092163.1:43423585-43751085 GCF_045791955.1 Oncorhynchus clarkii lewisi
TAAAGGAAGCTAGGGTGCTTATTTCCCACTCCCAAAATATTTCTCTGATTAGTTATAGCACCGTTTATATAACATAGCTACAGTTGAAGTCAGAAGTTTGCCTGCACCTTAGCCAAATACATTTAAACTCACAATTCCTAGTAATAATTCCCTGTCTTAGGCCTGTTAGGATCACCACTTTATTTTAAGAATGTGAGATGTCAGAATAATAGTAGAGAGAATGATTTATTTCAGCTTTTATTTCTTTCATCACATTCCCAGTGAGTCAGAAGTTTACATACACTCAATTAGTATTTAGTAGCTTTGACTTTAACTGGTTTAACTTGGGTTCAACGTTTCGGGTAGCCTTCCCCAAGCTTCCAACAATAAGTTGGGTGAATTTTGGCCCATTCCTCCTGACAGAGCTGGTGTAACTGAGTCATGTTTGTAGGCCTCCTTGCTCGCACACGCTTTTTCAGTTCTGCCCACAAATTTTCTACGGGATTGAGGTCAGGGCTTTGTGATGGCCACTCCAATACCTTGACCTTGTTGTCCTTAAGCCATTTTGCCACAACTTTGGAAGTATGCTTGGGGTCATTGTCCATTTGGAAGACCCATTTGCAACCAAGCTTTAACTTCCTGACAGATGTCTTGAGATGTTGCTTCAATATATCCACATAATTTTCCTGCCTCATGATGCCATCTATTTTGTGAAGTGCACCAGTCCCTCCTGCAGCAATGCACCCCCACAACATGATGCTGCCACCCCGTGCTTCACGGTTGGGATGGTGTTTTTCGGCTTGCAAGCCTCCCCCTTTTTCCTCCAAACATAACGATGGTCATTATGGCCAAACAGTTCTATTTTTGTTTCATTAGACCAGAAGACATTTCTCCAAAAAGTATGATCTTTGTTCCCATGTGCAGTTGCAAACCGTAGTCTGGCTTTTTTTGTAGCGGTTTTGGAACAGTGGCTCCTTCTTTGCTGAGTGGCCTTTCAGGTTATGTATAGGACTTGTTTTACTGTGGATATAGATAATTGTGTACCTGTTTCCTCCAGCATCTTCACAAGGTCCTTTGCTGTTGTTCTGGGATTGATTAGCACTTTTCGCACCAAAGTATGTTAATCTCTAGGAGATAGAACGCTTCTCCTTCCTGAGCGGTATGACAGCTGTGTGGTCCCATGGTGTTTATACTTGCATACTATTGTTTGATGAAAGTGGTACCTTCAGGCGTTTGGAAATTGCTCCCCAGGATGAACCAGACTTGTGGAGGTCTACAATTTTTTTTCTGAGGTCTTGGCTGATTTCTTTTCCCATGGTGTCAAGCAAAGAAGCACTGAGTTTGAAGGTAGGCCTTGAAATACATCCACAGGTACGCCTCAAATTGACTCAAATTATGTAAATTAGCCTATCACAAGCTTCTAAAGCCATGACATCATTTTCGGGAATTTTCAAGCTGTTTAAAGGCACAGTCAACTAAGTGCATGTAAACTTCTGACCCACTGGAATTGTGATACAGTGAATTATAAGTTAAATAATCTGTCTATAAACAGTTGTTGGTAAAAATGATTGTGTCATGCACAAAGTAGATGTCCTAACCGACTTGCCAAAACTACAGTTTTTTTTAACAAGAAATTTGTGGAGTGGTTGAAAATGTGTTTTAATGACTCCAACCTAAGTCTATGTAAACTTCTGACTTCAACTCTGTCCGTTTTTTTATCAATCTTGGTTGAGAGGGGTGTCATTTATGTTAGTAAATGAATTATGTGCAGAGGGGTGCTAGTATGCCACTGTAATATCAAGCTCAAATCCATATGTTAAATCAGCTGGAATCTATTTGCAATGTCAGGATATCACTGCCGTTTTACATAGGCAGCGTTTGTCTCTTGCTGTGTTATTCTTAGCCTCGAGTAATATTAATGAAACACAAATAAGTGCAAAGTGGTGACAGTGCGAGTAACAGTTTAATAGTAATAGGCTGATATGCTACATTAAGCCTATGTGTAATGTGTTTGAGCTGGTTACTTGAAAATTACACTAAACAGCCAGACATCGCTGTTGATCACTATCACAGTCACGATCACTATCTATTTCCCCAGTATTACATTGAAAGAGATGATCCTATGCGTTGTAAACATTGATAACAAATGAGTATCCAAATGATCCGTTTATTTTTGTACCTTCCAGATCAGTCAGGCAGTGGCAGGGTAGCCAGTGCTGCTCGAGGCCCCAAGATCCAGCCGGACGCCTCCCACATCGCATTTGGGTCGAGGGTTTTAGGACCCCCTCCACTGACCGGAAGGAAGAATAGTGGACTCTCAGAGGGACAGGGACAGGACGGGAGGACACAGGACGGGAGGACACACCGGATCATGAATATGGTAATACTCCCCTGAGAAGGGAGCTTGCTGTCCAAACATGGGTTGATTTCATATATAGATATATTGCATGGGAGCGTTAGAGTCTCTCTTTTGAATACCCACATGAACACATTTATCATACGATGTGACTATTGCATTTACCAATAGTGTGAAAATAAGTTTTGGGAGGAGCTGTTGTTATTTTA
Source organism: Oncorhynchus clarkii lewisi (assembly GCF_045791955.1). Classification (NCBI taxonomy): domain Eukaryota; kingdom Metazoa; phylum Chordata; class Actinopteri; order Salmoniformes; family Salmonidae; genus Oncorhynchus; species Oncorhynchus clarkii. Next base: position 43,426,130 of record NC_092163.1, read on the forward strand.
TTGTACCGCTGGCCCACTCTCCAAACATAGATATCACATCCACAAAGAGACCTTTGTGAATAGCATTTGAGGAATTCCTGCTTTTGTTTTCTCTTTTTCTCCAATAGTGTGATGATGATAAGAATCAACGGATGTTGTCTTGAGGCACCGGAAGTTATTTGGGTCTTTGACGCATTCTGAACTATTTCTGTATTATTATCCGCCTGTCATATCTCCCATCATTGGAAAGCCAGTGTCTTCTAGGACTCCCGAGAGAGATCCGCTCTGTGATCCTCTTTTGTTGATTTTTGCCTTTCTGTTTCTGCCTTTAGTGCTCTGATATGATTTATGTTTTATAATATGTTTTTATACCTCTCTCTCTCTCTCTCTCTCTAAATTCAATTCAAATGGCTTCATTGGCATGGGAAGCATATGTTTACATTGTAAATAGTAAGCATTACACTCACAAAAGTTTAAAAGGAATAGAGACATTTATGGCTATGTACAGTGTTGTAACGACGTGCAAATAGTTAAAGTACAAACGGGAAAATAAATACACAAAATGTTGCCCTTTTCTTGGGGCAACAGGTTGCCAATCTTGTTCTCTCTCTCGCTCTCTCTCTCTCTGTCTCTGCCTATCTCGCTTGCTCCCTCTCTCTCCTTCTTTCTCTCTGTCACAGGGGTCTGTATCTGGTGCAAGAACAAATAGAACAGCTGCTTCAGAGAGACATCAGGATCATGGAGACTGGAGCGAGAAACAACCTGGTCCCAGTAGCCAGAAGAATGACTCCGTTTATGAGCTGGCAGGTAAGGACTACACTGTCGTCTGTTCCACACAACGTCAAGTAAAAATGCCATAGACATTTACATTCAACTGAAATGCTCAAATCAACCTACAACATTGTTTTACGCGTCGATGTTAGGTAACCTTGTTGAACGGGATGTTAGGACAATACTTTTAGAACATAATATTTTAAATTATTGAAGCTTAGAGAGATGTGGCCGCAGCCATATTGAAACAGCGTAACAGGAATGGTAGAGCGTCCGCGCGCCTACTTTACTCATGGCCTTTGGTATCCGTTCAGCGAGCAAGGTCTAGCTGTGTTAAACATTACAGTAGTTTTGACATGTGCATCTGATCATACTGTGTTTGCCAGCAAGCTAGCTAACAGCAAACAAGGTTAGTAAGCTAGCCAACTGCATGGTAATGAAGTCACTTTTGCAGATCGTGTACACTATGCATGAAACGGTATTCAGTATGGTTTGCAGTGAGGGACTTCACTGCAAACCCAGTAGAGGCTAGCAACCTAGCTGGGCCAGAAACAGCTGGCTAGAAAAAGGAGTATTGAAGCTAGCTAGGTGTCTGATTTAGCAACCGACATGTTGGGTTGTTAACAGTGTCAACTCGTATTAAATCAATTGCAGCTAGTTGTCAGATTTATGAGACAAAATTATGTTACCAATGTCCATAGTGAAATCCATAATCCATAGTAAAATCCTGCTCTGTAGCAAGCTGTTCCGATAACGACACTAGCATGCAAAATATCCATCAAGGATAGCTGAGCATGCCGTGGTTTTGGACTAGCTGGCTATGATAGCCCACAATGCACAGTATAATTTTTTGGTCAATTTATCATGCCATATCACCTAGTTTAGCGATCATCAACTAGATTCAGCCACGGGCCGATTTTTTTCTTAAGCAGATGGTCAGGGGGCCGGAACATAATTACAAATCATTTGTAAACTGCAGATTGACCGCAAGAAGCACAAACGGATATAATATTTAACTAAAACAGAATAATTTCAAACATTGCTTACATTTGTATACGATCGCATACTGTATATCTCTTTATTATGTGTGGGAAATCATTGGAACAGATTTCCAAAATTAAAATCACTCTAAGCTGATTTGCAAGTGTTTTTATGGTGTTTTATGTCCAACAAGAAAATATATATATTTTTCAATAAAAAATGTTTTCTTACATTTTTGCTCAGAAAACTAAAATAAATAAAATCACCCGCGGGCCAAATTCGTCCAGTGGGCCGCTAGTTGGGGAACCCTGACCTAGCTAGTCTATAACAGGAGAGCCTTCTAAAAAGCACTTATTCTTTTGTCAAAATGAAAACATTGGCAATGAGGCTACTAACATGCTGTTACGACTTCTAGGAGTAGTGGGTGCCGAGTCAGGGGCAGAGAGCAGAGGGTAAAGGACAACTGTATTTATTCCGGAGAAAAGTAGGTCACGCCAAAACACCAGGCGCATACAATGACCGGCCCAAAAACAGGACACAAACAGTCCGGAGAAATACAAAAATATCACATCCACAAAACGAACAGAGAAACAAGCCCGCACAAAAGGCGGCGGGCCTACTGGGTTTAAATAGCCCACAATCACAACCTAAACACAAAACAGGTACAACTGATCAGACACAACTAAATGAAACAGATCGGTGGCAGCTAGTAGGCCGGCGACGACGACCACCGAGCGCCACCCGAACAGGAAGAGGCACCATCTTCAGCGGGATTCGTGACACATGCATTGTAATCAGGGCTGCCTGTCAGATGAACCAATCAAGTGATGTCGTTGTTGACACATTATCAACATGGCAACACACAGTCCTTTTTTAAATTGAACCTTTATTTAACTAGTCAGTTAAGAACAAATAATTTTTTACAATGACAGCCTACACCGGCCAAATTGTTTGCCATCCTATGGAACTCCCAATCACGGCCGGCTGTGATACAGCCTGGATTCAAACCAAGGTGTCTGTGGTGACGCCTCTAGCACTGATGCAGTGCCTTAGACCGCTATGCCACTCGGGAGCCCGAGTAGTTAAATTATTTTCATTCATTTTAACATAAATATGAGTTTTTCAGCAGTTTTAAGGGTAGGAACATGCTTCTTTATCACATTTGGTTATCGAAATCACCTTAACTTACTAAAATGTTTCAGTTCATCTTTAATACTTTTGTCGTTAAGCAGACACTCTTAACCAGAGTGATTTACAGTGCAATCATCTTAAAGTAGCTAGGTGAGACAACCATATATCACAGTCATAGTAAGCATGAGGGTGCTGTGGGATTAATCAAGATATTTTTTGATGAGGTTGGTTTTCAGACGTTTTCAGACGATAGGGCTTCCAGATGTCTGTCGGTGTGGATCCCACACTGTTATCATTAGCATCAGCAAATCTCAAATCGTTGTAACAGAAATTCAAGCATGAACTGAGAGTTTTTTTATAGGCCATTAATAATGTGCATGCCACACTACTACAGAAACCATACATTCATTCCACAGTGTGCTTCCCACACTGACCAATAGTCACAGACATGACTTGGAAATTGTGATTTGGGAAAATCTGAAAAACAACTTCCTCCTTAGTTTTGCCTAGCTTGCTTTATTCAGCCCAGTTTGTCGAATTACTGCTCCCCTAAGAGAAGTTAAATCAGTGTATATTTAATGTACTTTCAACAGCTGTCCTTTTCCACCAAGCTAACTAACCGTAAACACTGGTTCATTAGTACAATGGTATGACAGAATCATTGACTCCCCAACGTTCATCATAGTTATGGTTTCCCTTCTCAATCTGAGTGCGTAATTGAAATATTACATAAGTATGTCTGGTTAGCATGCTCCTTTATGTGATAGTAATTCAGCCGCACACTGACTCTATACACTCACTGACCTAAATTCTAATATATTAGACTTGGTAATGCAGTACGTTTGAAGTGTGATGGAGTATATAAGAAGATCATTAAAATATCTAGCTTTAGTTGTGCATTGCTAGCTTTATTTAGTCTGCTGCACTCGCTATTGATGGATTGAATAGAGCTCGTTTTCTGAAATACCTTTTATTGAGAACGAAAGATGGTTTTACTGTGGAATACTGCTCAGGTTCTAAAGTTGCATTATGTGTTTGTCAGGCTATTATTGTGACTCGTGTTTTTAATGTAACCTCGTTGTGTAATGTACAGGGAAGCCAGGGAGCCTGCAGCCGCGACCACCTAAAGACAGAGCGTCATCAGACAAGGCGGGGTCCAGGAAGCTACGGGTACACAGTGCAGGGAAGGAGAAATTGGCGCCTGGCTCAGGTGAGCTGTGTATGTATTATGAAAGCTTTAGAGAGCCTGTCCGTGTGAACTGGATTGTGTGTCTAAGTGTGAAGTGTGTGAAGTGTGGTGGTCTTAGGGTAGATGTTCTCTTTTCTGTTGTAAATGGACCCATAGACGCTGGACTTAGCCACCATGGAGACAGGAACCAACGACTTTTGACCCCCAGTGAGACGAGTGGAGACCAAACAGAAGGTCAGACACTTCTCTAAACTGACAAACTTTTTAAAAATGGATACAGCCGGGCTCCGGCTAGTGCTTCTGTTTCTGATTTGGGAGTGAAGTGAAGACACTTTAACCCCTTTATCCAGTTCCTACTCCAGAGCAGACATCCAACCATCACAATCTGGAGCTACAGTATGTGGCAGATGGCTTATCTGGCATGACACTTCCAAGGATGGTTCTTACCAAGATTTACTTCCATCTACCTCAATTAATTGGCAAGTTTGGCCAACTTTAGCCATTAGTATATTTGCCTCAGTAGTTTCCAGCTACAGTAATAATACCCAGCTTCTGAAGTCTCACCCATTTCTACACATTTTATGCAGGATCATTGCTAAGGCTATGAAATACTTGTCTGAGTTTTTTTGTTAACCCCCCCCCCCACCCCAGCCACACTAAATGAGCACTTTTTTTGCTCTAAGCACATTTATGGGTTGTTCCCATCTCCAAAAGCCTGGAGCTGTCCCTGTGCAGTGCAGGAGGCAGCACTGCAGCCCTTCCCTCTTACTCTCAGTCTACGTTCATTAATGGTAATGGCACATTAAATAAGAGTCAGAGGGGGAAGTCCCGTGGGTTTGGCACAGGGTCTTCCACACAGCAGCACAATTAGAAAAGGTGATTATAGTGTTGAGACAAAAGTGCGCTGAATGTCCATAGACATTTCATACCGCTGAACTACTAGGCTGCATCCCAAATGACACACTATTTCCTGTATGGTAAGTAGCCTTGCGCGAGCCAGAATGGCTCATAGGAGCAGGAGTCAGTAGCTTGAGGCAGCTTGATTTACAAGTACACCCCTTGGACAGGACAATAGTCTATCACAGGGACTTACTCCCAAGCAGAGAAGCATCAAATCAAATAAAACAATTTTTTATTTTTTATTTCACCTTTATTTAACCAGGTAGGCCAGTTGAGAACAAGTTCTCATTTACAACTGCGACCTGGCCAAGATAATGCAAAGCAGTGCAACAAATACAACAACACCGAGTTACACATAAACAAACGTACTGTCAATAACACAAAATGAAAGAAAAATAGAAAAATCTATGTGCAGTTTGTGCAAATGTAGAAGGGTAGGGAGGTAAGCAATAAATAGGCCCTAGAGGCGAAAATAATTACAATTTAGCATTAATACTGGAGTGATAGATGTGCAGAAGATGAATGTGCAAGTAGAGATACTGGGGTGCAAAAGAGCAGAAGGGTAAGTAATAATATGGGGATGAGGTAGTCGAGTGTGCTATTTACAGATTGGCTGTGTGTCAGGTCCTGACCTTAGTTCCTTTTTTATGTCTCTGTTTTAGTTTGGTCATGGCGTGAGTTGGGGTGGGCATTCTATGTTGTGTATTCTAGGTTTTGTATTTCTGTGTTTGGCCTGGTATGGTTCCCAATCAGAGGCAGCTGTCGATCGTTGTCTCTGATTGAGAACCATACTTAGGCAGGCTGTTTTCCCACTATGGGTTGTGGGTAGTTGTTTTCTGTGTCTGTGTTTTACCATACAGAACTTTTTCGGTTTTCATTTATTTCTCTTGTTCTTTTGTATTCAGTGTTCGGTTATATTTCATTAAAATATGGACACTTACCACGCTGCGCATTGGTCCGATCTTTCCTTCTCCTCCTCAGAAGAGGAGGAAAACCGTTACACTGTGTACAGTGATTGGTAAGCTGCTCTGACAGCTGATGCTTATAGTTAGACAGTCTATATAAGACTCCAGCTTCAGAGATTTTTGCAATTCCTTCGAGTTATTGACAGCAGAAAACTGGAAGGAAAGGCAGCGAATGGAAGTGGTGACTTTGGGGATGACCAGTGCAATATACCTGTTGGAGTGCGTGCTACGTGTGGGTGTTGCTATGGTGACCAGTGAGCTGAGATAAGACTTTACCTAGCAAAGACTTATAGATGACCTGGAGCTAGTGGGTTTGGCGACGGATATGTAGTGAGGGCCAGCCAACGAGAGCATACAGGTCGCAGTGGTGGGTAGTATATGGGGCTTTGGTGAAAAAAAAGGATGGCACTGTCTACATCCAGTTTGCTGAATAGAGTGTTGGGGGCTATTTTGTAGATGACATCGTCAAAGTCAAGGATCAGTAGGATAGTCAGTCTTACGAGGGTATGTTTGGTGGTATGAGTGAAGGAGGCTTTGTCACGAAATAGGAAGCCGATTCTAGATTTAATTTTGGATTGGAGATGCTTAATGTGAGTCTGGAAGGAGAGTCTACAGTCTGACTGTAGTTGTACAGTTGTTGTAGTTGTCCACATATTCTAGGTCAAAAAATGTTATGCGCCGAATACAACAGGCCTTACCGTGAAATTCTTACTTACAAGCCCTTAACCAACAATGCAGTTCAAGGAAAAGAGTTATATATTTACTAAATAAATTAAAGTATAAAATAAAAAGTACATAACAAAAACGAGGCCAAATGCAGGGGCTATCGGTACAGAGTCAATGTGCAGGGGGTACAGGTTAGTTGAGGTAATTTGAACATGTAGGTAGGAGTAAAGTGACTATGCGTAGATAATAAACAGCGTGTAGCAGCAGTGTAAAAAGGGGGAGGCGCTCCGGTACCGCTTGCCGTGCGATAACAGAGAGAATAGTCTAAGACTTGGGTGACTGGAGTCTATGACCATTTTTTGGGCCTTCCGCTGACACCGCCTAGTATATAAACGTTGAAGTCGTAAGTTTACATACACTTGGGTTGGAGTCATTAAAACTAGATTTTCAACCACTCCACAAATTTCTTGTTAACAAACTGTAGTTTTGGCAAGTCGGTTAGGACATCTACTTTGTGCATGACACAAGTAATTTTTCCAACAAGTGTTTATAGACAGATTATTTAACTTATGTATCACAATTCTAGTGGGTCAGAAGTTTATATACACTAAGTTGACTGGGCCTTTAAACAGCTTGGAAAATTCCAGAAAATGATGTCATGGCTTTGGAAGCTTCTGATAGGCTAATTGACATCATTTGAGTCAATTGGAGGTGTACCTGTAGATGTATTCCAAGGCCTATCTTCAAACTCAGTGCCTCAGTGCTTGACATCTTGGGAAAATCTAAAGAAATCAGCCAAGCCAAAAAAAATGGTGTACCTCCACAAGTCTGGTTCATCCCTGGGAGCAATTTTCAAATACCTGAAGGTGCCATGTTCATCTGTACAAACAATAGTACACAAGTATAAACACCATGCTCAGGAAGGAGACCCCTTCTGTCTCCTAGAGATGAACGTACTTTGGTGCGAAAAGTGCAAATCAATCCCAGAACAACAGCAAAGAATCTTGTGAAGATGCTGTAGGAAACAGGTACAAAAGTATCTATATCCACAGTAAAACGAGTCCTACATCAACATAACCTGAAAGGCCGCTCAGTAAGGAAGAATCCAATGCTCCAAACCACCATAAAAAAACAGACTACGGTTTGCAACTGCATATGGGGACAAAGAAGAAATGTCCTCTGGTCTGATTAAACAAAAATAGAACTGTTTGGCCAAAATTACCATTGATATGTTTGGAGGAAAAAGGGGGAGGCTTGCAGGCCGAAGAACACCATCCCAACCGTGAAGCACATGGGTGCAGCATCATCTGGTGGGGGTGCTTTGCTGCAGGAGGGACTGGTGCACTTCACAAAATAGATGGCATCATGAGGCAGGAAAATTATATTGAAGCAACATCTTAAGACATCAGTCAGGAAGTTAAAGCTTGGTCGCAAATGGGTCTTCCAAATGAACAATGACCCCAAGCACACTTCCAAAGTTGTGGCAAAATGGCTTAATGTCACGCCCTGGTCTTAGTATTTTGTGTTTTCTTTATTATTTTGGTCAGGCCAGGGTGTGACATGGGTTTTTTATGTGGTGTGTTTTGTCTTGGGGTTTTTCGTACGTATTGGGATTGTAGCTTAGTGGGGTTTTCTAGGTAAGTCTATGGTTGCCTAAAGTGGTTCTCAATCAGAGGCAGGTGTTTATCGTTGTCTCTGATTGGGAACCATATTTAGGCAGCCATATTCTTTGAGTGTTTCGTGGGTGATTGTTCCTGTCTCTGTGTTAATTTGCACCAGTTTAGGCTGGTTCGGTTTACATTACGTTTATTGTTTTTGTATTGATCGTGGTTCATCTTCATTAAAGATGTATCTAAATAACCACGCCGTATTTTGGTCCGACTCTCCTTCACCGCAAGAAAACCGTAACACTTAAGGACAACAAAGTCAAGGTATTGAAGTGGCCATCACAAAGCCCTGACCTCAATCCTATAGAACATTTGTGGGCAGAACTGAAAAAGCATGTGTGAGCAAGGAGGCCTGCAAACCTGACTCAGTTACACCAGCTCTGCCAGGAGGAATGGGCCAAAATTCACCCAACTTATTGTGGGAAGCTTGTGGAATGCTACCCAAACTGTTTGACCCAAGTTAAACTATTAAAGGCAATGCTACCAAATACTAATTGAGTATATGTAAACTTCTGACCCACTGGGAATGTGATGAAATAAATAAATGCTGAAATAAATAATTATCTTTGCTATTATTCTGACACTACACATTCTTAAAGTAAAGTGGTGATCCTAACAGACCTAAGACAGAACATTTTTACTACTACTAAATGTCAGGAATTGTGAAAAATGTAGATTAAATGTATTTGGCCAAGGTGTATGTAAACTTCCGACTTCAACTGTAGGTCCTGGATGGCAGGAATCTTGGCAACAGTGATGTATTGTGCCGTACACCCTACCCTCTATAGCGCCTTGCGGGCAGATGCCAAGCAGTTGCCATACTGGGCGGTGATGCAACCGGTCAGGATGCTCTCGATGGTGCACCTTTTTGAGGATCTGAGGACACATGCCAAGTATTTTCAGTATCCTGAGGAATAGATGTTGTCGTGCCCTCTTCACGACAGTTTTGGTGTGTTTCAACCACGATAGGTCCTTAGTTATGTGGACACCAAGGAATTTGAAACTCTCAACCCGCTCCACTACAGCCCTGTCGATGTAAATGGGGGCCTGTTCAGCCTTCCTTTTCTTGTAGTCCACGATCGCCTTTGTCTTGCTCACATTGAGGGGGAGGTTGTTGTCCTGAAGGTCTCTGACCTCCTCCCTATAGGCTGTCTCATCATTGTCAGTGATCAGGCCTACCAATGTTGTGTCGTCAACAAACTTAACGATGGTGTTGGAGTCGTGCTTGGCAACACAGTCGTGGGTGAACAAGGAGTACAGGAGGGAACTAGGATTGCCCCGGTGTTGAGGATCCACGTGGCAGATGTGTTGTTGCCTACCCTTACCACCTTTGGGCGGCCCGTCAGGAAGTCCAGGATCCAGGTGCAGAGGGAGGTGTTTACTCCCAGGGTCCTTAGCTTAGCTTCATGGGCACTATCGGTTACCATTTACAGTCTTTGGTGTGACTTGGCCTGAAATCGAACTCCCAACCTTCCAATCTCTGGGCGGACACTAACCAGAATGCCACTGAATTAAAATTCCAAATGTAGTGCACTACTGGTTTTAACCAGAGCTCTATGGGTCCTGGTCAAAATAAGTGCACTAAATATCAATCAAATGTATTGATAAAGCCCTTCTTACATCAGCTGATGTCACAAAGTGCTGTACAGAAACCCAGCCTAAAACCCCAAACAGCAAGAGATGCAGGTGTAGAAGCACGGTGGCTAGGAAAAACTCCCTAGAAAGGCCAGAACCTAGGAAGAAACCTAGAGAGGAACCAGGCTATGAGGGGTGGCCAGTCCTCTTCTGGCTGTGCTATGTGGAGATTATTACAGAATATGGCCAAGATATTAAAATGTTCATAGATGACCAGCATTGTCAAATAATAATAATCACAGTGGTTGTAGATGGTGCAACAGGTCAGCACATCAGGAGTAAATGTCCGTTTGCTTTTCATAGCCAATCATTCAGAGTATCTCTACCTCTCCTGCTGTCTCTAGAGAGTTGAAAACAGCAGGTCTGGTCTGACAGGTAGCACGTCCGGTGAACAGGTCAGGGTTCCATAGCCGCAGGCAGAACAGTTGAAACTGGAGCAGCAGCACGACCAGGTGGACTGGGGACAGCAAGGAGTCATCAGGCCAGGTAGTCCTGAGGCATGGTCCTACGGGTCAGGTCCTCCGAGAGAGAAAAAGAAGGAGAGAAAGAAAGAGCGAAAAAGAGAGAGAGAATTAGAGAGAGCATACTTAAATTCACACAGGACAATGGCTAAAACAGGAGAAATACTCCAGATTTAACAGACTGACCCTAGCCCCCCGACACATAAACTATTGCAGCATAAATACTGGCGGCTGAGACAGGAGGGGTCGGGAGACATTGTGGCCCCGTCCGACGATACCCCCGCACAGGGCCAAACAGACAGAATATAACCCCACCCACTTTGCCGAAGCACAGCCCCCACACCACTAGAGGGATATCTCCAACCACCAACTTAGGGAATAGGGTTTAATTTGGGAAGCAGCCATAGAGCCTAGCTCGCTGAAAGTATTAGGATTCATTAGTTACGTTTGGTCTGATGAGAGTCACTTGAACATAGTGGATGGATGGGCTCTTGAGTGTGTGAATCACAGGAGTTTGGAGACACCTTAATTGGGGAGGACGGACATGGTTCCCATGTGTTTGATACTATTCCATTCGCTCCATTCCAGCCCTTATCATGAGCTGTCCTCCCCTCAGCAGCCTCCACTGGAGTGAATGAACATGATGTTTTCCAAGTCTGGACCTCCTAAGTGGGCCTGGACTCCATTGGTGAACATTTCACAGCATACATACACATACAGCCAATGTCATTGTCTGCAATAAGCCAACGCTACTATTAATCAGCTTGGATGACATGCAGTCAGGCCTCTGGAGCAGTGTGTTCCTGCCTGGGTGTTTTCTAATGCCAGGGCCTGTAGACAGACCCCATGGGCAGAGGTATGGGTGTGTGAGCGATGATTCTGCGGCAGAATGGCGCCCACACTACTAATGATGTCGTTTGTGTGCCGGCGGGTGAGCCCCGCTCTACCAAGGCAAAGCGTTTTTCTCCCCCAGTCCCTCCCTGCATACCACAGACAAATACATTCGCAATCGTTTTCAATGCTTCGGCTTCCGCTTATGCATATTTGAAATGCTCATTAAGGCATTATGCCTCTATTAACAAAAACCTGACCAAAATATATACATCTATGCAGGAGTGGAAATGAACGCAGGCCCGCTTTTGGCAACCATGCCATAATCGAATTCATTTCATTCTGCCGTACTGTGATTAGGCAGTAGTTATTTGCATATATGAAAATGAACCCAGGCAGGCAGAGAACAGCAGGAGGTTTTCCTGATGATGAAGAAATTAAGATGGATCCATTGATCACTGTAATAAGATCTCTGTCATTATTCTGGATTCATCATCACCATTGCTCGTTGACTCAAGAGGGGTGTCTTACACAAGAGGCTTGGGCTGTGCATTAGCAGCCTACGCACTCTGATATTGAATACTCCTTATGGATTGTGCAATCCATTCATCCGAGGTTAGGCATTGTGTTTTCATTGTATGAATTTAGTAAGGTGGAAGTTTTAGTATCAATGATACAGTTGTAGCAAACGATCACGGGACGAGCAAATCGAGTCAACAAGAACCATTGGAGAAGACAATCAGAGCAGTCTCATGTTTTTATTGACTGTAAAGCTGTTGTTGTTGTTATTCTTCTCTTAGACAAGTTGTTGTCTCCCAGACCTGTTGACGAGGACAGAACCTGTTTGGAGCCCTCCAAATCTTCTCCAGAGCTTCTGTCTGGCCAGTCGACCCCTGTCCCTGACCTCCCCCCATCACCATTACCCCTGCAGGACTCGGACAGTGATGACAGTGAAGGGGAGAGTGATGTGGATGAAGTCTCTGAGCCTCAGTTCTCAGTGGAAAACGTGTTCACCTTCTCTTCTTGGCCCCACTCAGCCAAGCGAGGACAGGGACAAGGATATGGAGACCAGGGACAGGGCCAGGGACATGGAGAGACCTGCTGGACTGAGGAGGCAGCTCAGGCCACTGACACCTATGGCCAGCAGGACACGGGAGGGCACAGGGGGGCCAGGCCAGACGACGACTTCCTCGCCAGCGAGAGTGAGGAGGTATGTCTATGTGTCTCAAACGACTGGGTCTGTTCCAGATTTGCTGGAGGATGAAGAGTACACACACACACACACACACAAGACCCTGTGCCCCCTAACACAGTCCTCTCAACATAATTGTTTTTCTTCTTCAAAACATTTAGTTGCTCTGGTACATTTAGCTTCAATAGAAACCTCAATAAAAACCTCAACAATAGGAACCTCAGAGATTGTACAATAGAAACCTCTCTGACCCCCCATGACCTTCAGATCCCCTGAATAAGCAGTCCTACCACCGCCACACAACAACTCCAGTAGGAGCTGCTTCCTTAAAGCAATTGTTTGAAACTGAAAAAAAAAGTTGAGACACTCTATGGGCCAATAAAATGATAGATTTTAAACTTAACCAAAGCATAAACTAAGTGTATATAATAACTAATTATACTCTTAAATCTTATATCTGAGACCATTAGTGCAAAGTGATTGTGATGTGTTATTGTCTCACCTACTTATCTTAAGATGAATGCTCTAACTGTAAGTCGCTCTGGATAAGACCGTCTGCTAAATGACTCTAATGTAAATATAAAATGTAAGAAAGTGTTTACACAGCAATGTAACCCAGTAATAAAGAGCTGCCGATAAAGAGCTGATGAGGAGAATGTTATAAGTAACGAGTACAAAGGCTATTACCGTTAGATGTATTCAAAGGAAAACAAATTGTCTTGACTGGTTTTAAATTTAAGAAGGAATATAATTATTCAGATTTAAGACTTTCATTAACAGTCAAATTCAGAATAAATGGCGGGTCCTTGAGGTGCTCATTGTTCCTTTCTTGGCTTTGCCTAATGGATTCCACAAGGAGACAAAAAAGCAGTGAGGGTCAGTTCTTTTATACATTCTGTCCATTTCTATATGAAAGAAAAAAATATGATTCAGTTTATTTTTTTATGGGTCCTGTATGAGAAATATAATTCCGTTTGTTGTGTGAGAAACATATCACTCCGCTGGCTCAGACTAGTTAACTTCCTTTAGAATTGAGAATATATAGTGTTCATCCTCAATTCAGTTGTGTGTGAGATAGAGAAAGATAATTTAGTTGTTGTGTTGATCCGTCTCTCTCTCTCTCCTCTACTGTCCTGAGGGAAATCAGTTTCATCTTCAACATACATATGCTCTGCTACTGTTAATTAGGCCACTTTGATTGATGTACCTCTAAGTGTGTGTGTGTGTGTGTGTGTGTGTGTGTGTGTGTGTGTGTGTGTGTGTGTGTGTGTGTGTGTGTGTGTGTGTGTGTGTGTGTGTGTGTGTGTGTGTGTGTGTGTGTGTGTGTGTGTGTGTGTGTGTGTGTTAGCTGCTCTGCTAGTCTAGAAGAACATATTGTAAAACCTCTGGAGCTTTCTATTTTTCTTTCAATTCCCATCTTGTTCTGTTTGCTTGTTTTCAGCCAATCATATTACTCTGGGAGACCAAGGTTAATTTGAATAAACAACAGACTAGACAGTAGTCACACAGCATGTTTTAGGTAATTCATGGGTTCAAATATCCAACATCACAGCTTACTACCATATCCACAGATAGTCCCAGTTGGCCTTAAAAAAAAACTGTTATTAAACACTGAAAATAGCTTCCTCTTCTCCCTAACCTACAGTACCAGTCAAAAGTTTGGACACACCTACTCATTCAAGGGTTTTTCTTTATTTGTACTATTTTCTACATTGTAGAATAATAGTGAAGACATCAAAACTATGAAATAACACATATGGAATCATATAGTAACCAAAAAAGTGTTAAACAAATCATCATATATTTTGAGATTATTCAAAGTAGCCACCCTTTCCCTTGATGACAACTTTGCACACTCTTGGCATTCTTTCAACCAGCTTCATGAGGAAGTCACCTGGAATGGATTTAAATTAACAGTTAATATGTGGATTTTCCTTCCTTCTTAATACGTTTGAGCCAATCAGTTGTGTTGTGACAAGGTAGGGGTGGTATACAGAAGATTGCCCTATTTGGTAAAAGTCCAAATTATGGCAAGAACACATATTTTATATTTGAGATTCTTCAAAATTGCCACCCTTTGCCTTGATGGCAGCTTTGTGCACCCTTGGCATTCTCTCAACCAGCTTCACCCGGAATGCTATTCCAACAATCTTGAAGGAGTTCCCACATATGCTGAGCACTTGTTGGCTGCTTTTCCTTCTCTCTGCAGTACAACTCATCCCAAACCATCTCAATTGGGTTGATGTCGGGTGATTGTGGAGGCCAGGTCATCTGATGCAGCACTCCATCACTCTCCTTCTTGGTCAAATAGCCCTTACACAGCCTGGAGGTGTGTTTTGGGTCATTGTCCTGTTGACGAACAAATGATAGTACCACTAAGTGCAACCAGATAGGATGGCTTATCGCTGCAGAATGCTGTGGTAGCCCTGCTGGTTAAGTGTGCCTTGAATTCTAAATAAATCACTGACAGTGTCACCAGCAAAGCACCTCCACACCATCACACCTCCTCCTCCATGCTTCACAGTGGGAACCACACATGTGGAGATCATCTGTTCACCTACTCTGCGTCTCACAAAGACATGCGGATGGAACCAAAATTCTCAAATTTGGACTCATCAGACCAAAGGATAGATATCTATCGGTCTAATGTCCTTTGCTCATGTTTCTTGGCCAAAGCAAGTCTCTTCTTATTATTGGTGTCCATTAGTAGTGGTAGACTGACCTTCATGTCTTAAAGTAATGATGGACTGTCATTTCTCTTTGCTTATTTGAGCTGTCCTTGTCATAATATGGACCTGGTCTTTAACCAAATTGGGCTATCTTCTGTATACCACCCATACCTTGTTACAACACAACTGATTGGCTTAAACACATTAAGAAGGAAAGAAATTCCACAAATGAAGGCACACCTGTTAATTTAAATCCATTCCAGGTGACTACCCCATGAATCTGGTCGAGAGAATGCCAAGAGTGTGCAAAGTTGTCATCAAGGCAAAGGGTGGCTACTTTGAAGAATCTCCAATATATTTTTATTTGTTTAACACTTTTTTGGTTACTACTTGATTCCATATATGTTATTTCATAGTTTTGATGTCCTCACTATTATTCTACAATGTAGAAAATAGTACAAATAAAGAAAAACTTTTGAATTAGTATGTGTGTCCAATCTCTTGACTGGCACTGTATGTCAGAACCAAAAGACAGATTGCCCTAAAAGTGTAACTACATAAAATACAATGTTACCACCGAGGGAAATCAGATTATTCTTCCTTATTTATTCCATGTGTAACTCTGTGTTGTTGTATGTGTCGAACTGCTGTGCTTTATCTTGGCCAGGTCGCAGTTGTAAATGAGAACTTGTTCTCAACTAGCTTACCAGGTTAAATAAAGGTGAAATAAAAAAAATAAAAAAATGTATCCCTGATTATTACTAGATAGTTAATTCATATGGACATGCTTTTTCGATGCCTCGTCCCAGTTGGATCATGCTTAGTAAATGGCCATGCCAGAGGTGTTGACTCTAAACTGCGTGAGGCCTCTATCGCGCTTTACACTACTTTAAAGCCATTTTAGCCTCTGCCAGCTAAGCAAGACTAATGTTGAGTCTTTTCAGATAGCCTGCTGCCATAGTTAATTGCAAGTAATTTGGGACGTGGGATACCAGCCCACGGCTAGCCGCCAGTATGGAATCGTACAGTACAGCCGTAGCAGTTTATTAGCTAGCTGGCCGGCACGCGCAATTCTTTTGCATTCATCTGTGGCAGGTTGTGCTATAATTCCCTTCTTGAGGCAGACGTCTTTTTCTTTCAAGGTGTTGCGTCAGAGCCTACTCTGTCCTTTTAGATATGCCTGCCTGGCTACCATTACTCATATTCTAATAATAAAATAAAAAAATAAATCCTATTTTTAAACTGTTCCTCTCTATTTCTCCCAGGAAGAGACCTCCTCCAGGTTCCTCTATCAGAGGTCCAGTGTCCCCCCCAGCCCTGGTACTCCTGGTGTTCCCCCCAGCTCCACCCCTGGTATCCCCGGATCATCAGGCCTAGATGAGGACACTCCGCCCAGAGCACGGCCTGGGTCCAGTGGGTCCAGTGGTGCAGACCGAACATTTACCATAGAGCGAACCCTAACCCACACAGACCCTGCAGGGTGTAAAACCAGGCTGGCTCCCCACACTGACTCCCAAGCATACAGGAGAACATTAGAGGTGCCTGGGATGGTCCCAACCCGCTGCCGGTCACCCTGTCAGGGTACCAGGCAGGGGCAGAGACACAGCAGTCTGGGCCAGTCTGGACCTGGGGGAAGAGAAGGGGGAGCGAGCCAGACTCAGGACAGGAGCAGCAGCAGGACATCACTGAGCAGCAGATCTCTGCGAGAGATCATCCCCCGAGGAGACGCCACATTAGACAAGGTTAGGTACTGTCTGTCTGCAGCCAGGCATTTAGTATTCACAATCACATCCTTATTATCGCACTGTCTTCGTCAGAAGCTCTTACCCGCCCTGTGGGACAGAACAGAAGCACATGATTTACCAAGAGAGAGAAAGTTCTGCTGTTAACTCCGCCATCTTCCATTTCCTCCTATACTTCTCATGTTATAATTAAGTGAGCAGCTGTCAAGTGACCATCAGTCCTGACTGTCTCTTGCCACTCTGGGATGGAGGCCCTGGGTGGAAGGGAGGCCCTGGGTGGGATGAGAGGGAGGGAGCCCCTAGGAGAGAAGGATGAGGGGGGAGCGAGAAAGAGGGAGGGAGAACCTGTCTGAGAGTCTAATTGAGCAGCCAGCCACATGCCTGATGCCACAACCGACGGGGATTTACAGTTGTCAAAACACATCAGATGTGCCACCATGTGATTCCTCCCCAAGACAACAGACTGATCATCAGTAACTTCAAGTTATAGCCTAATAGTCACATATACAGGACATGGATGTATCATATTCAAATTATAGACTAGTAGTCACATATACAGGACATGGATGTATCATATTCAAGTTATAGTCTAGTAGTCACATATACAGGACATGGCTGTATCACAAGGGTGAAAGGATAGCATGTCCTCATATTTTCTCTTCAGTCTGCCTCATGTTTTGCTTCTTCAAGCTGAGATTCCTACTAGCTACTTGTGCCTATAGTACTTTATTTAGTTAAACCGAGAGTTCTCTGTGATTGTTTTTCTTCAGTGGTCTGTGTTTACAGTAGTATACTGTAGTGTTATCAATAGAAAAGCACTGCAAATTCCTGGATTTCCCCCCTCTGAAAACATGTAGTTACAAGTCTGCCGGTTGAAATGTCCCAGACCAGCTGAAAATAAATCTCTGTTTTGATACAGATAGATACAGTGAGTTTGTCGGTGCCCCTTGTTGATCCTCATTCTCCCACAGACATATCGCCAAAGCTTAATAATAGATAGAAAACAGGGAATCAGTGGCGTGGGTGGAGGGATACACAAAGAGCGAGGGAGTGAGAAGAAAAGAGGGAGCAGAGTGCATGTTGAACGAGGGATGTAGAATTATCACTGGGAACTAGGAGAGAACAGTCATTCCCCTTGACCTCTCACAACAGAAGAGAGCCCACTGTTTAATTAAAGATGCGGTGTGTGTCCCAAATGGCACCCTATTCCCTGTAACGTGCAATTCTTTTAACCAGGGCTGTGGGCAAAAGTAGTGCACTATATAGGGAATATGGTGCCGTTTGGGACACAGCCAGGAAAGTCTGAGAAGTCTGAAGAGAGTTTTCAGGGGAGAGGAAAGGTCCCTTTTGACAAAGAATGGATGTGACAGTCATGTGGCTGCCTGCTTTGTGCCAGTCTTTCTTTTATGGTCGGGGTTGACTCCTCTCCGATGCTCAAGTGGTTGCAGTCAGGATGGGCTTAGATAGAAGAGAGTGAGGAAGAGAAGAGAGAGAGAAGCTTAGATAGAAGAAGAGTGAGTGAGGAAATGTAGAGAGAAGCTTGTTAAAGGGCTTGGCATCGTGCTGTTCAGCTTCTGATGGCATGATGACACGCCGTGTCGCACCCGCCCGCCTGCCTGCCTGCCTGTCTCTCCCCTCATCCCTCGCTTCCCCTCATCTCCTCTGCTCACATTAAAGTGTGTGATGTACAGAGCAGAGCAGAGCAGTGATCTAAGAGCAGGTTTGTCAGTCATGCTGTGCTGAGGAGAAGGATTCTGCGATTTAAAATAGAGAGGGTGAGAGAGAGGGTGAAGAGAGGTGGGGGGCTAGCTGTCACACCTTGAGGTGCCCGGGGCTCACTCCCTTCCCGCCTTCCAGCCGCTCCTCCTAAGAGGAACCAGGGGATCCATGATCAGAGCACAGTATTTTGTATTTTTTGAAATATTTTTTAGGGATCCTCATTAGCTCTAGCTGACACAGCAGCTACTCTTCCTGAGGTCCACAAAAAACAGGGGAGTGGAGGGATCCCAAGCCCACAAAGGAGGCCTGCTGCCTGGGTCGCTGATGAGGCTCAGACACCCCCCTCAACCCTCACCTCATTGTAGTGGAACACAGCCCAGTAAGCTGCAGTCTTACAACCACTGACACACCCTACTCCATGTCCCCAGCAGGTAGCCAAGTGAAGGCTGTTGAGCTGTCCTCCCATCAAGTCAAATCAAATTGTATTTGTCACATGCGCCAAATACAACAGGGGTAGACTTTACTTCCAAGCCCTTAACCAACAATGCAGTTCAAGGAATAGAGTTAAGAAAATATTTACTAAATAAACTAAAGTGAAATTTTTTTATCAAAAAGTAACACAAGAAAATGACATAACAATAACAAGGCTATGGTTAGAGCGTTGGGCCAGTAACTGAAAGGTTGCTGGATCGAATCCCAGAGCTGACAAGGTAAAAATCTGTTGTTCTGCCCCTGAGCAAGGCAGTTAACCCACTGTTCCCTGGGCGCCGAAGACTTGGATGTCGATTATGGCAGCCCCCCCCCCCCCCTCTCTGATTCAGAGGGGTTGGGTTAAATGCGGAAGACACATTTCAGTTGAATGCATTCAGTTGTACAACTGACTAGGTATCCCCCTTTCCCTATATACAGGGGGTACCAGTACTGAGTCAGTGTGGTAGCCACTGAGCTAGCCTATGGTCCAGTAGAGTCAGGGTCCTGATTGAAATGTTGTCAGAGAGAGAGAAGACAGAGATGATTGTTGCGGTTCCCACTGGCCTGTGAGGCTCTCTTTCACGCCAGCAGCCATTGATCCTCTCTTAACCTCGAGGGTTGCCCCAGTTCTTCCTTTCGGACAAAGCCAGTTACCACAGAGCTCCAAGCCTCCTACTGAATCGATAGCTGGACGAGTTACTGTACACACACACACACACCAATCATGCCAGCCAAGCCACAGGCCAGTGGGTGATATCCAAGCCTGGGCTGGGCCCCGGATGGGAAAACTGAGACATGCTGTTTTAAACACACTGATTTACTTATCGTTGTTACATTTACACAGGGGTTGGTTGGGCTCAGGTCATTGACCTGTTTCTTCTTATTGGACGGATCGAACAGAACTTGCTATTTGTGGATGTGATGAAAAAGCATGAATGAGATTCTAGGAATTTGGGGCATGTGCTTGATACACACCATGGTCAAACCACAAAGCCCATTAAAAAAGCAGTCAAATTCCTTTACTGTAATGTCTGGAATGCAGTGTGTAATCCATCTTGATTTTGTTTGTTGTTGATTTGAAGGTGGGAGAGGAGAGGGCGGAGAGAAGGCATGAGCCTGTTGGGTCCAGTAGCTGTGATTTGCGTCTGTTGGACAGCCTGCGTATGCAGGAGGAGGAGGAGCTACATATGCTGGCCAGTCTACGGCGGGAGCAGGAGGAAGAAGAGGAGGGGGGAGGAGCAACAGGTCTCAGTGCCTCTCAGATCCACCAATGTAACGTCAGCATCAGCACCAGCAGTGATGAGCCATCCACCTGGACACACATACCTATGGTGAGTCATGTACCCCAAAGATGGGGGGCAAATGAAGATGTCTTACTCAGGACGTTTGCCATTGACGTAGGGGGTTAGTGTTGCTCATTTCATACTCACATACTGTAATTTGCAGAAGCAATGAAGTGGGCCCAGATATCTATTATGCCTTCCTATGTCCTTAAGCCCTTATTTACAGGCAGCTCTCCTGAGTGATAAATCAAGGTGCAAATGGGGCTTATTCAAACAAGCTCTCTCTCTCTCTCTCTCGCTCTCTCTCTCTCTCTCTCTCTCTCTCTCTCTCTCTCTCTCTCTCTCTCTCAAGCTGGCTGCTCACCTTTGTTGTGGAAAACGCGATCCAAAGATCAGGCAGAGACTAATAGTATATATAATAGTGAATATTTTCATCAAGAAGCTGCAGGGGAGATCCACCTCTGGTTTCACAGGGAAGAACTCAAAGAATAAATGGTTTCATGTCCCTTATATAGTGGGAGGTGATAAAACATCATTGTTTACACAACAGTTATTTCGATACAGCAACAGTTCCGGGAACACAGTGGGCTTGTGTTAGGGTGCAGACACACCAGGAGCCTATGAAAAGCATAACACAGAACAATAGAATAACCCGTGAGAAGTTACATCAGCTCACCCCAATTCTGCCATAACAGCTTGATGTGCTGTATTCACATTGCTGCTTTTTCGACTGTAACATCAGTGTCACGCTAGGGTATACTCCGTTCTGTTATACTAGAGAAACAGTGTTTCTGTAGCTAGGGCTGACCGTGAGGACCTGTGCAGAGTAAAATCAACAAACTCTGCATAATCAAAACAGTTGCTTTATAAGAAGGTGTTGAATTTCACAGTTAGCCAATGTTATGTAATTGCCAGCTGAAAAGTACCAGTGGCCTGGTTTTGGCCCCAAGTGAGAGCAGGTCTGCCCGGGCCATGGCCCGGTGAGACACCGGTGCCGGCCCGCGTAGATGGAAACAGAAAAGTATTTTGGGTAAAACACTGGGGTAAATCCTGTATGGAAATGTGCCATTATAGAGTCCTGAGATAAATACTGAGAACCTTTGCACTCTGTCGTAACATATGTAGCCACAGCGCCCCCATCAGGCAGCTGAGGGAGGTGCACTGAAGCTTTTTTTGTTATTACGCAGATTGTGATTTCACATAATACTGTATGAGATAGTTAGAAAAGATAGCAACATGCTAAATGTGTGTGGCGGGTATCTTTTTATGTTATTAGTCTCTGGTGACTGACAGCCTTTAAATTAAAATGTGAGCGGCCAGCCTGCATGTGAGACTGTCTTCTGGGTGCCGAGATTAGAATCTGAATGATTATAGCATCGCTGGTAGATTATGACGTTCTCTTTTCCTCATCCGTTGTGTTCTGTTGTTCTCAGCCGGCCAAACAGGGCCATCACTACCAGAAGGAAATGAACCCACTCTTACACTCCAATCCAAGGTGAGCATACCTCAAATCTTGTCCCCAAAATAAACAACACATAAACAATGTTTTGTCTTTTAAAAAGAGGGCAGAGTTTTTTAAATGTATTATTTTTTATTTTATTTCACCTTTATTTAACCAGGTAGACTAGTTGAGAACAAGTTCTCATTTAAAACTGCGACCTGGCCAAGAATAAAGCAAAGCAGTTCGACACATACAACAGCACAGAGTTACACATGGAATAAACAAACATACAGTCAATAATACAGTAGAAAAAGTCTATATACAGTGTGCAAATGAGGTAAGATAAGGGAGGTAAGGCAATAAATAGGCCATAAGTAATTACAATATACCAATTTAACACTGGAGTGATTGATGTGCAGAAGATGAATGTGCAAGTAGAGATACTGGGGTGCAAAGGAGCAAGATTAATAAATAAATAATGGAATGAGGTCGATATCATTCCAGGATACCCCTGCCAGGTCGATTAGAAAGGCCTGCTCGCTGAAGTGTTTTTGGCAGTGATGAGGGGTGGTCGTTTGACTGCAGACCCATTACGGATGCAGGCAATGAGGCAGTGATCGCTGAGATCTTGGTTGAAAAGAGCAGAGGTGTATTTGGAGGGCAAGTTGGTTAGATTGATATCTATGAGGGTGCCGTGTTTACGGATTTGGGGTTGTACCTGGTAGGTTCATTGATAATTTGTGTGAGAGGGCATCTAGCTTAGATTGTAGGATGGCCCGGGGTGTTAAGCATGTCCCAGTTTAGGTCACCTAGCAGCACGAGCTCTGAAGATAGATGGTGGGCAATTCATTCACATATGGTGTCCAGGGCACAGCTGTGGGCTGAGGGGGGTCTATAGCAAGCGGCAACGGTGAGAGACTTGTTTCTGGAAAGGTGGATTTTTAAAAGTAGAAGCTCAAATTGTTTGGGTACAGACCTAGTTAGTAAGACAGAACTCTGAAGGCTATCTCAGCAATAGATTGCAACTCCACCCCCTTTGGCAGTTTCAGGGTTTTTGGTGGTCTTCCTAAAACAGGATTAAGACACGGCTAAGACATTTGGGTTGACAAAGTGTGCTAAAGCAGTGAATAAAACAAACTTAGGGAGGAGGCTTCTAATGTTAACATGCATGAAACCAAGGCTTTTACGGTTACAGAAGTCAACAAATGAGAGCACTTGGGGAATGGGAGTGGAGCTAGGCACTGCAGGTCCTGGATTAACCTCTACATCACCAGAGGAACAGAGGAGAAGTAGGATAAGGGTACGGCTAAAGTCTAATAGAACTGGTCGTCTAGTGCGTTCGGGTCAGAGAGTAAAAGGAGCAGGTTTCTGGGCACGATAGAAAAGACAAAGGCAAAGGTATTAAGTGATGATGAGAGAAATATTGTCTCTAGAAACGTTTAAACCAGGTGATGTCATCGCATAAATGGTTGGTTATGGCATATTGAGCAGGGCTAGAGGCTCTACAGTGAAATAAAACAATAATCACTAACCAGAACAGTAATGGACAAGGCATATTGACATTAGCGATCATAGGGGTCCAGTCAGTGGTTGGGCAGGCTGGAGACACAGCGATTCAGACAGCTAGCAGGCCGGGGCTAGCAAGCTAGCAGATGGGCCTTAGAGGGACGTCGTGACGGAGGAAAGTCTGTTTTCGCCTCGTGTGGTTCCGTCGATAGACCAGTCGTGATGGATTAGTAGGGTTCCGTGTAGCAGAGGGGTTCAATTGGCAAATGGATCTATTTAGCTAACAGTCCAATATGCTCTAGACAGCTAGCGGGCCGCGGCTAGCAGGCTAGCAGATGGGCATTCAGGGGACGTCGCAACGTATGAGCCGGTTGACTAACCCCCTCGAGCAGATTACGTATTAGGTTGGGTGGAGGAGGTTTTGTCCTTTTTGAATTTCCTAACAATACGGGTCCTCCGCCAACTGCTTAAAGGTAGCCAATATGTTCAGCCTGTAAATTATGTAACCTCCCTTTCCATCAAATCTCTTCCGTAACGTTATCTATGATGGGAAATCGTGGAGGTAGGTAGCCTAGTGCTTAGAGCGTTGGGCCAGGAACCGAAAGGTTACTGGATTGAATCCCCTGACAAGGTACAAATCTGTTGTTCTGCCCCTGACCAAGGCAGTTAACGCACTGTTCCCCAGTAGGCCGTCATTGTAAATAAGAATTTGTTCTTAACTGACTTGCCTAGTTAAATAAAGAATAAATTAAATAATTCACTGATCCTGAAGTGAGAATGGATGGAGGGTGCGTTCATTCTATCTGTCCATTCAGAATCAGTCAAGAGACCCAGGGCATGGAACCCTTCCTGACAAGTGTATGAAACCATACACAACATGTAAATATGAACACATACTAACAGATTCCCACCTGTAGAAGTGTGTCAGTGTCTCATTAGCCAAGGCTGTCCCGGATGATTAGCACCGAGTTAGTTAGTGTTTCCGTTGGCGCAGGGCCCAAACACACAGAGGTCTAATACACCAGTCACCTGGCTGTCATTACTTGGCTGTCATCACCTGGGCTTGGGTCTGGCTCACCTCACCTCATCTTACAGGATGCCATTGCCATTACTCATTAGAGCTCTTCTTGTCATCCTCTCTGCTCGCCTCTCAATTAGATGCAGGGCTGTTGTCACTCATTAGCACACAACCCGCTCTCTCGCTCGCTCTGTCTTTATGTTTTCAAATTCTTTGTGGGTCTCTCCCTCCCTTTCTCTCTTTCCGTCTCTCTCTCTGAGGACACACGTGCAGCGCCACCAACATGTTACAAAGGATGACAAAAGTGTTGCATCACCTGTCTCCAGGTTGAATTATGCATTGTTCCTGTTGGCTCAAACATGTCTGATTTATTGATGAAAGGCAGGGAAGGCTTCCTGGTGTATATATCTCTGTCCCCATGATGTATTAAGTGCTCCTTTGTGGTGTTAAACCACATGACTGTTGAATGAACCTGGCAACAAAATTGCAGTCACGTAGGCGAGTGTTTTTGAGGTTCAATTTTGTTTGTATTATACTTCTGTTTCATTTCACACAAGTTCCTAAACCTTCTGTCCTTGAGACTGTCTCTGTCTTTCAAATGTTCAGACTGAGTGCTTGTGTTTCTGCTTGACTGCGCCCTGAGGCAGATTTGAGTACACTCTTAGAAAAAAAAAAGTGCTATCTAGAACCTAAAAGGGTTCCCATAGAACCGTGTTTTCCAAGAGTGTACTCAAGTATAGGCTTATATTTTTTAAGTATAGGCTTGTTAACCGAACCCTATCCACTAGTGGCCTGTATTTACTACAGCAATACTACAAACACTAGATAGGTGATGACTGAATTTGTGTTACTGTATTCAAGTACAGCTACAGTGGATCTGAGAGGTGTGGGATGTGGCACGACAACCAGCTTTAATTATCTCTCTGTCAGTGGAAATCTTGTCTGTTCTTTCTCTTCTCCTCTCTTTTATTCTTTCTTTCTTTTGTATTCAGACAGACCCCCAAAGGTGTTTTGTGTTCTGAAAGCCCAAAAGTGAAATCTTCGGTCTTAAGTGTCCTGACTGGCACCATTGTCTGCAAGGCTCCACTGTCAGTTATTTGGAGTGGTAAAGTTTGACAGTTGAAACGGTGCTGCTGCTCCCTGCTGTAGTTTTGTCAGTGCTTTTCTGACACATTTACCATGTTCCTCTGTGTGTGATATCTGTGCCTTCTGCCTCTGGCTGGTAAACAAGCGTTGCATCTCCTAAACACCCTGTCATGGAGATATGGAGATATTCTCACTGAACACAGAATCTGATGCATTCTCACTGAACACAGAATCATCTTTTTACAAAGTCTATTTTCAAAAGAGATAGAAGTGCCAACATCCGTTTTCTTTCGTCTCCAGCTCCAAGCACAGATGTACTGTAGGAGTATACCCAGCAAACCAGGAATATTGGCAGAACATTAGCTAAGATTACCATGAAGTTCTAGTTAGGGTTTTTTCTAACACCAGGATGACAACATCTCAAAATCTTTCAAATAATGTTTTTGATAACAATTTTTTTTTTTACGTTTCAAATTAAATGTTCTCCTAACATATTTTATTTTTTTTAAATCCAGCAAATCAACGTTTTAAAGAACTCAGACAGGCTGTTCTGTCAACATCAAACTCATTTTTTGTGCAATCTGATACAAATATTATCTGAATGTCAGCACAACTGGACAGTTTTTCTGTTTGTTTGTTTTTTTGTGTGTGTTTTTGGAACCACTCTTGTCATATCCCCACAATGTTCTCACCTAAATAAGTATTTTAGGTACTTTTAAAGAGCAGACTAAATGTGTTCTGGGAACGTTCTTGCAACATCAGGCTTATGTTTTATACAAACATTGTGTAATCATCAGCACAACTGGACAGTTTTTGTGTTATGAGAACATTTGCCGCAACCTAACAAATGTTCTGGGAACTTCTGCAGAACCAATTTTGGTTTGCTGGGTACACTATAGATAATGTTTTTGTTTTTTTACACTAACCTCAAGGTAAAATACTTACTAAAAGGGACCTTCATCTTCTGTCAGGTAAAAAAAGGCTAATTTATTTCCTCCCATCTCCAGTTCACTTTTATGCCATAAATATAATGACTTAACAATTCAATCTACAGTCTCTCGTCCAGTCCCACTTAACAATTTCCTCTCCCTGCAGGTAGGTAGCTGCTGTCTGCAGCGTTGAGCTGCGTTGTCCTTGAAAATAGCTTCCATTAAATCTGCCTGTGCTTTGTGCCTCCCAGTGTGGAGTCAGAGGGGGGGGGGGGGGGGGGGGGTAAATGGCTCCGGTAGGGGAAGGAAATATTATTTGGAATATATTTGATTTTAGCTTCGGTCTGGAGAAGAAGTGATGATGTATTTCTAAGGGACACAATGGGGGAGGGTTACTATCTAGTCCTTGAAGGTGAAATTGAAAATCAAGTAGGATCTATATCTGACAGAAGTATAGAATTGCTGTATTTGTGAGTGTGTAGATAGATGTATTTACAAAAAAACGAACTCAGTGGAAGCATGTTGTTTTCCCCGTTTAGAGATTGAAATTGGAGACGTCCATATTTTACCTAAATGTATTCCGCAGCCACACTGTTAGAATGGAGGAGAGAGTTACACATCTCAGTCAAGTGATGATATCATATCAACTTATAGTGACTGTTCATTTGGAATATCAAAGATCAGAGCTAACTGGTGGAAGAGAAGGGGGAATCCAAGGCATAGAGGAAAGCAACTATTCCTCTCCAATGGAAAATACTTCTTAGCTGTTATCAAGTTCACAAATGTCCTAAAACCTGTGGACAGTTTACTTTCGGATGTGTTCAAACTATCAGTGACTTACTTGACTCATTCCTTTTAACTCCTAGTTGAACAACTGGCCTCAAGCCATCAGTAAGAGAGGGTCTTTTTGAGATTGTCAACTAGGAATCAACTTCAACCATAAAGGTGCCGTTCTGAAAGTCAGAGTTTAGGAGACAGGGGGCTAAAAGTAGTGGGAAGGAGATTTGGTTCAGTTCTGTCTGTTGCATTGACCTCTGATATAAATGAGAGAGAGAGAGAGCCCTGCTGGTAGCAGTACGGTGACACACACAACACACACACAAATATACACACACACACGCTGATGCAGTCTGCAGTGCTCCTTCACCCCCATCTCTCGTGTGTAGGAGGAAGAGTATGTCTGTCCCCCAGCAGTACAAGGTGTAATACTGTCCCTCTGACTACCACAAAGACTAGTGACACTCAATTTTAACAATTAAATCCATTTTAATCCCACTTTGAAACATGATGCCACTTTGAAAATAAATTAAACCTTCGAGAAGAAAATAAGTTAAATTCAAAACTTCATAAACCTCCCATGATGTTCTCTGAAGCCACTTTTTTGCAAAGAAAGTGCAAAAAAATTGAAGACTAGCTTAAAGGCGATACTTATCTGGATGGTGTCTAATGTAGTAATTTACTATACAATGATACTGCCTTGCCTATTTTTCTCCAGTTTCCACCATACATCACTATATACTTACATTTAATTGTTTAATTTCTAACTCCAACGGGAGTGCTGGAAGGGGAGAATGGAGCACAGGGAAGGCAGTATACGGGCCTCTTGCATATAAACTGAGTTTATATGTATTTGGCTAAAGTGTATGTAAACCTCTGACTTCAACTGTATATTTGGCCTTGTGTTTTAGGTAATTGTCCTGCTGAAAGGTGAATTTGTAGCCCAGTGTCTGTTAGAAAGCAGACTGAACCAAGTTTTCCTCTAGGATTTTGCCTGTGCTTAGCTTTATTCTGTTTATTTTTATTCGCTTCAAAAAAATCCATAGTCCTTGTCGATGACAACCATACCCATAACATGATGCAGCCACCACCATGCTCGAAAATATGAAGAGTGATACTCAGTGATGTGTTGTGTTGGATTTGCCTTGTATTAAGTACAAAACATCATTTCTTTGGCAATTTTTTTTGCGGAGTTACTTTAGTGCCTTATTGTAAACAGGATGCATGTATATGGTTGAATCTGTGCTTGAAATTCACTACTCAACTGAGAGACCTTACGTGTGTGTGGTATGTGTGGGGTACAAAGATGGGATAATCATTTTAAAATCATGTTAAACACTATTATTGCACACAGAGTGAGTCCATGCAACTTATTATCTGACTTGTTAAGCAAATGTATTTAGGCTTACTATAACAAAGGGGTTGAATAATTATTGACTCAAGACATTTTAGCTTTTCATTTTAGGGAACCACACATGCGGAGATCATCCGTTCACCTACTTTGCGTCTCAAAGACATGGCGGTTGGAACCAAAAATCTCAAATTTGGACTCATCAAACCAAAGGACAGATTTCCACCGGTCCAATGTCCATTGCTCGTGTTTCTTGGCCCAAGCAAGTCTCTTCTTATTATTGGTGTCCTTTATTAGTGGTTTCTTTGCAGCAATTCGAACATGAAGGCCTGATTCACACAGTCTCCTCTGAACAGTTGATGTTGAGATGTGTCTTGAACTCTGTGAAGCATTTATTTGGGGTGCAATCTGAGGTGCAGTTAACTCTAATGAACTTACCCTCTGCAGCAAAGGTAACTCTTGGTCTTCCTTTCCTGTGGCGGTCCTCATGAGAGCCAGTTTCATCATAGCACTTGATGGTTTTTGTGACTGCACTTGAAGAAACTTTGAAAGTTCATGAAATTTTACGCATTGTCTGACCTTCACGTCTTAAAGTAATGATGGACTGTCATTTCTCTTTGCTTATTTGAGCTGTTCATGCCATAATATGGACTTGGTCTCTTACCAAATAGTGCTATCTTCTGTATACCATCCGTACCTTATAGGCTCAAACGCATTTAGAAGGAAAGAAATTCCACAAATTAACTTTTAACAAGGCACATCTTTTAATTGAAATGCATTCCAGGTGACTACCCAATGTAGTTGGTTGAGAGAATGACAGGAGTGTGAAAAGCTGTCATCAATGCAAAGGCTTGCTACTTTGAAGAATCTCAAATATAAAATATATTTTGATTTGTTTAACACTTTTTTGGTTACTACATGATTCCATATGTGTTATTTCATCGTTTTGATGTCTTCACTATTATTCTACAATGTAGGAAATAGTAAAAAGTAAAGAAAAATCCTTGAATGAGTAAGTGTATCCAAACTTTTGATTGGTACTGTGGGGTACAGACACTTGTGTGAAATCACAGCATGTGTCTGTGTCTGACAAATGGTCCTACAGACAAGTTCTCGGTTGTTGAGCCAGTTAGAACAGAACAGAGGAGATGGGCTGGGAGGCCCAAGGGCAGTGGACGGGGAGGTTCGTGATGGCCCATGGTGGTCTAGTCTAAAGAACAAAAGAGATGGGAGGCTTTAGTGGGCCTCATGGAAAGATCATCAGGTGCGATCCCTACAGTATTTTATTGCACCTTTATTTAACCAGGTAGGCTAGTTGAGAACAAGTTCTCATTTACAACTGTGACCTGACCAAGATAAAGCACAGCAGTTCGACACATACAAAGTTTTCTGATTGATTAAAACTGTCCTCCTTTTTTGACATTATCCGCTATTCACAAATTGTTAATTGACCTACACCGCAACTAATATTATGAATTCCTAATTGTCTGATAGCGTCTCTGTAGTGATGACTGTGTTCTGATGCCTATTGCCTCTAGGGAATGGATGGAGGTCCTCAGCCCTCCCATTATTCCTCCTAGCCAGAAAAAGGGGAAGGGGTCAGAGGGCACAAGGGACCATCGGAGTGGACCCCCGACCAGAGGTGCAGGCTTGGCTCAACACCTCCAACACCAAACTCCTTGTCCTACACACACACACACACACACATACACGTAAACCTATAGAATCCATATAGTTTTTTATTATTCTCAGAAACCTGTGAAATGGCACCACCGTCACATTCTGCTAATGGAAATGTTTCACAAGTGTCAGAAGTTAGACAGGCTGAAATGTTAAAGCTCTCTTTAAAGAAGACACAGGGTGGAAACGAGGCAGAGCGAGGAGACCCCAAAAAACTAGGACCAATTAGGGCTATAGATCCCAGGAGGCTGCAGCTTTCTGTTCTCCCCGTGACTCCACAGGTCAGAGACAGTCTCGTTACAAGGCTGCGCTTCCAAAGACACGCCTGCCGGGGTTAATTGGCAAAACCTTTCCAATTTACAACATCATTTTAAACCTCTGACACATTGTGTCTCATAATTAGTTTTCATTATCATCCATTGGAGTTTCCAATTAGACACAATGTTTCTCCCAGAGCATTCCATTACCTTTTTAAGTAGTTAACTGCCCGTCAATTTAACAACTAAAATAATGGCGGTTAAAGCAAGGGGTTGGAAATTACATCACCTTTTTTATTTAACAGCTTTCAGAATGTGTCTGTGCGGTATTCTGAGGTATGAGGATCCTAAACGTGACTGTGCTGATTGATGTGAAGAGAGTGTCTGAAATGGCAGAGGAGAAGTTAAGATTCACCTGGGTCCCAAGGTCAGCAGACCCTTACAGCCTCCCAGGAACCATTTAAGTCCACTAAATAGTTCTGTTCACAGGGTAGTAGGGGTACAGATTCATGGCTTACGCTGCTCGGGTCTGGTGTTGGCCGTCTCTTCAGTCGTGCACTTACAGTTCATACACGGTCTTGTTCAGTTCTCGCCAAAAGGAATATTTCCTATGAGGAAATCGGAACGCTTGTTCAGTCCAAAGGAGGCTGGTGGGATGAGCTATAGGAGGATGGGCTCATTGTAATGGCTGGGATGGAGTAAATTAAACAGAGTCAAACGTGGTTTCCATGTGTTTGATGTGTTTGATATAGGGTTGCAAAAAGAGGGTATATTATTGGAAACGTTCTAAGTTTACCAGTAAACTACCAGAATTTTGGTATATTTCAAGGATTTTATGTAATCTATCACAACACATCTAGTGGCCCTTTTGGGTGCTTCAAATTATCACAGGTGTCTTTAATAATCACGTGTAAAATATATTAAATAAGATGATTTTAAAATAAAAATAAAATGACAAAGCTGTAAAACATTATCTTAAATATAAACCATCAACTTAGTGAACACCATTGGTGTTTAATATGAGGGCTTCAGCATGAAATATCCTTTATATATATTTTTTTTACACATTTGATTTATTTTACTATGCCAATATGTATTTGATGTCAATATTTTGGCGTCAAACTGGTGGCAGTTGTGAACCCAGTCAACAGTTAGAAGAGTTGCAGAGTTAATTGAAAATAACGCCATTGTTTTTCATTAATTAGGCTATTTCTCTTGAATGATATGGTCTATCCACTAGAAACTCATGGACAATATGGACACAGATATAATAAAATAATACTATATATGAATTTTTAAAAAGTTATTCAGGTATAAACTACCAAAGTTAATTACAAAACTTTGGTCAATTCCAGGTATTGGAAACTTAGAAAGTTTCCAATAATATACCCTCTTTTTGCAACCCTATATCAAACACATCAAACACATGGAAACCACGTTTGACTCTGTTCCATTTATTCCATTTCAGCCATTACAATGAGCCCGTTCTCCTATAGCTCCTCCCACCAACCTCCTCTGGTTCAGTTGTACTCTTCTATTTATTTATGGGGGGTAATTTATAATGTAGCGAGCTAAATGACCGAGTGGCGCAGCGTTCTAAGGCACTGCATCTCCGTGCTAGAGGCATCACTGCAGACCCTGGTTCGATCCCTGGCTGTATCACAACTGGCCGTGATCGGGAGTCCCATAGGGCGGCACACAATTGGCCCAGTGTCGTCCTGGTTAGGGGAGGCCGGAGTAGGCCATCATTGTAAATAAGAATTTGTTCTTAACTGACTTGCCTAGTTAAATAAAGGTTCAAATAAAAACATGTAAATGCCACCTTTGCAATCTCATCAAAACGTTTGGCACTTCTGAGAAAAAAAATGACAAAGGAAATAAAAAGGGTTGGACCTCTTAATGTAACCGGTTAAGGTGTTGGAAATTGGAATAGTAGGGAGCCAGGTTGACGTCCCAGTCGGGCTACCCTCCCCCTGGTGTATGTGCATGTTATGGTATGTCATAACTGCATGTTCCTCCTGTTTGTGTTTCAGGGGCTGAGGGATCAGTGAATGGAGGAAATGAGGACGAGGAGGAGTACCTGAATCTGCTCTATGATCCCTCTCTTAACTGCTACTTTGATCCCCAGTCTGGGAAATACTATGAGCTGGTTTAATTCATCAAGCTTGTTGATGAGCAAAATGCAGGAAAAGAACAGAACAGGCATGTTCACTGCTGGAAAAATAGATTTTTTTTTGTTTTACTTAATTACGCTTTTCTGAACTATTAACGAGCCTTAGAAAATATTTATACCATTCTGTTATCCTCGGTTGTATTTAATATGGAATGGTGAGGATGCTCTTGTAATTCATTGTTTATACAGTGACTTTTTTAAGTGTTTTGTACTGTATAGTGTGTATGCAGTAGTGTGTGTGTCATGTGTGTCCTCTACACATATTTGTGATTAAACGTGTTTGCTTTACCCTTGGCTCAAATGTTTTTGTCCTTTGTTCAATTTAAGTGGTTAGACTTAGCCAGGGGCGGACTGGGAGAAGAATTTGGCCCTGGCATTGGATCCACGCCAGCCCACGTCACTGTGTGCACCGCCAACTCGCCGTAACTGTCTCAGCATCTTCTCTGCTGTCACTCTGTGCTTCTTCTTGTTCTCTGTTTGTCTTGCCTGTCTGCTTAACCCTTATACATTATAAAAGCCAAGCCAATGATTTAGGCTGTATTGCAGATGAGTGCCTGTCAAATGTGTTCCCCTGAATCAACAGTAAGTGTTAATTACTATTACAGGGCATCAGACTAACATTTCCCCTGGTGGCACTGGTGCCACTAACTTTTACAGTTGGTGGCACCAGCCCATGTTTTAGTCTGACCCAAATCATGAGCAATCATCTTATAAAGTAATTCATAGTGCTTTATTAATATTAAGAAGTATAATATATAGACTACTGAGGTAGGCCTATTCAAGAAATTAGTTGTTTCACCTAATATGTCCAAGAAATAAATATTTTGGTGTGTGTCAATTTCAACCAGAAGTTTTCCAGAAGTGCCAGATGGCCAATCCGCCCCTGGACTTTGCCTACACAAGACTTACAAGACAAATCAGGACTGCACTTAAATAGATTATCTTCATTTTTCCTGCATTCACTCTATTACTATGGACAATACATTTCTGTTGATTTCACTGCTTATAAAATGTTAATATTATATTATAAACATTTATTTCAGACAATTTCCCCCAAAAAATATTCATACAATTTATGCAGCTGTTTCATGGAATTTGTACTTTTGCCCATTCAAGAAACATGCAAAACTCAATCATGCAATATAGCCTACCTTTACAATCTTGTCCTCTCGAACTTCCCTAAATAAGGCATTCCACCTCCTCCAATCAGAAAAGCCTTTCGTTTCCACGTAAACAGGTGAAAAACCCAACCAGGAAGTAAACAATAATGGCGATGACTCCAAGAAAAATAGTTTGTAATGTTTTAAAAGTATTTATTATTTTCTTTATTCAACAAACACTTTGTGAGAGACCCACCACTAGTTTATCTTCAACCCAGAAGTTATCGGAGGACAGGAATGAGATCCATATGAGAAGTGTCACCCCCACCAAGTCGTCAACTCAACAGGTGAAGTAGCTGTAGCGTATCCGTTGTCTGTCAATGTAATCGTTGTTGACAGTTGTACATATGCGCATACCTAGGCATTCGGTTAAATGGCAATCACATTTGTGACATTTCATTTCTCAAATTAAATTCCATATCTTTGTCATTCAATAGGCAAGACTGCACCCGGGGGTCATTGCAGCTGTGATATTCGTTACATTTGCTGCAGTTCTTGCTGCAGTTTATATCATCAGAAAATACTGCTTTCCCCGCAGGTATTTGTGATATTGATATGGATCATCAATAGAGCTGTGTTGGCCTTTCTATTTTAGATCATTATAGATCGTAATATCATGAAAGACAACATCAAACATGTTGCCTGTCTGGAGGTCCAGTATTCTGGATGTTGGCTGCATGTCAATATGAATGGAGCCTTTTAAGGATTTATGATTGTCTTCATGAGGTTGTTCATTATGCTCATTTTATGTTATTTCATCACTGAGTAAACTTGCTTATCAGGTGTAGTGCCCAGGGTACTATCATAATGAACTGCTTAAGTCATAGTCTCAATAATAAATCATGTAAATGTTAAACAGTGTTTTCTTTTCAGCGAGGCCACATACAGGTACTCAGTGCTGAGGCGGATGGAGGCTGAGGGGTCAGGAGGGACTGAGGAGGAGGAGGAGGACGGGCCCGGGCCCTACACACTGGGGGAGGACTCTGATGAGGTTGGTGGACCTGGTACTGTGTCTGTCATCCTCCTCGTCACTATAGTGGTATAGGGTGAAGTTGCCCCAGGACTCTTGGGTCAGTTTTGCATTTTCCCTACTGATGATTAAGGTTAGGATTGGGGGAAGAGAAGCTGATCCTAGATTTGCATCTTGGGGAAACATTACCCCTGAGCCACTATAGTCTACTCCAGAACACCTGTCTTAATCAGGGGATGGGGAAAATTACATTTTAGAGACTAGAAAAGTTTTGGCAACACCTAAGTTATACCATAGGCTATACGATAGTAATTTTACCTGCATGGACAGTTCTTGGCTGCTAAACATTGGGACATGACAGGCCATTTATTTCATAGGCCTAGTCTACTATATATTTTTTTCAGGGTTTGTGGGTGTTTTTGCTGTGATAAGAGATCTAGTCGTGTCTTTCTTCTCTTTTCTCCCCTCCAACAGGATATGTTGGAGTGAATCATCATTCGGATGACACTGCTCTGCGCTCAGGTTAGCTGAGGTCGACTGTGAAGTGTGTGCCGAAATGACTGGGCTCTTTTGCATTGACTAGTTACAACAGGGCTATTATCCACTGATGCTGGTTCTAATTCAGGGAATTGTTGTCATGACATGCATACCTTATTCTACACATCTAGACTGTTAATAATATTTGTAAATATATAACCGATACCAATGGCAAGCAGACCAAAATAACCATTCTTCACAAGTATAGAAGCTGTGTCTGCACTGTATACCGCAATCAAATCGTTCTATTTGTTACTGACCTCTTCAAGCACTGTTTCAGTTGTTGAGTATTGTCGTGTCATCTTTAAGTATTATTCACACGTTTAATGTAAAGTATGTGGTACGATGTTAACGTAACACAGCTGCCCAGGTTTTGTCTTTAAGACACAAGCTGTTGTGGTTACGTCCTTTAATTCTTATTATTTTTTTGTCATTTAGCTCTTATCCAGAGCGACTTACAGTAGTGAGTGCATACGTTTTTCGTTGTTTATTTTCTTTTTTTAATATATTGTATAAACATGTTGTATAAATGTATTTCCCCCTGAGCAGAAATTAATATGTCAATCAATCAATCAAATGTATTTATAAAGCCCTTCTTACATCAGCTAATGTCACAAAGTGCTGCACGGAAACCCAGCCTAAAACCCCAAACAGCAAGCAATACAGGCGTAGAAGCACGTGTTTGCCGTTCTGTTTTGTGTTTGCCCTTCTGCACTTTGAAATTAAATCATGTACAGTACCGTTACTGTGAGTTTCTTCAGTGCTTATCAATAAAGAGATGCTCTGCTCACCTGACATTATCAGCCACACCCCCACACCTGTGTATGCTAATCACATAAACTAACAATCCAAAGGGTAAATATGGAATCAAGGAAGGGAGCGATTCCAGTAACAATAACGCCATCAGGCCAGTGTATGCCCTCTTGTCCTGTATGCCCTCTTGTCCATTATGCCCTCTTGTCCGTTGGCCCATTCCCAATCACACTGCTGTGTTCTACGTTAGGTGTTTGATTTCAACACTAGAGGACAGTAAAGGTATGGCAAAAGTAAATAGAACTGCGAAAGCTGCCTTTTCTCAGGTGAAAGGTCTCATTGTGTTTTATTGTTTGATCAAATATCCGTTGTCGTGTCCTCCACGGTGTGGCCATCTTGTTTATATGGTGGGTGTGGGCATATTACCATATCCTGGTTTCACAATGTACCTTACAGGAGTGTTGGCTTTTACTCTATACTATAGGCTACAGGATAATCACTCTTGGTTCTCTATTGAGGTTGAACACTGCTGTAGGTTTTACAGGATGACGGTGGAAGTGGGGACTGTTGCTTGAGCTATACAGCATGACAGAGGAGAGTACTCCAGGCTGGCAGGAAATACTTCAGGAATCTCTTCTTCCAGTGTAAAGAACTGCCAAAATACTAAGGAATTGTCTTCTAATTGGCTGTTGAGATGAGACCAAGAGGTGAGAGCTCTGCTTTTGCATGGTATGGAAATGTTTTGAATAAGTTAAATGTGATTGAGTGTGGAATTTGCATTATCTCACATATGTGTTGTTGTGGTTGTGTTGCTGTGGTTGTGGTTGCTAGACGTTGTGTATGCTGTTACTTTCCTCATCGTCATCCTCGTTATGTGGGGAATCTATACCAATCCACCCTACATCCATCAGAAAGCAAGGGTTATACAACAACATATCTTTGGTAAGATCACTCTTTCTCCATATCTATTTCTGTGTGTCTCTTTTGCCCTCTACTTAATAGTTTTCCCCCTCAGTATAATAGCACTGTGTTGTGTTTCTCTTATTTCAGGAGCTCAAAGAGCAACTGTGGTCACTGCTGGTAAGTGTTTCAAGCATTTCCATTTCAGCTATTTCCCGTCTATCTTAATAGTATCAATCAATCTTCATAGCTGAACATGCCGAATATTCAATACATGCCAAATGCTGAATACAAAAGTAAAATATTCTGCGGGAATAATTTATTATGAAGTAAATAGTTGAACTTCAAAGTGATACAGACAGTTCAGAAGTGTCTCTTATGATGTCTGAAGTTTTCTCTTTGTCCCTGAACCCTCTGTCGCCTATCAGTCAGTAATCTTTAGCTATTCAGAGCCTCCTCCCTCACTTCTTGAAAGTAAAGCAGTACTCTGTTTCATCAGATCTAGGAGTGTGATAGTGCTGGTTCTAAAGGAGAGAGACGTAGGAGGGGGGTCCTGCATATGAATTATGTCTCTCATAATATGATTTTCTTAACTTTGCATTAATTTAAACTTTGTATCACACTTTGTATCATGTGTAACACTTTGAATCAAATCTGAATAGGTTTCCATCTACACACAGTACCAGTCAAAAGTTTGGAAACACCTACTCATTCAAGAGTTTTTTTATTTATTTTTTTACTATTTTCTACATTGTGTAGATATTTTGACTACCTCATGAATCTGGTTGAAAGAATGTCGAGAGGGTGCAAAGCTGTCATCAAGGCAAAAGGTGGCTACTTTGAAGAATCTCAAATATATTTTGATTTGTTTGCCACTTTTCTTGGTTACTACATGATTCCATATGTGTTATTTCATAGTTTTGATGTCTTCACTATTATTATACAATGTAGAAAATAGTACAAATAAAGAAAAACTTAAATTAACTTAAAAATTAAATTAGGAAAAAACATGGAACGAGGAGGTGTGTCCAAACATTTTGACTGGCACGGTAGGTTGCTTGACTGGTTGTATATGAGACTTATCATAAGGATGTGTGTTACAGCTGGATGAGTATGTTGTTTTCTCTGTTGGTTTCTAAATATATCATTTCAACACATATCTGTCTGTGCCTGTATTTGTCAGCTGTGCCTGAAATCTCCCATCCAAAATGCAGCCTTTCCGAAAACTGCCCTATCGACCATTTTGCATTCCAAATCAAGAGTGGAGCAGCGACTGTTGTGGGCCCAAAGATCTGTTTTGATGGTAAAATGTATGTGTGTTCTTAACCAATTTACATTCATATTGTTAACAGAAATGGACTTATTAGCTAGTGATTATTGAGCAAGACAGAAATATTTGAATGCAGCCCACCCCTACTTTAAACATGTCCCAAATTTAAACGTGGATATTTTCACCATGACACTTCAGCTATTGCACATGTGATTGCTACTCCAGCTCTTGTGTTTGCAGTCTTGTGACATGTGACTCTCATCTCCATAGTGTTATGAGTGGTGTGATGAACAACGTGGGACCAGGCCTGAACCTAGTGCTGGTGAATGGTGAGCTCAGCTTCTCCTAACTTCACCACACATAAGCTGTGATGCACATAGACACACTGCTATGGAGTGAATGATTGGATTTTGCAAAAGGGAAATGGGATCAGACATGCCTGACGTGTTATGCAATGTGCATCTCTTGTTTTCATAGGTGAAAATGGGAAGATCGAAAAATTTGACTACTTTAACATGTACTCTGGAGGTAAGGGCAGTTATAAGGATGCAACATTCAAAAGGCACTCGCACACCTGAGCTATCTTTGTTGCAGGTGCACGGTAACAATTGAATACGATACTAGCAAGAGCAGCGTGGGGGTATCACTACTCTTTATAAAGCTTTACGTATCGGCCTCAAGGCCTTCGTCAGAGCTTTTTTATTAAGATGCAAAAGCGACATGCATTCTATATTCTGATGGAAATGTAACGTTTTTTCATCTAAACTACAGTTTTTTCCCCCCGTTTTTTCCCCCTACTTTCTCCAAAAAGAAACAAAGGCCATCTTGGACTTCTTAAAGACGATTAAACCCGGAATGATTGTTCTGGTGGCATCTTTTGATGATGCAGCGACAAAGTAAGTTTAAACTAGTGGTGGGCAGTGGGCACCAATATCGATCATTTGATATGATATCGATATATCGTTTGATGTTAATATATCAAATCAAATCAAATTTTATTTGTCACATACACATGGTTAGCAGATGTTAATGCGAGTGTAGCGAAATGCTTGTGCTTCTAGTTCCGACAATGCAGTAATAACCAACAAGTAATCTAACTAACAATTCCAAAACTACTGTCTTATACACAGTGTAAGGGGATAAAGAATATGTACATAAGGATATATGAATGAGTGATGGTACAGAGCAGCATAGGCAAGATACAGTAGATGATATCGAGTACAGTATATACATATGAGATGAGTATGTAAACAAAGTGGCATAGTTAAAGTGGCTAGTGATACATGTATTACATAAGGATGCAGTCGATGATATAGAGTACAGTATATACGTATGCATATGAGATGAATAATGTAGGGTAAGTAACATTATATAAGGTAGCGTTGTTTAAAGTGGCGTTGTTTAAAGTGGCATTTCCTATCAATTCCCATTATTAAAGTGGC
The DNA here is from genome assembly GCF_045791955.1 of Oncorhynchus clarkii lewisi. Taxonomy (NCBI): domain Eukaryota; kingdom Metazoa; phylum Chordata; class Actinopteri; order Salmoniformes; family Salmonidae; genus Oncorhynchus; species Oncorhynchus clarkii. Next base: position 43,465,632 of record NC_092163.1, read on the forward strand.
TGGAGTGAGTCAGTGTCATTGTCAGTGTGTTGGAAGCAGCCACTCAATGTTAGTGGCATATTGTGATATCAGTTTATCCTTCCTGTTAACCTACACTATAATGTGAAAAAAAAGCATAAATGGCTGTTCCTGTATGCACAAAACCCTCTCACAGACCTTCTCACAGGCTGTCTACTTAGTATTCGTAGCATGCCTGCTGAGTCATCACTCGGTAGATGGGCCTCCCATTGTATTCAGACTGGGTGGGTAGGTTAGGCTCCCAGAACATTCACACCTGGCCCAATGAGCAAACCGCAAACAGATGTCTGGACTTCCCAGAGCAGAGACAGTTGTAAATGTTGTTTTTTTGTAAACCAATATATTTTATCAAGATAGAAATGCAACTGATATAGATTTTCCATATCGGTGCCCATTTCTAGTTTATATAAATTCAAACATTCATAAATCAATATTCATTTTACATCCTGTTTTCAAATTCGAACAGTCACACATCCACTCTGACCCTCAATCTCTCCTCAGGATGACTGAAGAAATCAGGAACATATTTGCGGGACTGGGAAGCAGCAGTATCAAGGATGTCAAATTCAGAGACAGCTGGGTCTTTGCTGGAGGCGCTGGGACAGAACAGAAAAGCCCCTTTGAGAAGGTGAGAGAGCATTTGTAGCAACGACACTGTCTACAACAAATATCAAGATCAATCGATATAAAATCCCTATTCTGTCCAGCAACATTTTTGCAATACTACTACACAATTATATAGTAGATACTATAGTACTATAAGCTCTCTCTACTTTTGTAATAAAGCAGATGGTATATAGTGTGACAGGTTCTTTGATGAAACTACAGTGTGATGATTTCCTATCTTCTTTTGTTCAGCTGGCTGCCAATAATCAGAAGACCAATATTTACGGAAACTGGCCAGAGGTGGTGGAAATAGCCGGCTGCTTCCCCAGGAAGATCTGACTAGACATTCCATACAGAGATCTCCGAGTATACTGATCTAAAATCATGTCCATCCTATCCATGTATTGTTATTCATTATTATGTCAAAGGCTAAACAGATCCTGAATCGGTACTCATACTATATGAGACTTTGTATAAGTACAGGCCTTGATATACTTCCTATGAAACTGGCTTGATGATTGACAGATCAAACAAACCACTGTCAGGATCACTCAACTTTAAGGAACAACTTCTCTGTTAAGACTGGGCATTCATTGTGTGTTTTTTCATGTCAGATTATTATGGTTACATCATTTTTTGCAAAATAGAGGAGTTTCAAAGTATGTAAAACAATTAAAAAGAACATGTGTTTTTAAGAAATTTGAGAGATGTTGTTTCAAATTAAATAATGAATCTTGGGCTCCCTCTATAGGATTTTTATTGAACTACAGTTCATGAATTGAACTGAACTTTTAGTATTGTCATAATCCCGGGCCTAATTTGAAATGCGCTGCCTTTTGTGTAGCATCATACTTTTCCCTGGAGAAATGACTTACCTCATTCACTGTTGTGTGTTTAGCGTGGTAGCACAACTATTTTGGGAGGGAGTCACCTCTCATTGGTTGACTAACTAGATTGATTTTTGATCCTTCGATATCGGCTCTTCCTATCATTGTGAAGCAGAATTCACCAAGCGTTGGATTGTTCACCCACTAATAGGGAACGTGAGCTGGGTTTAGACTGTCGTGAGACAGGTTAGTTTTACCCTACTGATGATGTGTTGTTGAAATAGTTGATGTGTTGTTGCAATTCCATCTCTACCTAATCCCTGTTGTTGGTGTTTTCCAGGACTCCCTTGCCTGGTTCCAGATCTGTTTGTGCTATAATGTGAATTCCTTGTCACTCATTATCATGCCACACATGCTCATGTTTGGCGTGACAATGAAACAGACTGGCACCCAGGCTAAGGACTCCCTGGATAGCAGTGGCAATTGCTAGTGAGTGGATTACCTAGGTTAAATAGATAAATGAATGGTGTAGTGGCCAGCTAGACCTTCCCTGGCTGCACAGAGCACCAATACGCCCCCCCGTTACCGTATGCAAACCGGCTGCTCCGTCAACCTCAATTAGCCTAATCTGCCCTGGACCCCCCTTAAGCTTTGGAGAGTGGCGAGTGGGGACCACCGGTTGGTTACCCATGAACAGGTGGTCAGGAGTTTTTTTTCTTCTTTGATGTTATTCTTCTTAATTATCTAATCTCTACCTCCCTTTGTCTCTATTTCTCTCTCTCTCTCTCTCTTTCTCACAAACCCCGACCCTCACTCTTCTCTCGCTCTCCTCAGTTATCTCCTTTCCTTGCAATCTCTTACCCTCTCAACCAAAATATCAACTGCTCCCTTCTCTTTCCTTCTCAAGCTTCTCCCCACCTACCCCCCTTTCTCACCCCTCTCTCTTTCTCTAGGCTCTCTTCCTCCCCCCACTCCTAGAGGCAGACCTCTATGTTTCTCTCATTTGTTGACGGGCTTGGTGTGATGAACGGCTGGTGAATTCCCTAGATTTAATGCCCCCTCTCTGAGACTGGTGTCACGCATTAGACGACGGTAGGGTTGTCAACTTGTCCTTGGTCCTGGGGGAGTCCATTCCTCCCCGCTCTCCTCTCCTTCACTAGATACCAGCTCGAGGGAAACTTCAGAACAAGTGAAACTTCAGGAGCTGTACAGACTCACCTACTCTTGCCGAGGATCTCAGCTCATCCTGAGGCCATGGGAGTCACCCACGGAAAGAAAGTAAGTAACTATTATGGTCAGCTTGCAGGGTGGTGCTGCAGAGACATGCATTATGTTAATAGACTGGAAATGTTAAACAACTCTTCTAATTAAATTGGATGTGTCTGTAAGCCCAAAAAAGGCCTGAAGGTCTATGACACTTGCAAGGCCATAAAACCTGAGGCAATTGTTTTTCAATTGTAATTCATGTTTTGAACCTCAACCAGATTGAAAGTTAATGTTTGTCTCTGAATGAACATCTTTCATCGAACCTGTTTCAAAGAATAAAGAATTACAGAAACGTTTGGTTTCCATCTTAGGCCAGAGTTGCTTCACTGGCTATTTACAAATTTGTTAACAGTTCAAATGAGCCGTAGAAACCCACCAGAGCACACACTGGATGAATCAATGAAATGATGTTGAACCAATGTGAAGTAAACGATGAATTGACGTCTGTGCCCAGTGGAACATTCTGAAATATTCTGACAGCAATTGAAAGAGTGACAGTACGTTTTGTCTGGACCTTCAAGCTTTGTATGTAACCCAAAATAATTGTGTGTCTGTGTGAAACAACACGTAGACTAGACCCCGTAAGAGCAGCATGTTTACCCCAGAGCGAAGGTCCTGCTGTTGTGTCACAGAAATGGTCTACGCACAACATCTTCTCCCAGAGATTAGCCAATCAGTGGCAATACCACCTCATTATCTAAAGAGCATTGAACCAACGGAGATGCCATTACTACAGCTCAACCAGATGTACACACACGTACTCTCCTCGTATTCATTAGCAGGGTTTGGGTCAATTCCCTTTGAACAGTGATGCTATCGCTAAACCTCAACAAGATTATAGACTACATTCTCCTGGTATTCATTTAGATGACATACCTTCACTGAACTCTTACAATACTACAGCTCAACAAGATTATAGACTCTTCTCCTGTTAGGGATGGATCCAAATGGACAGAATGGGTACATGGAGGAAAATCGGTGAGGGTCATGCTTTTTCAATTTCAGAAAATGGCAAAAAGCACAGGCCTATCCCTTGTTAGCTTAAGATTTTTAAGAAAATAAAACAGATCTGACAATATAAAGTGATCTATAACAGCGCTTTGGTCCGTGATGCTTTATGCTAGAACCAAGCTGTAAAATACCAGGGAAAGACTCGACTCCGTTGCATATGGGGATATCATTCTTTCCTTTCTTTGACATTCAGAGGCTGAGCTACAACCTTCTATATCTAATTCGGTCACTATCAATTGATTACGCTATTCACTTTATGTACAGTAGAAGATGTTTAAACACAGACAGCTTCTAGGGAAACACTTCTTGACCTTCTCTCATTGGGTTAAGCCAAGAGTAGCCGGCAGTTAAAGCTTACATTTTTCTGCATCTGGCAGTTGAAGCTTACATTTTTCTGCATCTGGCAGTTGAAGCTTACATTTTTCTGCATCTGTCAGTTGAAGCTTACATTTTTCTGCATCTGGCAGTTGAAGCTTACATTTTTCTGCATCTGGCAGTTGAAGCTTACATTTTTCTGCATCTGGCAGTTGAAGCTTACATTTTTCTGCATCTGGCAGTTGAAGCTTACATTTTTCTGCATCTGGCAGTTGAAGCTTACATTTTTCTGCATCTGGCAGTTGAAGCTTACATTTTTCTGCATCTGGCAGTTGAAGCTTACATTTTTCTGCATCTGGCAGTTGAAGTTTACATTTTTCTGCATCTGGCAGTTGAAGTTTACATTTTTCTTAATCTGGCAGTTGAAGCTTACATTTTTCTGCATCTGGCAGTTGAAGCTTACATTTTTCTGCATCTGGCAGTTGAAGCTTACATTTTTCTTCATCTGGCAGTTGAAGCTTACATTTTTCTGCATCTGGCAGTTGAAGCTTACATTTTTCTGCATCTGGCAGTTGAAGCTTACATTTTTCTGCATCTGGCAGTTGAAGCTTACATTTTTCTGCATCTGGCAGTTGAAGCTTACATTTTTCTGCATCTGGCAGTTGAAGCTTACATTTTTCTGCATCTGGCAGTTGAAGCTTACATTTTTCCCTCATCTGGCAGTTGAAGCTTACAGTTTTCTGCATCTGGCAGTTGAAGCTTACATTTTTTGGGGGGGGTTGGAAAGGTAGGCCTAACATTTTAAAGTACCATGCTCAGATTCCTACTGATGTCTCAGATTTAACTATTTGCAAACAGGGACAGTTTCTGTGGCAATTTTGATTTGGCTTTGGGAAATAGGCCTATGTGTTCATTTTATCATATCTCTCTATCTAATTTTTGCCTGTATTTTAGGTAATTTGTGTGGAATTATAAAATATTCTGCTAATATGTAAAATTACGTAAAATTGCATTAAATGTTTATAAAATACTTTATTTCTCGGACCTGCAAATACGATGATAGATTCATGCAATGCTTTTACTATAAAGGAGATCTTTCCACCCCTACCATTGTCTACGGTAGTCTGTGAAGCCTCAACCTGGCCCACTGCCCTGTGTGCTATTACAATTCCTGCGTTGCCATGTAATGCTTTAAGGATGAAGAACAATTTCTAAAATGGCATATCTAAGGCTCGAGTCTGTCCCGGAAATGAGGGTAAATGGTAAGGATGTTTTGTTTGAATTATTATTGTGGGTATAGAGGATCGTCACTTCTTTTTTTTTCTTTAAGTGCTCAGGGCGGGTTTAGGTAAAATATATTTTGCTGAAGGGAGGGCCATCCGTTTTCATTTCAGAGGGCCGATTTTCTCCATGTAACCTCTTATAATGAATCAAATTCACTCCCTTAGTCAATAGCTGATAATGTTAGTATCAGGGTTGGGCGGTCAATACCATTTCAATTTAGTCATTTGTAGTGGTGGATCAGGACAAAATGACAAAGAAGCTTAAAATACCAGTACACTGCCAATAGGTAGACTGAGTCGCTGTGTATAAAGTTAGCCAGCCCCTTCAATATTTCATGAAAACCTATCTGCTGTTGCGACATACATTTTTTTAAACTTTTCAATTAATTATATATATATACAGTGCCTTGCGAAAGTATTCGGCCCCCTTGAACTTTGCGACCTTTTGCCACATTTCAGGCTTCAAACATAAAGATATAAAACTGTATTTTTTTGTGAAGAATCAACAACAAGTGGGACACAATCATGAAGTGGAACGATATTTATTGGATATTTCAAACTTTTTTAACAAATCAAAAACTGAAAAATTGGGCGTGCAAAATTATTCAGCCCCTTTACTTTCAGTGCAGCAAACTCTCTCCAGAAGTTCAGTGAGGATCTCTGAATGATCCAATGTTGACCTAAATGACTAATGATGATAAATACAATCCACCTGTGTGTAATCAAGTCTCCGTATAAATGCACCTGCACTGTGATAGTCTCAGAGGTCCGTTAAAAGCGCAGAGAGCACCATGAAGAACAAGGAACACACCAGGCAGGTCCGAGATACTGTTGTGAAGAAGTTTAAAGCCGGATTTGGATACAAAAATATTTCCCAAGCTTTAAACATCCCAAGGAGCACTGTGCAAGCGATAATATTGAAATGGAAGGAGTATCAGACCACTGCAAATCTACCAACACCTGGCCGTCCCTCTAAACTTTCAGCTCATACAAGGAGAAGACTGATCAGAGATGCAGCCAAGAGGCCCATGATCACTCTGGATGAACTGCAGAGATCTACAGCTGAGGTGGGAGACTCTGTCCATAGGACAACAATCAGTCATATATTGCACAAATCTGGCCTTTATGGAAGAGTGGCAAGAAGAAAGCCATTTCTTAAAGATATCCATAAAAAGTGTTGTTTAAAGTTTGCCACAAGCCACCTGGGAGACACACCAAACATGTGGAAGAAGGTGCTCTGGTCAGATGAAACCAAAATTGAACTTTTTGGCAACAATGCAAAACGTTATGTTTGGCGTAAAAGCAACACCCTGAACACACCATCCCCACTGTCAAACATGGTGGTGGCAGCATCATGGTTTGGGCCTGCTTTTCTTCAGCAGGGACAGGGAAGATGGTTAAAATTGATGGGAAGATGGATGGAGCCAAATACAGGACCATTCTGGAAGAAAACCTGATGGAGTCTGCAAAAGACCTGAGACTGGGACGGAGATTTGTCTTCCAACAAGACAATGATCCAAAACATAAAGCAAAATCTACAATGGAATGGTTCAAAAATAAACATATCCAGATGTTAGAATGGCCAAGTCAAAGTCCAGACCTGAATCCAATCGAGAATCTGTGGAAAGAACTGAAAACTGCTGTTCACAAATGCTCTCCATCCAACCTCACTGAGCTCGAGCTGTTTTGCAAGGAGGAATGGGAAACAATTTCAGTCTCTCGATGTGCAAAACTGATAGAGACATACCCCAAGCGACTTACAGCTGTAATCGCAGCAAAAGGTGGCGCTACAAAGTATTAACTTAAGGGGGCTGAATAATTTTGCACGCCCAATTTTTCCGTTTTTGATTTGTTAAAAAAGTTTGAAATATCCAATAAATGTCGTTCCACTTCATGATTGTGTCCCACTTGTTGTTGATTCTTCACAAAAAAATACAGTTTTATATCTTTATGTTTGAAGCCTGAAATGTGGCAAAAGGTCGCAAAGTTCAAGGGGGCCGAATACTTTCGCAAGGCACTGTACCCATTAAAAAACATTGAGTATACTGTGGGGCAAAAAAGTATTTAGTCAGCCACCAATTGTGCAAGTTCTCCCACTTAAAAAGATGAGAGAGGGCTGTAATTTTCATCACAGCAACTATGACAGACAAAATGAGAAAAAAAATCCAGAAAATCACATTGTAGGATTTTTAATTAATTTATTTGCAAATTATGGTGGAAAATAAGTATTTGGTCAATAACAAAAGTTTATCTCAATACTTTGTTATATACCCTTTGTTGGCAATGACAGAGGTCAATCGTTTTCTGTAAGTCTTCACAAGATTTTCACACACTGTTGCTGGTATTTTGGCCCATTCCTCCATGCAGATCTCCTCTAGAGCAGTGATGTTTTGGGGCTGTTGCTGGGCAACACAGATTTTCAACTCTCTCCAAAGATTTTCTATGGGGTTGAGATCTGGAGACTGGCAAGGCCACTCCAGGACCTTGAAATGCTTCTTACGAAGCCACTCCTTCGTTGCCCGGGCGGTGTGTTTGGGATCATTGTCATGCTGAAAGACCCAGCCACGTTTCATCTTCAATGCCCTTGCTGATGGAAGGAGGTTTTCACTCAAAATCTCACAATACATGGCCCCATTCATTCTTTCCTTTACATGGATCAGTCGTCCTGGTCCCTTTGTAGAAAAACAGCCCCAAAGCATGATGTTTCCACCCCCATGCTTCACAGTAGGTTGGTGTTCTTTGGATGCAACTCAGCATTCTTTGTCCTCCAAACACGACGAGTTGAGTTTTTACCAAAAAGTTATATTTTGGTTTCATCTGACCATATGACATTCTCCCAATCTTCTTCTGGATCATCCAAATGCTTTCTAGCAAACTTCAGACGGGCCTGGACATGTACTGGCTTAAGCAGAAGGACATGTCTGGCACTGCAGGATTTGAGTCCCTGGCGGCGAAGTGTGTTACTGATGGTAGGCTTTGTTACTTTGGTCCCAGCTCTCTGCAGGTCATTCACTAGGTCCCCCCGTGTGGTTCTGGGATTTTTGCTCACCGTTCTTGTGATCATTTTGACCCCACGGGGTGAGATCTTGCGTGGAGCCCCAGATCGTGGGAGATTATCAGTGGTCTTGTATGTCTTCCATTTCCTAATAATTGCTCCCACAGTTGATTTCTTCAAACCAAGCTGCTTACCTATTGCAGATTCAGTCTTCCCAGCCTGGTAAAGGTCTGCAAGATAATAGTTTGAATTTAGTTACAAAATAAGACATACTAATTATAATCTAAATATAATATTTACATGTAAAAATGACGGGTAACAGGATAAATGGCAGAAGAAGAATTGCAGGTTAAATCATGTTTAAATTGAAAATTGTACCTACAACCTGCACTTTTTTTGTTTGTGGCACTAATGTAAGGTGCTATGGCAGGGGAAACGGTGCTGCAGTAGCATATGGTGTTTGGAGTGGAAATAATGGTAAGTGAACCTGGAGAGCTTTGTGTTCACATTGCACTAAAAAAGGGAACCGAACTATAGACTTTAAATGAACCAATCTCTCGAGATGGTCTCAATTTGGTTTGCGTTGCAGGTTCTGAGGGGTCTTGAGTAGAGGTCGACCAATTAGGATTTTTCAACGCCGATACCGATACCGATTATTGGAGGACCAAAAAAGCCGATACCGATTAAATCGGACAATTTTCATTTTATTTTTATTTGTAATAACGACAATTACAACAATACTGAATTAACAACTATTTTAACTTAATATAAAATAAATATCAATAAAATCAATTTAGCCTCAAATAAATAATGAAACATGTTCAATTTGGTTTAAATAATGCAAAAACAAAGTGTTGGAGAAGAGAGTAATATGTGCCATGTAAAATATGTGCCATGTAAAAAAGCTAACGTTTAAGTTCCTTGCTCAGAACATAAGAACATATGAAAGTTGGTGGTTCCTTTTAACACGAGACTTCAATATTCCAAGGTAAGACGTTTTAGGTTGTAGTTAATATAGTATTTATATGACTATTTCTCTCTATACCATTTGTATTTCATACACCTTTGACTATTGGATGTTCTTATAGGCACTATAGTATTGCCAGTGTAAGTGTATAGCTTCCGTCCCCCTCCTTGCCCTACCTGGGCTCGAACCAGGAACACATCGACAACAGCCACACTCGAAGCATCGTTACCCATCGCTCCACAAAATCTGCGGCCCTTGCAGCGCAAGGGGAATAACTACTCCAAATCTAAAAGCGAGTGATGTTTGAAACAGTATTAGCGCACACCCAGCAAACTAGCTAGCCATTTCACATTGGTTACATAAGCTTGAAGAAATAAACAGCGCTGTGCTTGCGAAGAGCTGCTGGCAAAACGCATGAACGTGCTGTTTGAATGAATGATTACGGGCCTGCTGCTGCTCAGTCAGACTGCTCTATCAAATTAGACTTAATTATAACATAATAACACACAAAAATACGAGCCTTTGGTCATTAATATGATCGAATCCGGAAACTATAATTTCGAAAACAAAACGTTTATTATTTCAGTGAAATACGGAACCGTTCGATATTTTATCTAATGGGTGGCATCCCTAAGTCTAAATATTCTTGTTACATTGCACAACCTTCAATGTATGTCATAATTACGTAAAATTCTGGCAAATTAGTTCGCAATGAGGCAGGCAGCCCAAACTGTTGCATATACCCTGACTCTGCGTGCAATGAACGCAAGAGAAATGACACAATTTCACCTGGTTAATATTGCCTGCTAAACTGGATTAGTAGTTATAACTAGTGATTATGATTGATTGTTTTTTATAAGATAAGTTTAATGCTAGCTAGCAATTTACCTTGGCTTCTACTGCATTCGTGTAACAGGCAGATTACTCGTGCAGTGCAATGGTTAGAGCGTTGGACTAGTTAACTGTGCGGTTGCAAGATTGGAACCCCTGAGCTGACAAGGCGAAAATATGTCGTTCTGCCCCTGAACAAGGCAGTTAACCCACAGTTCCTAGGCAGTCATTGAAAATAAGAATGTGTTCTTAACTGACTTGCCTAGTTAAATAAAAGGTATTAAAAATCAAATAAAAATGTATTTAAAAAATAATCGGAAATCGGCGCCCAAAAATACCGATTTCCGATTGTTATGAAAACTTGAAAACGGTCCTAATTAATCAGCCATTCTGATTAATCGGTCGACCTCTAGTCTTGAGATGCTTTGGAGCATTCACACTTAATTTTTTAAATTACGCGAACCGCAACTGAGTTCCCAAAAATTGTTTAAAAGGGACAAAAAGAAAGTGTACCACAAAGTCATAAAGTGTACCACAGTCATAAAATCCGATTTTAAACCTAATCCGAACCTTAACGACACTGCATACCCTAATGCATAACCCTAACCTAAAATTAAGACCATTTCATAAATATTTATGATATAGCCAATTTTGACTTTGCAGCTGGACAATCTAACAGAAATCACTCAGTTATGCCGACAGGGAAAGACTCATGACAATAGACGTCAACCTGCGTTTCACCTCCATGTATGAAGTGCACTAAACTTGAACAATTAACAACTCCTGGAAGGCCCCTCCCTTTGCACGACCAATGTGCACCTCAGCATTCTTTGTCCTCCAAACACGATGAGTTGAGATTTTACCAAAAGTTATATTTTGTTTTCATCTGACCATATGACATTCTCCCAATCTTCTTCTGGATCATCCAAATGCTCTCTACCAAACTTCAGACAGGCCTGAACATGTACTGGCTTAAGTAGGGGGACACGTCTGGCACTGCAGGATTTGAGTCCCTGGCGGCGTAGTGTGTTACTGATGGTAGGCTTTGTTACTTTGGTCCCAGCTCTCTGCAGGTCATTCACTAGGTCCCCCCGTGTGGTTCTGGGATTTTTGCTCACCGTTCTTGTGATCATTTTGACCCCACGGGGTGAGATCTTGCGTGGAGCCCCAGATCGAGGGAGATTATCAGTGGTCTTGGCCATCAGTGGTCTTCCATTTCCTAATAATTGCTCCCACAGTTGATTTCTTCAAACCAAATTGCTTACCTATTGCAGATTCAGTCTTCCCAGCCTGGTGCAGGTCTACAATTTTGTTTCTGGTGTCCTTTGACAGGTCTTTGGCCATAGTGGAGTTTGGAGTGTGACTGTTTGAGGTTGTGGACAGGTGTCTTTTATACTGATAAGAAGTTCAAACAGGTGCCATTAATACAGGTAACGAGTGGAGGACAGAGGAGCCTCTTAAAGAAGAAGTTACAGGTCTGTGAGAGCCAGAAATCTTGCTTGTTTGTAGTTGACCAAATACTTATTTTCCACCATAATTTGCAAATAAATTCATAAAAAATCCTACAATGTGATTTTCTGGATTTTTTTTCTCATTTTGTCTGTCATAGTTTAAGTGTACCAATGATGAAAATTACAGGCCTCTCTCATCTTTTTAAGTGGGAGAACTTGCACAATTGGTGGCTGACTAAATACTTTTTTGCCCCACTGTAACTTATAGATGCCTCGTGAGCTTACGTTCAAATGTCGTACCCCATCAGAACTCAAAATATGAGCTTGTTTTACTTCTTTGTTTGTAAACAATGTCCTGTAAATGTAAACAACTACTGTACAGCCTCAAAAAATGTCTTTATTCAATCCGTATCGCGGAAATTGAGCGTGACAGTGTGGTGTGATTGAAATAGAAAGGCACTGTTCTCGCATCAGCCGAGACTGCATTTACAGTGAACACTGCATATTTCGGCTCAATCTGAAATTACCTTTGCGTTTCCAGCACACAATCTGTAACACTTCAGCGATACAGACTGAGTAGAGCCCATAGTCAAAACTATAATGTTGATATCATGGATGGTCAGTCCTTGTATCCATAGCTCTGTCCATGATGTTTTTAGAGTGGTTACATTGCTCAAGGTCCGTCTCTCCACTGTTGACCACATCAGTGGTGGTGAGGCATTATCATCGTTTGAAATGCAGATTTCCTTTCTTTGAACTATTGTTATGCTGCGCCAAACTCAGGCCATAAGAGATGCTGTCTGGCTGACCTCCACCTCAGGCAACATATGTACATGTAGACGAATGCAATGAACCACCAGATTCTGTTTAGCTTTCATTTAAAACAAAGTTGGACTTGCTTTTAATCTGTTGCAGCAGTATGTCCAGCAGAAGGATTTCATCTCAGATACACTCAGTGGCCAGTTCACGAAAATGGTTTGCTCCTACAGACAGTCACGTGGCCGTGGCTTGCTATATAAGGCAGGCAGACGGGCATCAAGGCATTCAGTTACTGTTCGATTTGAACATTAGAATGGGCAAAACGAGTGACTGAAGCGACTTTGAGCATGGTATGACCATCGGTGCCAGGCACGACGGTTCCATTATCTCAGAAACGGCCGGCCTTCTGGGCTTTTCACACACTACAGTGTCTAAGGTTTATCAAGAACGGTGTGACAAACAAAACACATCCAGTCAGCTGCAGTCCTGTGAGCGAAAACAGTTTGTTGATGAGAGGTCGAAGGAGAACGGCAAGAATTGTGCAAGCTAACAGGCGGGCCACAAACAGTAAAGTAACAGTTCAGTACAACAGCGCTGTGCAGAAGGGCATCTCGGAACACAAGTCCTTGTCGTCCTTATCACAGATGGGCTATTGCAGCAGACGACCACACCGGGTTCCACTCCTATCAGCTAAAATCAAGAAGAAGTGGCTCCAATGGGCACGGTACCACCAAACAACGCCTGGTCCGACGAATCCCGATTCATGTTGCGTCATGCTGATGTCAGAATCGGGATTTGGTGTAAGCAGCATGAGTCCATGGCCACATCCTGCCTGGTGTTAATGGTACAGGCTGGTGGCGGTGGAGTAGGGGTGTGGGGAATGTTTTCCTGGCACACATTAGGTCCCTTGATACCAATCGAGTAATGCTTCCATGCCCTGAAGAATTCAGGCTGTTCTGGAGGCAAATGGGGTTCTGACCCAGTACTAGATGGATTTGCCCTAAAAAAATGGCCACTGATTGTATATTGCTCCTCTAAACAAGGCTTCATATTGTATTGAAAAAAATAATTGTATTGAACGTTATTGCCAGTAACTAAGGCCTGTTGTTTGTGGTTTTGTCAGTAATGAGGTGGATGGCAGGCCTCCACAAGGGCCTCTCCTCTCGGTTCACTGGTCATCTGGGTCTGTAGCTGCCCCTTCACATCACAAGGGCCTCTCCTCTCGGTTCACTGGTCATCTGGGTCTGTAGCTGCCCCTTCACGTCTGGTCTAACACAAACAACAAAGGACCATTGTTGAGCTGATTGTCCATTGGGACATTCAAAATGAGTAGGATGTGATCACCTTATGAAAGATATCCTCGATATTAGACCATTCAAAATGTTTGTGAAAAACATGGTAAGAGAGAGCGAGGTGAGAGAGAGTGAGAGAGAGAGAGGTGAGAGAGAGAGAGAGAGAGAGAGAGAGAGAGAGAGAGAGAGAGAGAGAGAGAGAGAGAGAGAGAGAGAGAGAGAGAGAGAGAGAGAGAGAGAGAGAGAGAGAGAGAGAGAGAGAGAGAGAGAGAGAGAGAGAGAGAGAGAGAGAGAGAGAGAGAGAGAGAGAGAGAGAGAGAGAGCAGCTGGGAACAACATTACTGTGAAACATTCTGCTGTATTCTTTGGTTTGACAGTTCCTCTGACAGTTTCTCATGTGGTTAATTGTGTTTTATCTGTTGACAGAGTGAACACCACCTCCAAATCTCTCCCACAAGAAGTAGAACACCTCTGAAGGGAACAGGTGAGAACAATCTGTTATCCGATTAGAGTAGAATAAGAATACATCACTTAACATCTACCTGTATTGTCATTGGACAATGAAGATGTAGGGCAGTTGTCCCAGACACAGGTTAAATCTAGTCCTGGACAGAAAAAGAGAATCTCCATTGAAAGTCCTTACTAGTCCGGGACTAGATGTAATCTGTGTCCGGGTCACCAGCCTGTAGTGTCTATCTACCACGAGGCGCGTGGAGGTGCTTTGTGATACTGTAAATCTCTAACCATATTGTGATGGGTGTAATTATGTAAATAGGTCCGGCAGTTGGCTTCCAGTGAGGAGATTTAAACAGGGCGGAGCTCGAGCCCTGGGTAATCCAACCTAGAGGGCGAGGCATGGAGCGGAGAGGAGGGAGAGGGGAGATAGAGAGAGAGTGGAGGGATCAAAGTCACAAAGCGAAGGGGAGGGGAGGGAGAGAGGGTAGAGGAGGGGAGGGAGAGAGGGTAGAGGAGGGAGAGAGGAGATAGAGGGACAGTGGGGAGAGAGAGTGGAGGGATCAAAGTCACAAAGCGAAGGGGAGGGGAGGAAGAGGGAGAAATGGTAGAGGGAGAGAGGAGAGGAGGAAGAAGAGAGGAGAGGAGGAGGGAAGAGGAGATGATGTATGGAGAGAGAGGGGGCAGTAGCGAGGCTACAGGACAACCTGAGCAGTCATGTGACTGACTGGCGGCTAGAGGTGTGGCCAGGGCTGGAGGTGGGGCTGAGGTGGAATGGAGACAGAGGTGTTAGGGTAGTGGAGCAGGGAGTGGCTATGGAGGTAGGCTCTCAGACCAGCCCAGCTCTGGCCAGACCTCTGGATTCATAGTGCCAGTGATAGCTTTGCTAGCTTACTTATCACTAGCCGGGCTCTGGGCTCCGTAGAAGAGATGGATACTAGCAGTGTCATCCCAAACAGAACACCAGGGAGGCAGAGAGAGGGACTGGTCAAGTCAGGTAAGGGACCTATAGATAATTTCACAGTGAGAGAAACAACTGCAGAAAGAGTAGCTATTCATAGGAACTGATTGATGATTGGTGTAAAAAGGGCATCATGTGTTGGGTTTGTGAGTACATCATTCATTTATACATAAATTAATGATTCGATATTGGGTTGATGAGTGTTGATGATCATGTTTCCATCCCTCTGGAAAATCACGGAGGCAAACTTTGTATTTATGCAAACACTTTGTAAATATGGTCCTTGGAGTTTGATAGTGAAATGTATAACCACAACATGTGCACAATAGGACACCTGTTGTTCTATGTAGTTCTGATATGGAGATAGCTAATGCCCTAACTTGGTCCTAGATCTGTTTGTACTGTACAGCCAACTCCTATGATGTTTCCCATTTCAATAACCGTAGGAGTTGGCAAGACAGCACAAACAGATCTGGGTCTAAGCTACTAATGGATCACTGTTGTCCATGCCAAGGAATAGAACATAAGCTGAACACACCATAAGGGACCTCTCTCCCATAACAAACAGCTGTGGTGCTATAAACAGAACAAAATGACCTGTTTAGCTGATTCTGCTGCTATGATGCAACTGGAGTGTGTCTGGCCAGCGGAAAAGGGACATGATTTTAGTTGTGTAATGTTACTAAGTGATGTAACCTCTGTCATCATTTCTGCTCCTGTCTAATACGAGGCTTACGGACATGTTTTTAAAACGAGGATGTGAGCTCAGGCAAAATGTTCAAGTTGTCTTTGTCTCTGTCTCCCAGCCTCAGCCCACACTGGCCTGCTGTCGGAACAGGATGGAGAGCAGGGTCAACGTGCAGAGGACCAAGAGCAGGGGAAGTCGGGTGGATCACCACCTCAGCCAGAGAGTCAGGAGGAGGAGGGCAGAGACCTTATCATCCAGCCCAAGAAGCGCCTCAACCTGGTCAGAGTCTCCAAGAGCCACCAGGAGCTCCACAGGGAGTTAAGGATGACACACAAGAGGTAGGGCTTGTACAGGGTAGCCCAAGCGTGCGCGCTGCACATAGCTGCAAACACGCTTCAACAGTCCTATTTGTTCTCTGTCAGAGGTCCCTGTCTGGATGTGAAGCCAGAGCTCCAGCGTGTTCTGGAACAGAGGAACTGGGAACAGGGAATGAAACAGAG
The DNA here is from genome assembly GCF_045791955.1 of Oncorhynchus clarkii lewisi. Lineage (NCBI taxonomy): Eukaryota > Metazoa > Chordata > Actinopteri > Salmoniformes > Salmonidae > Oncorhynchus > Oncorhynchus clarkii. Next base: position 43,481,855 of record NC_092163.1, read on the forward strand.
GAGAGAGGCAGAGGAGGAGAAGAAGAACAGGTCTCCTCTCCAACAGGAACTGCTCAAGAGGCACCAGAGGCTGGAGGAGGTTGGTATGCGTCATGTCAACGTGGTGGAGACTGCCTTTGCGGTAAACGCTGTGCATGTCGGCAGTACTTTGGCAATTACGGCTTGAATCCAGCCCCTTGCTTTTGCGTCTGTCTGACTTGTCAAAGTTGACATGTTTCGCACTGTGCACAGCTTCACTCATGCATTACTAGCTCATTTACATACGATGCTCATTATTAAAATGTAAGATGGAGTCAAAGCAGACATGACTTATTCAGTTCCTGCGAACTTTACATACTGTGTCCTGTTGGGTTGAAACTTGTACATATACATGGTATGCAGTCCTATCTACTTCTGTATTCAATGACTGTCAGTGTCCATCTGTTCCCTGCAGCTGGAGAGGGAGCTAAAGGCACAGCAGGAGGGCCTGCAGAGTTCCCCAGAGTTCATCAGAGTTAAAGAGAGCCTGAGACGCACCACCATACTGGATCTGGGCGAGAAGGTAGTTTAAAAGGACTGACAGGAAGATGCGTAACGTATGGTTAGAGTGGCGTTGGGGTTGTTTTAGCATCTACATGAGGTAAGGATAGGATGGTGTGGATAAATGATTACATGGAGGTGATGGAAGACTGACATTGAGCTATTCGATTGGGTTGACAGTTGGTGGGATAGTGTGCTTGGCATAGTTCAGCCAGATAGTTCAGGACAACAGTGATCCATTAGTAGCTTAGACCCAGATCTGTTTGTGCTGTCTTGCCAACTCCTACGGTTATTGAAATGGAAAAACATCATAGGAGTTGGCTGTACAGTACAATCAGATCTAGGACCAAGTTAGGGCATTAGCTATTAGCTAGCTGCATGGGAGTACAGATGGATGCACGCATGGTGCAGATTGGTACCCGAACATGTCATCGGCCACACGTCTTCTCCGGAAGAGCCTACTGCATGAAGGTAACCACCCCTTGTCCAATTGGCCTTTTGAAGAACATCTTTATTTGTTCCAATTAGGGATCGACTCCCTGCTAGCCTGGTCCCAGATCTGTTTGTTGTCTTGCCAACTCCAATATTATCTTCCATGGCAACGACCATTTGATCTGGCTATACAGCACAAACAGATCTGGGACATGGCTGGCCCCTCCCATCCTCTGAGAGACTTGACGTCAGATTAGTCATTTGTCTCTCATGCCAACCACTGACACAGAGAGAGGGAGAGCACCCCTTTAACCAGGGATCTTACTGAGTTACATACAATGAGTGAACGTAACGTTTTTAATTTCATGCCTATAAAGTGTTCACATTGTGATTGTATTCGTGGAATATGTTGATATACTGTATCAGTAGATGTATTTCTAAAATAATATTACATTTCCTATTTGTTTGTTAATAAGTTTACAGTATTTTTTTACCTGTCGTAAATGTTCAGAGTCATTTTATATTATTAGCAGTTTTGCAACTGGTCTAAGTTGTTATTTCTTAAATAATGGTTCCGTCCTGTCCTTCCCTGATCCTCTCACGTACACATTCTCTATGCAAATCAACAGAACATACATCATTCACCTAGTGACAACAGTGAATAATCATGTTTAACACTTCGGATGACAGTGTCCTTGGAAATGTGTACTTTGTCATAAATAAAAGGACATTAAACATGAATAAAGTGCATTTTGTATTTTATCTGGACACAAGCGTAAGACAGCATCCCATGTCTGCTGTACCATACGTCCTCTATTATCCAGACTCAGGTACAGTATATACTGCCCCATCAGATGGCAGAATAGGACGCATGTACTGTATTACCGATGGTATTATTATAACATACCATAACCCTCACCGTTCAAGTAAAAAAAAAAGAAAGTGTAGTCCCTACCTATTTGTTTTATTCTGTTTGGTGCCTAATGAACGTGACCCTGACTGAATTTTTTTTTTTTTTTTTTTTACAAATGACAGTAAAATGACAGTACACACAATGCATAGACAAGGAAGTTTAATTTCATTTCCTGCGATCATATCTCCTCCGATGGTACAAATCATTATCTCCTTTCATACATGTTGATCAATAACCCATGATGCATTGCATCCATACATTAGTAGCTCAAAACAGCTTTTACAAAAAAGGATATAGAATATATATATATATATGTATGTATATATATATATATATATACTTATATATATATATAATATACACGTGTTTCTTTATGCATTTAAATGTTTGTCATGAGTCAAATAAATCCGTTAATTTTTTTTTTTACAAATCGGAACCAAGGGGAAACAAAACCAAGGAAAAGTTCAACAGAAGGTCTATACCAAACAAATGAACTCCGGTTATTAGGTTAACAAAGTCATCAACAGCAACTACACCAAACATATAACATGAAGCCCTTCACACATGGTTTGCATATTTTCCACTCTGCAGTCAGTCGGTCACTTATAAAGCCAGAATGATTGCCTTCTATGACTGGCCAACATCTTTCGACCAATTATAACCTCATGAAGTCACTGCTAAGGACCAAACACAGGTCACCATTGCCCTAAACCAGGTCCAACTATAAGGTTTTGCCTAGCAGTACCTCTGATTCAACTAAACAATAAGGATTTGGTATCCAATCTGAACAGCCGTTTGGCATGAACAAAACAGATTACAATAGGCTTCCCCAGTTGGCTTTCCATTGTCAGCCTTACGGATGTGTTGAAACCGTAATCATATCAAGTAACACTGTACTTTGAGATTTTTAATCCGACTGCATTCTGTCTTGTCATTGCAGTTAGAGAACTGGTTTCTCGTTCCACTCCTAAGCAAACGCTCCAAAGTATTTGAAATATTTCAAATAGTACTTTAACTGAAGTCTGTCGTGTTCACTCAACACGTTTTATGTTACAATCAAAACTGTTGCACAGTACCAGGGCAAGGGAGGGGTCAGGGACCATTCAGTATGTTGAGACAAACTACAAAACCTTAAGTGGACAAAACAAATAAATAGACTCCCACGACGACTTATAGAACATCCTAGAGTTGTAATTTAAACTAAATCAACATGGTTACCAGGGAAATGGTGCCAGTGTGCCACTGGGGTAGAGATATGACCATCATATGGACAATGCAGAGGTTAAGGTAAAGTTACAGTTCAGACTGTGCTGCAACGTACATACGTTGTCAACAACAGAACATCTGACTGGTGATTCTCACTTCACATTATATTGTTTTCAGAATTACATTATTCAGAATTACATTATTCAGAATTACATTATTCAGAATTACATTATTTTTTTTTTGATCAGGACAACAGAGTAGTAATAATAATCGTACACGTGTGTTTTTTAAAATATTTATATGTTGATCATCATTCATGTAAACATATTATAACCAGGTCATGCAGACGATAGACCGATACTTCTTCCACAAGAGAGAGGTGCACAGTACAGAGCAGACAGTGAACACACACACTGAGATCCCTCCCACCACAAAGGATAGGGTTGTAAAATCGGCGGCACGTTTAAATGATCATAACATTCAGGGACCTTTGCGGATAGAGTTGCCATGCATACAACTGACTCGATTCCTTATCAAGAGTTTATTTGCAAACTACTCCTAACTGAAATGGTCTCAACATCAAACCATGTGCCCCAACTCACATGTTAAGTGGGTGTGGTTACTATGGACATGCTCATTGGCTGAGAGGGTTATAGGATTAATCTGATAGGCTATACAGTCCGTTTGTTGTCATAAGGATCTCAGTGTGAACCTCTGGTAACAGAACAGCCATAAGATATTTTTCTCCCTTTAATATCCACACATTTCACATATTATCATCCAACCGAAGCATGCAGATGCCTCGAACCAGAAGCGCTTTTTACGACCCCAGTCTGAACCAGAATACAGAGTCAATCCAGAGTCCTGCAGTCAACTTACTCATAAACTCTGAAGTGTTTCTGATGGGGATGAAAGCATCAAAACTGAAACAAACACAGGTAAGATACGGATGATTTATGATCCAAATGGAACAATCGAAGAAGAAATATAAACATTACAATGGAAAGAAGAAAGTAGTAGTGGTTTGAATGTTGATGATGAACTGGTATTGGTTTCAGTGATATGGAAACAAATGGTCTTTTGTGCCTGGAAACTATGCCTGGCTGGTTGTGTCCCTCTAGTGGACACAGCCTGTCATAACATCACTCTGCATTCATGGCCAGACTGGGCCGGCTCTGGGTGGCTCCATAGAAACATACGTATCCCCACGGCGACAGAGGGGCGGGGTCTGTGGCTACTCAGACGCGACTTGCTGGCCTGCAGCAGTAGGTGCAACTCCTCAGACTGTCCCGGTCGGCACTGCCTTCTGCACTCCCGCGCCGCTGCGACACTGGAGAGGAGAGGAGAGCTTGATGACAGGGACAGTACTCCACAGTGCTGTACTAAAGTCACAGGAGGTTGGTGGCACCTTCATTGGGGAGGATGGGCCTGTGGTAATGACTGGGAGTGGAATCAGTGGAATGGTATCAAATACATTAAACACATAGTTTCCAGGTGTTTGATGCCATTCCAGTTGCTCTGCGCCAGTCATTATTATGAGCCCTTCTTCCCTCAGCAGCCTCCTGTGACTAGAGTACTATACTACTAGAGTACCAATATAGTACTGTACACAACAATGTACTTGCTCAGAGGCTCCACTGGTGGCTATGTGAGATTTTTATTTTTAACATTTTTAATTTCACCTTTATTTAACCAGGTAGACTAGTTGAGAAGTTCTCATTTACACCTGCGACCTGGCAAAGATAAAGCAAAACAGTCTAAAACAGTCTAATCTATATACAGTGTGTGCAAATGAGGTAAAATTAGGGAGGTAAGGCAATAAATAGGCCGTAGTGGCGAAGTAATTACAATTTAGCAATTAAACACCGGAGTGATAGATTTGCAGAAGATGAATGTGCAAGTAGAGATACTGGGGTGCAAAGGAGCAAAATAATAAATAACAATATGGGGATGAGGTAGTTGGATGGGCTATTTACAGATGGGCTATGTACAGGTGCAATGATCTGTGAGCTGCTCTGACAGCTGATGCTTAAGGTTAGTGAGGGAGAAATGAGTCTCCAGCTTCAGTGATTTTTGAAATTCGTTCCAGTCATTGGCAGCAGAGAACTGGAAGGAAAGGCAGCCAAAAGAGGAATTGGCTTTGGGGGTGACCAGTGAAATAAACCTGCTGGAGCGCGTGCTACTGGTGGGTGCTGCTATTGTGACCAGTGAGCTGAGATAAGGCGGGGCCTTACCTAGCAAAGGCTTAATGTGAGTCTGGAAGGAGAGTTTACAGTCTAACCAGACACCTAGGTATTTGTAGTTGTCCACATATTCTAAGTCAGAATCGTCCAGAGAAGTGATGCTGGACTGGTGGGCAGGTGCGGGCAGCGATCGGGTGAAGAACCTGCATTTAGTTTTACTTGCATTTAAGAGAAGTTTGGAGGCCACGGAAGGAGAGTTGTATGGCATTGAAGCTCTTTTGGAGGTTAGTTAACACAATGTCCAAAGAAGGGCAAGAAGTATATAGAATGGTGTCGTCTGCATAGAGGTGGATCACCAGCAGCAAGAGCGACATCATTGATGTATACAGAGAAAAGAGTCGGCCCGAGAATTGAACCCTGTGGCACCCCATAGAAACTACCAGAAAACGGGACAACAGGCCCTCTGATTTGACACACTGAACTCTGTCAGAGAAGTAGTTGGTGAACCAGGCGAGGCAGTCATTTGAGAAACCAAGGCTGTTGAGTCTGCCGATAAGAATGTGGTGATTGACAGTCGAAAGCTTTGGCCAGGTTGATGAATATGGCTGCACAGTATTGTCTTTTATCGATGGCAGTTACGATATCGTTTAGAACCTTGAGCGTGGCTGAGGTGCACCCATGACCAGCTCGGAAACCAGATTGTATAGCGGAGAAGGTACGGTGGGTTTCGAAATGGTCGCTGATCTGTTTGTTAACTTGGCTTTTGAAGACCTTAGAAAGGCAGGGTAGGATAGATATAGGTCTGTAACAGTTTGGGTCTAGAGTGTCTCCACTTTGGAAGAGGGGGATGACCGTGGCAGCTTTCCAATATTTGGGGATCTCAGACGATACGAAAGAGAGGTTGAACAGGCTAGTAATAGGGGTTGCAACAATTGCGGTGGATAATTTTAGAAATAGAGGGTCCAGATAGTCTAGCCCAGCTGATTTGTAGGGGTCCAGATTATGCAACTCTTTCAGAACATCAGCTATCTGGGATTTGGCTGAAGGAGAAATGGGGGACGCTTGGGCAAGTTTCTGTGGGGGGTGCGGGGCTGTTGACCGGGGTAGTGGTAGCCAGGTGGAAAGCATGGCCAGCCATAGAAAAATGCTTATTGAAATTCTCAATAATCGTGGATTTATCGGTGGTGACAGTGTTTCCTAGTCTCAGTGCAGTGGCCAGCTGGGAGGAGGTGCTCTTATTCTCCATGGACTTTAAAGGGTCCCCAAACTTTTTGGAGCTACAGGATGCAAATTCTGTTTGAAGAAGCTAGTCTTTGCTTTCCTCCAGGCATCCTCTACTGACAGAATGAGGTCAATATCCTTCCAGGATACCCCGGCCAGGTCAATTAGAAAGGCCTGCTCGCTGAAGTGTTTTAGGGAACGTTTGACAATGATGAGGGGTGGTCGTTTGACCGCAGACCCATTACGGAAGCAGGCAATGAGGCAGTGATCGCTGAGATCCTGTTTGAAGACAACAGAGGTGTATTTAGAGGGCAGGTTGGTCAGGATGGAATCTATGAGGGTGCCCGTGTTTATGGATTTGGGGTTGTACCTGGTAGATTCATTGATGATTTGTGTGAGATTTAGATTGTAGCACGGCTGGGGTGTTAAGCATGTCCCAGTTTAGGTCACCTAACAGTACGAGCTCTGAAAATAGATGGGGGCAATCAATTCACATATGGTGTCCAGGGCACAGCTGTGGGCTGAGGGGGGTCTATAACAAGCAGCAAAGGTGAGAGACTTGTTTCTGGAAAGGTGGATTTTTAAAAACAGAAGCTCGAACTGTTTGGGTATAGACCTGGAAAGTAAGACAGAACTCTGCAGGCTGTCTCTGCAGTAGATTGCAACTTGTCCCCTTTGGCAGTTCTATCTTGTCGGATGGACATTTCTGGATTTTTGGTGGCCTTCCAAAGCCAGGATTCAGACACGGCTAGGACATCCGAGTTGGCAGAGTATGCTAAAGCAGTGAATAAAACAAGCATAGGGAGGAGGCTTCTAATGTTAACATGCATGAAACCAAGGCTTTTACGGTTACAGAAGTCAACAAATGACAGCACCTGAGGAATGGGAGTGGAGCTAGGCACTGCAGGTCCTGGATTAACCTCTACATCACCAGAGGAACAGAGGTGGAGTAGGATAAGGGTACGGCTAAAGGCTATAAGACCTGGTCGTCTAGTGCGTTTGGAACAGAGAGTAAAAGGAGCAGGTTTCTGGGCACGGAAGAATAGATTCAAATTGATAGAATAGATAGAAAGCATGAGAGTCTGAGGGGGACAGGCTCAGTGTTTGTCTCACTTACAGCTCTCCTCCTCTACCCCCGGTCCCTCTTCCTCCTCCTCCTCCTCGTCCTCCTCCTGCAGCAGGAGTGCTTGGGCGTGACAGGGGCTGGTGGGGGTGATCTGGCTGGAGCCCTCTAGGCTGGTACCCAGCTGCAGTCTCCGCATGTGTCTCACCACCGCTGTGGCGTTGAATGCTTGCTATATGGGGGGAAAGGGGGAGGGAGGAGGGGGAGATGGGATAGGGGGAAACAAAGAAAAGGACAGAGCAAAAGAAAGGGGAGAGTGAAGGGAAATAGAGAGAAGAAAGGGGGGTGAAAGAGAAGAGGAAGGGGGTTGGGAGAGAGGGGGAGGGAGTTGAAAGAGAGACAATGGGAAGGGATTGAGAGAGAGAGAGAGAGAGAGAGAGAGAGAGAGAGACATTTGAAATGTCTTTATTCTTTTGGAACGTCTGTGAGTGTAATGTTTACTGTTCATTTTTATTGTTTATTTCACTTTTGTTTATTATCTACTTCACTTGCATTGGCAATGTTAACACATGTTTCCCAATGCCAATAAAGCCCTTAAATGGAACTGAAATTGAATTGAGAGAGAGAGAGAGAGAGAGCGAGAGAGCAGAAGATGAGAAATGCACAGTGATTTATATAACCACCATAAAAAACTGAGGAACCATATAAATTAGAGAGAGGACAGAGAGAGATAAATTAATAAAAAGAGTAAGAACATGAGAGTTATCAAAGCTGTGATTTTGAGCCACTGACCTTCCATTTACTTTTAGCAAAGTTCTTCTTGATCTGAGCACTGACAGACTCATGGATGTTTTTATCAAGAGCTGTGTCTCCACAGATCCTGCAAATCAGAAAAGAGAGAGATGAGAACAGGGTGGGGCAAGCTGTCTGAAGTTTGGGATGTGGGACGTAGGCATTGTAGCCTGGTTAAACCAGCCTGAACCTTACGCCAGAATGCATTGAAGGGCTTGAAGTGTCTCTCTAAGGTCTTAGAACGCATTCAGAGACGACGCTGTCGCATTATTGGAACTCCCTACAACTCACTCCCATTCAGACGGGATGAAGCCCTACAACTCACTCCCATTCAGACGGGATGAAGCCCTACAACTCACTCCCATTCAGACGGGATGAAGCCCTACAACTCACTCCCATTCAGACGGAATGAAGCCCTACAACTCACTCCCATTCAGACGGGATGAAGCCCTACAACTCACTCCCATTCAGACGGGATGAAGCCCTACAACTCACTCCCATTCAGACGGGATGGAGCCCTACAACTCACTCCCATTCAGACGGGATGGAGCCCTACAACTCACTCCCATTCAGACGGGATGAAGCCCTACAACTGACTCCCATTCAGACGGGATGAAGCCCTACAACTCACTCCCATTCAGATGGGATGAAGTCCTACAACTCACTCCCATTCAGATGGGATGAAGCCCTACAACTCACTCCCATTCAGACGGGATGAAGCCCTACAACTCACTCCCATTCAGACGGGATGAAGCCCTACAACTCACTCCCATTCAGACGGGATGAAGCCCTACAACTGACTCCCATTCAGACGGGATGAAGCCCTACAACTCACTCCCATTCAGACGGGATGAAGTCCTACAACTCACTCCCATTCAGACGGGATGAAGCCCTACAACTCACCCCCATGCAGATGGGATGAAGCCCTACAACTCACCCCCATGCAGACGGGATGAAGCCCTACAACTCACTCCCATTCAGACGGGATGAAGCCCTACAACTGACTCCCATTCAGACGGGATGAAGCCCTACAACTGACTCCCATCTCAGGAGAGCAGACGGGATGAAGCCCTACAACTCACTCCCATTCAGACGGGATGAAGCCCTACAGCTCCCTCCCATTCAAACAAGATGAGGCCCTAACTCCCATGCAGATGGGATGAAGCCCTACAACTCACTCCCATTCAGACGGGATGAAGCCCTACAACTCACTCCCATTCAGACGGGATGAAGCCCTACAGCTCCCTCCCATTCAAACAAGATGAGGCCCTAACTCCCATGCAGATGGGATGAAGCCCTACAACTCACTCCCATTCAGACGGGATGAAGCCCTACAACTCACTCCCATTCAGACGGGATGAAGCCAAGACCTTCAAAGTCAAGACCTTCAAAGCACTCCTGCATGACCACATAAGTCCACTCAGTGGTGCTAAGTGCTTATACTTTAAAGTAAAGTATAAATACTTTAAAGTACTACATACATAGGTTTATGGGGTATCTGTACTTTACTATTGATATTTTTACAACTTTTACTTTTACTTAAAATAATGTACTATTTACTTAACAGGACAGGAAAATCGTCCAATTTACGAACATATCAAGAGAACATCCCTGGTCATCCCTACTGCCTCTAATCTGGCGGACTCATTGAACACAAATGCTTTGTTGGGAAATTATGTCTGAGTGTTGGAGTGTGCCCCTGGCTGTCCGTAAATAAAAACATTTAAAAATGGTTCCGTCTGGTTTGCTCTATATAAGCAATTTGAAATGGTTTATACTTTTAATTTTACTTTTGATACTTAAGTATATTCTTGCACTTACATTTACTTTTGATACTTTAGTATATTTAAAACCAAATACTTTTACTCAAGTAATATTTTATTGCGTGACTTTCACTTTTACTTAAGTCATTTTCTATTAAGGTATCTTTACTTTTACTCAAGTATGACAATTGGGTACTTTTTCCACCACTGAGTCCACTGCACAAATTTCTAACCCATACTGTACACAGAGGCAGTATGATCTGAGGAGGCATTACTCTTTTGCAACAACCAGAGTTCTTTCTTGCCAAGAGCTCTCAAACTATGCAAATGTATTGCTATATCACTAAAGACATTGATATGTATATTTATTGATTTGGTGGTATGCCATTTTGTTGTTTATGACTTATCACTTATTGATGATGTACTGTTCATAGAGTTATTAGGCTGATCATATATTTTACTTGTGTTTTATTTTCTTATTTTTGTACGTCATTGCCTTTTATGTAAAAGGTAACTGCCAAAATAAAGGAAACATCTAAATAAATGAGGGATACAAAGCATATTGAAAGCAGGTGCATCCACACAGATGTGGTTACTGAGTTAATTAAGGAATTAACATCCCATCAACAAAACACCAAATGATGAAATTTCTCGTGGAAGAATAGTGTTGAATCCTCGTAGAGTTCCAGACACTTGTAGAACCCATGTCAAGACGCATTGAAGCTGGTCTGGTGGCTCGTGGTGGCCCAACCCCCCATTAAGACACTTTATGTTGGTGTTTCCTTTATTTTGGCAGATACATGTATGTTTCTGCATATGAACCAAGATGTTCAGATAAACCTCAACCTAAGCTGAGGTTATGGTGTACCGGAATGTGGAAATGAAGTAAGATTTAGGGTTGGAGTCAGCGTTGAACTAGGATGTGGACATGAAGCTAGGGTTGGTGTTGCGGTCAGGTTCAGGGTTGAACCAGGATGTGGACATGAAGCTAGGGTTGGGGTTGCAGTCAGGGTTATGGTTGAACTAGGATGTGGAAATGAAGCTAGGGTTGGGGTTGCGGTCAGGTTCAGGGTTGAACCAGGATGTAGACATGAAGCTAGGGTTGGGGTTGTGGTCAGGGTTATGGTTGACCTAGGATGTGGAAATGAAGCTAGGGTTGGGGTTGCGGTCAGAGTTATGGTTGACCTAGGATGTGGACATTAAGCTAGGGTTGGGGTTGCGGTCAGGGTTATGGTTGACCTAGGATGTGGACATGAAGCTAGGGTTGGGGTTGCGGTCAGGTTCAGGGTTGAACCAGGATGTAGACATGAAGCTAGGGTTGGGGTTGCGGTCAGGGTTATGGTTGAACTAGGATGTGGAAATGAAGCTAGGGTTGTGGTTGCGGTCAGGTTCAGGGTTGAACCAGGATGTGGACATGAAGCTAGGGTTGGGGTTGCGGTCAGGTTCAGGGTTGAACCAGGATGTGGACATGAAGCTAGGGTTGGGGTTGCGGTCAGGGTTATGGTTGACCTAGGATGTGGAAATGAAGCTAGGGTTAGGGTTGGGGAAAGCTTGTAGTACCAGGGGTGTTGAAGTGCTTGATCAGTGGTATATCTCTTCATGAAGTCTTTCTCCATCAGGTGACAGATAAAGTCTTTAGCTGGAATGAATCAAAACAGTTTCAAATCATTACTGAACATTCACATTGTTGATTCCTTACAAATTTCAGATACACTACATGACTAAAAGTATGTGGACGCCTGCTCGTCAAACATCTCATTCCAAGTCATTGGCATTAATATGGAGTTGGCCCCATCTTTGCTGCTATAACATCCTTCACAGTTATTATGCTGATGTTGCTTCTAGAGGCAGTTTGGAACTCGGTAGTGAGTGTTGCAACCAAGGACAGATGATTTTTACGTGCTAAACACTTCAGCACTCGGCAGTCCCATTATGTGAGCTTGTGTGGCCAACCACTTTGCGTTGTTGCTCCTAGACGTTTCCACTTCACAATAGCAACACTTACAGTACAGTCGACCGGGGCAGCTCTAGCAGGGCAGAAATTTGACAAGCTGACTTGTTGGAAAGGTGGCATCCTATGACGGCATCACGTTGAAAGTCACTGAGCTCTTCAGTATGGGCCATTCTACTGCCAATGTTTGTTTATGGAGATTGCATGGCTGTGTGCTTTATACACCTGTCAGCCATGGGTGTGGCTGAAATAGCCAATACCATTAATTTGAAGGGATGTCCACATACTTGTGTATGGTACAGTACAATCAATGGCTTACAAATCCACACAAAGAAGACATGGTATTCATTCACAGTCCAATGCAATCTGTCTTTGAAACGAGTGCAGATCATTGAAAAAGGATTCATGATTTGATAGTTTTTTGTGTGTGATCCTCTGACTTTTTTTCTATTATCAAAAAAAAGTCAAAAGTGTGTTCAAGATACCTGAATCGGAGATGTCATCCCAGTAAGGAGAGTCAAACTCATACTCTGCCTTCAGTATCTGCTCAAACAGCTTAGCATCGTTCTCGTCGTAAAACGGAGGGTAGCCACACAACCTGAAAGAGTTCATATGACATGAGGGAACACTTTTTTCTCCATACATCGAATGCAGTTAATAAAATCTCCAATTTAAATTAGGTTGAAAGGATGTAATATCACTGTAGCGCTATTAAGTGCCAAGAGTCCTAGCCACAGATCGACCATACCAATACGACCATACCAAATAACGTGGGGGTGTGAAGATCATTGAAGGACACGGACAGAACCATTTAAGAATTGGACAACTTTTGGTACGAGCTGCTCGAGCGAGTGTTCTATAACAGATGTTTAAATGCACAAGCACCAGTCAGTACACAGAGTATGAGACACTGTATTTGTGTTAGAGGACTAAGCAGATAACTTACAGAATATAAGAGATGACTCCGATGGACCAGCAGTCTACTGCTTTGCTGTACGGTTTCTGAGCCAACACCTCAGGAGCTGCCAACAACATGAAACCGCGAAGTCAGAGGAGGAGAGAGGAAGTCAGAAAGACAGAGATGGAGAGAGATTTGGTGAAAAACAGAGGGGCTGAGAGGGAGAAAGACAGAGAGGGAGAGTGTGATTGAGAAAGACGGAGGGACTGATTGCGACATTGAAGTTCTTGTTTTACCCTCTCAATCAGAGCTCTAGTGGGTTACATCACACACACACACACACACACACACACACACCACACGAGAGAAAGACAGAGAGAGCTTTTGAAGGACTAACAGTTGATACAATAGCACTCCAACATAAATGGCATGTGAGGAGGAGGTTGTGAATAGATCAGGGAGAGAAAGAGAGGGGGTAGTGAGAGAGATCACACATGGACACACACACACTCATGCACGCACAGATCTCTTACCAACGTATCCTGGGGTCCCACAGGCTGTAGACATGACACTGCCTGTATCCTCGATCTTAGACAGGCCGAAGTCACTGATCATGATCTTAGAGTCCTCGTCCATACTGTAATACAACAGATTCTCTGGCTAGAGAGACAAAAGAGACAAAAGAAAGACAGAGAGAAAGAGGGGGGGGGGGTGAGAGTGTGGAGGGGAGAGAGCGAGAAAGCGAGAGAGAGGGAGGGAGAGAGAAAGAGAAACACGGATGGAGAAAGAAAGAAAGAAAGAAAGAAAGAAAGAAAGAAAGAAAGAAAGAGAGAACCGGAGAGAAAGAGAGCGAGAGAAAGGGAGGAACCAAGAGAGAAAGAGAGAAGGGAGAGAGAGAGAGAGTGAGAGAGAAAGAGAGAAGGGAAAGAGAGATAGCATGAGAGAGAAAAGTAGGGTATGACATTATGATAAAAAGTGAAAAGATTACAACTGGAGCTTTGAAGCTTTTCTTACAGAAACCTTAATGATTCCGGTAAGAAATAATTGGCAAGAAAAGTTGTTGAGGGAGTACACTGGCACCTCTTCTTCCAGCCTGGGATGTGGCAGCATGCCTAAACCTGAGGGAGGATCTGTTGCATTCCATGTTCAAATGGTCAAATGGTGATTGCTTGGCAACATTGCACCAACAGCTGTATCCATGTAAAATATTTAAATATGAAAATTATAATTTGGCAGGAGAGGAGTAAATTAACCTAGATTTCCAGCTTTCTCACATTGGTGAACACGAGACATGGATGTGTGGCAATGCAAGACAAAGAGTAATTGGAGTGGTTGTTATTTTTGAGTACTAATCTAATGGACAGCATTAGATTATTCAGGAATCATGACCATTTCACAACAGTACAAGATCTCATCAACTGACTCTCCAAGGAGGGAAACAAGCAGATCGGCCCTGTGTAGGATGACCAGGCGTAGGATGACCATGCGTAGGATGACCCTGTGTAGGATGACTCTGTGTAGGATCACCAAGTTTAGGATGACCATGTGTAGGATGACCCTGTGTAGGATGACCATGCGTAGGATGACCCTGTGTAGGATGACCCTGTGTAGGATGACCCTGTGTAGGATGACCCTAAGTAGGATGACCCTGTGTAGGATCCTCAGGTGTAGAATGACCATGTGTAGAATGACCCTGTGTAGGATGACCTTGTGTAGGATGACCGTGTGTAGGATGACCGTGTGTGGGATGACCCTGCGTAGGATGACCATGCGTAGGATGACCATGTGTAGGATGACCATGCGTAGGATGACCCTGCGTAGGATGACCCTGCGTAGGATGACCATGCGTAGGATGACCCTGCGTAGGATGACCCTGTGTAGGATGACCATGTGTAGGATGACCCTATGTAGGATGACCCTATGTAGGATGACCCTATGTAGGATGACCCTGTGTAGGATGACAATGTATAGGATGACCCTGTGTAGGATGACCCTATGTAGGATGACCTTGTGTAGGATGACAATGTATAGGAAGACAATGTATAGGATGACCCTGTGTAGGATGACCCTG
This sequence comes from Oncorhynchus clarkii lewisi, assembly GCF_045791955.1. Taxonomy (NCBI): domain Eukaryota; kingdom Metazoa; phylum Chordata; class Actinopteri; order Salmoniformes; family Salmonidae; genus Oncorhynchus; species Oncorhynchus clarkii. Next base: position 43,496,867 of record NC_092163.1, read on the forward strand.
TGTAGGATGACCATGTGTAGGAATGACCATGTGTAGGATGACCCTGTGTCGGATGACCATGTGTATGATGACCATGTGTACCCTGTGTAAGACAACCAGGTGTAGGATGACCCTGTGTAGGATGACCATGCGTAGGATGACCCTGTGTAGGATGACCCTGTGTAGGATGACCATGCATAGGATGACCATGTGTAGGATGACCCTGTGTAGGATGACAATGTATAGGATGACCCTGTGTAGGATGACCCTGTGTAGGATTGACCCTGTGTAGGATTGACCCTGTGTAGGATTTACCCTGTGTAGGATGACCCTGTGTAGGATGACCCTGTGTAGGAATGACCATGTGTAGGATGACCCTGTGTAGGATGACCCTGTGTCGGATGACCATGTGTATGATGACCATGTGTAGGATGACCCTGTGTAGGATGACCCTGTGAAAGACAACCATGTGTAGGATGACCATGTGTAGGATGACCAAGCGTAGGATGACCATGCGTAGGATGACCCTGTGTAGGATGATCAAGCGTAGGATGACCATGCGTAGGATGACCATGTGTAGGATGACCATGTGTAGGATGACCATCTGTAGGATGACCCTGTGTAGGATGACCCTGTGTAGGATTGACCCTGTGTAGGATGACCATGTGTAGGATGACCCTGTGTAGGATGACCCTGTGTAGGATTGACCCTGTGTAGGATGACCATGTGTAGGATGACCATGTGTAGGATGACCCTGTGTAGGATTCCCCTGTGTAGGAATTACCATGTGTAGGATGACCCTGTGTAGGATGACCCTGTGTCGGATGACCATGTGTATGATGACCATGTGTAGGATGACCCTGTGTAGGATGACCCTGTGAAAGACAACCATGTGTAGGATGACCCTGTGTAGGATGACCATGTGTAGGATGACCATGCGTAGGATGACCATGCGTAGGATGACCCTGTGTAGGATGACCATGTGTAGGATGACCATGTATAGGATGACCATGTGTAGGATGGCCATGTATGGTATGTCCATGTCGTGGAGGTGTGTGTATGTATGTATGTGTGTGGGCGTTAGGGTCAATTATCTTTCAGTTCCAGACAATTCAGGAAGTACATCGAAATTCCAAATCTATTCAATGCTTTTCAATGTGTAACATTTAGAATTTCTGAATTCACTGGAATTTAAATGGATTTGACCCCAACCCTGGTTTGTGTGCATGTGTGAGTGTGTGTGTGTTTATGCATGTGTGAGTGTGTTTAGGCACGTGCGTGCATGTGTGAGTGTGTGTGTGTGTGCATTTGTGAGTGTGTGTAGGCACGTGCGTGCATGTATGAGTGTGTGTGTGTTTCTGCATGTGTGAGGGTGTGTATGCACGTGCATGCATGTGTGAGTGTGTGTAAGGCACGTGTGTGCATGTGTGAGTGTGTGTGAGTGTAGAGTTGCCATACCTTCAGGTCCCTGTGTACGATGCCCATGTCATGGAGGTATTTGACAGCGTCCAGGATCTGGTGGATGAGTTGGCTGGCGTCTCTCTCCGTGTAGAAACCCTTCTCTACGATGCGGTCAAACAGCTCCCCTCCCGACACCCTGACAGAGACACACATCCATGATACTAAAAATGGGACCCGATGCTTCCCTGATTGGCACACAACATCAAGGAGATAAATTGGCAGTAAGGCCCTGTGATAGACTAGTGTCCTGTCCAGTTGGTGTACTTGTACATCAAGCTGCCTCATGCTACAGAAAGGGGATAGGCCCTTACTCCTCCTATAAGCAGTTCCCGGCACGCACGAGCCAATGCTACTTACGTATAATACTTACTTAGGTGCTGGACAAAAAGAAGGTCCCATACATAAAGAAAAAGGGAATGCCCGCTCACTGTTTTGCTTCTCCCAAACACAATATTTGAAGAAGGGAAAAACATGTCTTCAACTCTTACCCCACACCAGTCCAGCAATCTGTCCCAGATTCATGACTTATTTCTTATTTCATGACAGTATTTCCACCAGAACACTGAATAAGAAGGGGGGGAGAGGGGTGGCAGAGATAAAGAGAGACAGAGAGAGAGAGAGAGAGAGAGACGAGAGAGAGACGAGAGAAAAGAGAGAGCCGACTCACAGCTGCATGACCAGGTACAAGTGGGATGTGCTCTCAAATATATCCTCCAGTGAAACAATGTTGGTGTGCTTGATTCTGAAAAAGAAAGACAGGGATATTATTATGACAATATACACGGAGTGCACAAAACATTAAGAACACCTGCTCTTTCCATGGCATAGACTGACATCGACTGAATCCAGGTGAAAGCTATGATCCCTTATTGATGTCACTTGTTAAATCCGCTTCAAATCAGCGTAGAAGAAGGGGAGGAGACAGGTTAAAGAAGGAGTTTTAAGACTTGAGTCATAGATTGTGTATGTGCCATTCAGAGGGTGAATGGCTAGACAAAATATTTCAGTGCCTTTGAACGTGCCAGGTGCCAGTTTGTGTCAATAACTGCAACCGCTGCTGGGTTTTTCACACTCAACAGTTTCCTGTGTGTGTCAAGAATGGTCCACTGCCCAAAGCCCATCTAGCCAACTTGACAACTGTGGGAAGCATTGGAGTCAACATGGGCCAGCATCTCTGTGGAACGCTTGACACCTTGTAGAGTCCACGCCCAATGAATTGAGGCTGTTATTGAGGGAAAATTATTATGAATGTGTTCTTTACATTTTGGATTACTCAGTGTACAGTACTATGCTGCAAGGTGTCTCACTCTCAATACTGTCATGTGATCACCAGGTGGCACCATTGCTGTGTTTAAGAGTGTGTAGGAGTACCATACACAAAGCCTCATCCCATAAATACAGAACTTGTAATATCGTGGGGTCGGTTGTTTTCTTCTCACACCAAAACGACCAGTAGTCTCTGACAGAGGAGTGTTTCATCATCTCTATTCAGAATATATGAATATAACGACAGCTCCTGTCGTTGGCTGAACACACCAGTGTCCATGTCTCCATGCAGCACCACTGACGAGAGAGAAGCGAGCCAGATAGGGGGAGTTCTATAGTGACTGAGGGAAATACACTGGCAGGAACAGCACTGGTAATACACAAGCCAACAATGAGACATCCAAGGCTGAGGCAGGACATTGCTCTGTTGTTATACTGTAAGCATGCATGTAGGCGATATGTGACACTGTGTGTTGCTGCTGTAAAGAAAAGAGAGAGAGGAAGGAGGAGAGAGGATACCAATGTGTATGTCTATGAGTATGTCTCTCTCCCTCCCCTCAATTCTATCTCTCCCTCGCACTGCTGCAGGGAACTCCGCACACACACACACACACACACACACACACACACACACACACACACACACACACACACACACACACACACACACACACCATCTCCCCCCGCCTCTGTATGTGCTGTTGCCCTAGCAACAAGGACACTAAAAATAGGTTTATATTCTTTACTCCTGACATTTCCGGTGCACAATCCTGGTGTTTCTACTGACAGGACACATATATAAAACATACTGTATCATGCATCCAGCCAGTCCCCCTTCTCCACTGGCATTCACTGCTTAACATCAGTTGGCTCTGCCGTACATTACCATGAGCCAATAGATAGATACCATGCTGTCAATTCTTTACAGTGACAGATCCTGTTTGTTATTTAAGCAATAAGGCCCAAGAGGTTGTGGTATATGGCCAATATAGCACAGCTAAGGGCTGTTCTTATGCACAATGCAACGCGGAGTTGCTATTTGCTTTATTGCTATTATATCTGATTACCGACATAATTAGAGCAGTAAAAATAAATGTTTCGTCATACCCGTGGTACGCCACGGCTGTCAGCCAATCAGCATTCAGGGCTGAAACCACCCAGTTTATAATTTCGATTTTACATTTGAGTAATTTACCAGATGCTCTTATCCAGAGCGACTTACAGGGGCAATTAGGGTTGAGTGCATTGCTCAAGGGCACAGCAACAGATGTTAGACCTAGTCTGCTCGGGGATTTGACCCAGCAACCTCTCGGTTACTGGCCTGACCGCTAGGCTACCTGCCGCCTTCAGCCTCTTTCCTGAACCTGAACGTAAATGAGTATTAAAATATTTTCATGACTGATGATGGGGAAACGACCTGGTATTCATTATTAAAGCTGGAATCTGCAGTTCCTACCCCCATTTTTGGACGTATGAATTATTGATATGTAGCCATTGATTCTTGAAGAATAGGCCATAACTTAGAAATGCCTCATGAGCTTAGTTCAACTGTCACTTCCACCAGAACCCAAAATATAAGTTGGTATTACTCATGTTTGAAACAATGTAAATGTCAACAAACATCGTATCGCCTCAAAACATGGTTTAAACTATCATGTTGATATCATGGATGGTCAGTCCTTGCACCCATAGCTCTGTTTATGTATTTGAGAATGATTACATTTCTTCAGGCCCCTCGTTTAGCATTTGACCAAAACAGAGGCGCCGTGGCCACTTTGTTATTGTTTCAACTGCGGATTCTAGCATTAAGGATATCGGGTTATGTGGTGGTGTGGTGTGGTGTAGTGGGGTGTGTTTTGTTGCGTTAATTCTCTATGCTACTAACCTGTGCAGCACAGCGATCTCATTCTCGATGTTGTTCTCCTTTCCCTGCAGAGCCTTCTTGGGGATACACTTGATGGCCACCAGCCTCTGGGTCCCCTTCTCCTCCGCTAGCACCACCTCCGAGAACGCCCCCCTGGAGCACAGGAAACACACGTATTCCAAATAAATCTGGCACACACTTACAGATACACTTACTAACTGCAAAGACCAATCCAAATACTGTACATTAAATATGTGTTAAATATGCGTTGTATGTCACCAATGAAAAAGTGAGTCAGTTAGTGTTGGTCCCTAGAACCCAAGTCAATAAGGCCTGCTTGTCTCAAAGGTGGGTTACTAAAACGATAGTGACATTTTAATAAGAGGAAAGGGTCTGGTCCCAAATCAATAGGTAGAGTTCTTGGGAAATAAGGCGTGTGGATCACTTTGCACAAAGAGTGTTCGCACGTGAGCTGAAAGAGCCTCCCTTCCTCCTCAGGGCGGGTGAGGGTATCCCCCATAGATCCCCATGGCCTAACCAGGCACAACCTGTCCAACACATTCCCCATGGCCAGCCACTATTACCATGCACATTCTGTCCACCATCTCTCCCACGAACGTAGGCTCTCTCCACCCAGGGAGGGCCTCCCCGTGGCTGCTATAACCAGGCACATCGTGTCTGTCCCTAACCCATGCCAGTAGCACCTCTCTACCCATGGACGGTGTCCCCACGGCCACCCTCTAATAAGGCAGATCCTGTTTCTCTCATCCTATCCCTCCCAGTAGCAGAACAGGTTCTCTCCACCCAGGGAGGGTTTCCCCATGGAGGACTAGCTACTATAACCAGGAACATCACATGCACTCCAGGCTCTCCGCAGCTGTGTGTGTCATGGCAGCCAGGTCCTGTGGGGTTCAGGGCAGAGGAGAGGCTGGATAAACAAAAACACAAGTGTTTGCTCACTCATCATCACTAGCCATCCACATTACCCATCCCAACCCCAACCCTGCCTGACTCCCACAAAAAATAACCATTGAAACAGCACTCCATCTCCATCTATATATATATATATATATATATATATATATATATATATATATAAATCTACAAGCCAGTCTCTCTCGCTGCTATTTGGGATAGCGCTGTGTTTTTGGTTGCCCCCACTACCACCTACCTGTCAGTCTCAAAGTTCACATGGCAAACGGTTTTAGAGGCACTACAGCAATGTCATCATTGTGAATTATTCAATAGGCCACCCACACACACAGCCATGTGCACGCGCATCAGAAACAGATGCGGTTAGAGACAGATGACGATGAAGACGTGTACACTCACGTTACCAGCTATATTATACAACCCCGCAAAAAAAAATCTCTCTTTTCAGAATCAAGCACACCAACATTGTTTTACTGGAGGACATCTTTGAGAGCACATCCCACTTGCAGCTGTGATCTCTCTCTCGCTCTCTCTTTCTCTCTCTCTCTCCTCTCCTCTCCTCTCAACCCAGTAAACCCACATAACAGTGTGGTTGGTATCGAGCTAAAACATGCACAGAGAATTGGGGCGTTATGGTAATTCTATCACTTGTTCTGGTCAGTTCCATCCCTCCCTGCTACAGGGCATGAGGGTGAGTGGAGGGTCAGTTACGGTGCTGAGGTTCTGAGAAAATCAACATAAAGTCCCCTCTATCCCATTTGGTGAGCCTGACAACCTAACTTGGCCGACAGCACATCTCTTCATCTCTTAATTGTAAATCGCTCTGGATTAGGGTCCCCTAAATTACTAAAATGTCAATGTTAATTGAAAGCATGTAAACTTTACGGTTCTCAGCCTCTGTCACGAACAACCCTGCACTGCTGTCGGGTACATTGGCGCACCACTTTCACTCACTGGCCATCACTGAGCTGAGCATTACACCAACCACACAAACAACACACGGGCACGCACAGGCACACACACTTACATAACTTAAACTAAAACTATGTTACATAACTTAAATGTAATATATTCTAATCCTATGCATTCTGTCGAATTCCCATATCTTGTTTGCTCCCCCCTTGCATTCATTTTGAAAGTCGCTGTAAGTCCTTGACTCCCCATGATGAGACTTCCTGCCACCCATGGCCCTCAGTCTTGTGCTCAATGAGCCAGTGGGGCAGAAAGGGTTGCATGGTTAGGCTGATTCCAAAAAGAGGGGATCAAATCTCACGCATTCACTGCACTTCCCCTTCCACATAATTGTCTTCAAATTTAGCCTGCAAGCAACAAAATCAAATAAAGTTGCACTTCTCATCGACCTGGAAAAGGAGACAAGCCATTGCTTTATTTGTGCTGTTCGACCCAGAAAAAACCTCTATATTCGCACTGTACCTATAAAGTCTGCCCTGGCCTGTTTTTACAGTAAATGTTAACTGATATTTTATCACTAGGACACAAGGACACAAAGCCCTCTCGTAGTCTGTCAGTAAAATCCTAATGGCCTGTGCCTGGCAACCCCTAAAGACCACTGAGCTGAGGGCCTGAGGCCCATGAAAGGGACAATCAAGGAGGAGTGTATGGCTCACTCCCTCCCTCAACCCAGAGAGCTAAACATAGTGTAACTAACTATCACACACACAGAGGAGGTCCATTTCAACCGAGGACAGGATTAGAAGCAGATGTGCATCTTTACTTAGCTGGTGAATTGCACGCACGCACACGCACACACTATCGTTCAAAGGTTTGGGGTCTCTTAGAAATGTCCTTGTTTTTGAAAGAAAAGCACATTGTTGGTCCATTAAAATAACATCAAATTGATCAGAAATACAGTGTAGAAATCGTTAATGTTGTAAATTACTATTGTAGCTGGAAACGGCTATTTTTGTAATGGAATATCTACCTAGGCGTACAGAGGCCCATAATCAGCAACCATGACTGTGCAATAAAACTGTCCTTCTTTAGACAAGTTGAGTATCTGGAGGCCCCGGTGCACAACTGAGCAAGAGGACAAGTACATTAGAGTGTCTGGTTTGAGAAACAGACGCCGCACAAGTCCTCAACTGGCAGCTTCATTAAATAGTACCCGCAAAACACCAGTCTCAACGTCAACAGTGAAGAGGCGACTGGGATACTGGCCTTCTAGGTAGAGTTGCAAAGAAAAAGCCATATCTCAGACTGGCCAATAAAAAGAAAAGATTAAGATGGGCAAAAGAACACAGACACTGGACAGAGGAACTCTGCATCCCGGAGTCGCCTCGTCAACTGTTTGCCATTAGTGGAAATAAATATTATTGTTGCCAAAAGTTTGCCGCAGATTCACCACTAGTGGCAAACATTTGCAAACTTCTGGTAACATTGTTTTGCACACTATCTATGTCACGATCGTCGTAAGAAGCGGACCAAAGCGCAGCGTGGTGTGAATGCATCATTTAATAGATGACGAAAAACACGAAGTAAACTGTACAAAAACAATAAACGACCGTGAAGCTATCATAAGAACTGTGCTGACACAAGCAACTAACAGAGACGATCACCCACTAACAAACAGTGAAACCCAGGCTACCTAAGTATGATTCTCAATCAGAGACAACTAATGACACCTGCCTCTGATTAAGAACCATACTAGCCCAAAACATAGAAATCCCAAAGTCATAGAAAAACAAACATAGACTGCCCACCCCAACTCACGCCCTGACCATACTAAATAACGACAAAACAAAGGAAATAAAGGTCAGAACGTGACAATTTAATTTTCAACAAATTTGCCACAAACTTGCCGCAATAAATTATTTTTTGTAAGGGGATATTATATCTATACTTTGACTCCAAGTATCGATAAATGTTAATTTTTGCTAGAGTTGGCTAACGCTAGTCGACTATACTTCCATCCTATAGCCTGTTCTCCATCTACTTTTTAAATAGTGAGCCATGTTTCCAGTACTTTTATTGCCATGACTGATCAAACATTTTCTCATGCTCTCATCTCTCTGCAGCCGACTTACAGTATAGAGACATACAGTATAGAGAGCAATATGTTTGGAACATCAAATAGCAATAAAATCACAGTATTGAAACGCAATACATATAAAATCATGAGAATAGCAATACATATAGTATCGGCACTTAAGTATCAGGATATTGTATTCGTGAAGTCACTGGCAATTCCCAGGCCTAAAACGGAAGCTTAGCAGCTATCTGAAAAACAATACATACTGGTATTTAAATAATTTATAGAATAACACGACTACTACAGATGATTGCTTATAACACTTCCAGTATGCCACAATATTGATATTATCCTTAGCAATGGTGACACCAACACCATCTCAGATATGTGGGTTGAGAGATTAATTTCCCAAAATGGAGAATGGATTAAATATGCCATAGATAAATAGGCAGGCCAGCGATGGTTCAGCTAGTGTAATGTGTCTCTAGTGCAGTGATCTGAGTGCACACAAGAATATGAGTGGTGAGTGAGAATGAGAGGCAGAGAGGAAAGGAGGCTGTGTTTAACCTAGGTTGACATGCAGGGGGAGAGAGAGGGGGGAGGAACGGAGCGTGACAGACCGCGCGCAGGCACACATGCACGCACAGAGTCTGTAGAAACATCACTAGCCTTTTAGCTCTGAGCTTGTAAGCTTTCCATCATTAGCATGGGAATAAATCTCAGCCATGAGAGAACTATCGCAACCATCACCCAACCGAGCCCAAATATTTGGTGCACAAACATATGGATTGAATACACATGCAGTACACACTGTTCATACACGCACAGCACAGTAATACACTGGCTTGTAGTCAATGTTTGCCATTAGCTATTGATGTAAACCTGAGTCCCTGTGGTCTCTCATATTACCAAAACATTGTAGTGGCCAGTGCCAATATGTGTAATGATACCAGTGTGCTTTTAGAATCCACATCCAAATAGACATGTACTGTATGTGGTGATGTCTTCTCTACTGCATAATAGCTTCATTAACTTATCAAATCAAACAAGTGTTGTGAGCCAAACGCAAATTCATATACAGATCTGCCATCTTAAGGATCCGCCCCTTTTTTTCCTTCCCATTTTCGCCTAAAATGACATACCCAAATCTTACTGCCTGTAACTCAGGCCCTGAGGCAAGGATACGCATATTCTTGGTACCGTTTCAAAGGAAACCCTTTGAAGTTTGTGGACATGTGAAAGGAATGTAGGAGAATATAAACACAATAGATCTGGTAAAAGATAATACAAAGAAAAAACAACCGTTATTTTGGGGTCAAATACAGAGCCTTCAGAAAGTATTCATACCCCTTGACTTGTTCAACATTTTGTTGTGTTACAGCCTGAATTGTGTCACTGGCCTACACACAATACTCAATAATGTCAAAGTGGAATTATGTTTTTAAAAATGTTCAAATTAATAAATTAAAAGCTGAAATGCCTTAAGTCAATAAGTATTCAACCCCTTTGTTATGGCAAGCCTAAATAAGTTCAGGAGTAAACATTTGCTGAACAAGTCACATAATAAGTTGCATGGACTCACTCTGTGTGCAATAATAGTGTTTAACATGTTTTTTTTATGACTACCTCATCTCTGTACCCTACACATTCAAACATCTATAAGGTCCCTCAGTCGAGCAGTACATTTTAAACACAAATTCAACCACAAAGACCAGGGAGGTTTTCCAATGCCTCACAAAGAAGAGCACCTATTGGTAGGTGGGTAAAATAAAAAGAAGCAGACATTGAATATCCCTTTGAGCATGGTGAAGTTATTAATTACACTTTGGATGGTGTACCAATACACCCAGTCATTACAGACATACAGGTGTCCTTCCTAACTCAGTTGCCAGAGAGGAAAGAACCGCTCGGGAATTTCACCATGAGGCCAGTGGTAACTTTAAAACAGTTACAGAGTTAAATTACTGTGATAGGAGAACACTGAGGATGGATCAACAACATTGTAGTTACTCTACAATGCTAACCTACAGTGCCTTCGGAAAGTGTTCAGACCCCTTGAATTTTCTACATTTTGTTACATTTAGCCTTATTCTAAAAATGGATTTAAAAATATTTTTAAAATCCTCAGCAATCTACACACACTACCCCATAATGACTAAGCGAAAACAGGTTTTTAGAAATCTTTGCAAATGTATTAAAATTCAAAAACAGAAATCTTATTTACATAAGTATTCAGACCCCAAAATATCTAAACCTGTTTACTTTGTCATTATGGGGTATTGTGTGTAGATGAGGAAAAAAACTATTTAATATATTTTAGAATAAGGCTGTAACGTAACAAAATGTTGAAAAAGTCAAGAGGTCTGAATACTTTCCGAAGGCACTGTAAATGACAGAGTGAAAAGAAGCAAGCCTGTACAGAATTGTAAAAAATCCAAAACATGCATCCTTTTTGCAATAAGGCACTAAAGTAAAATTGCTAAATATTTGGCAAAGAAATTACCTTTACGTCGTGAATACAAAGTTTAACTTTTGGGGGCAAATCCAACACAAATCTTCAAGCATGGTGGCTGCATCATGTTAAGGGTACGCTTGTCATCGGCAAGGACTAGGGAGTTTTTGGGGGATAAAAAGAAACGGAATAGAGATAAAATTCTAAATCAAATAGCTAAATTATCCATGATATGACCATATTAAAACAATTCCATATGTTAGCATCAGGAAATTAGATCAGGGCTTGCTATCAAAATTATGTTCTCAAATCAAATCAAATTTATTTATATAGCCCTTCGTACATCAGCTGATATCTCAAAGTGCTGTACAGAAACCCAGCCTAAAACCCCAAACAGCAAGCAATGCAGGTGTAGAAGCACGGTGGCTAGGAAAAACTCCCTAGAAAGGCCAGAACCTAGGAAGAAACCTAGAGAGGAACCAGGCTATGTGGGGTGGCCAGTCCTCTTCTGGCTGTGCCGGGTGGAGATTATAACAGAACAGAATGTTCTCTCTCGCTTGTGCAAACACTAGGCCTCGGTCCTATTACTGCGACATTCAAATGTACAAAAATGGATCTAAAATGCAGCCGTACACATCAACAACCATTGTTTTATATAGCTTAATAACACAACATGTATATTGGTCTCCACTGAGCTACGACATACAAGTGTCTAGTGCAGGACTCACCAACCCTGTTCTTGGAGAGCTACTGTCCTGTAGGTTTTCACTCCAAACTGATTCTAATAATTAGCTGGTTGATAAAATGAACCAGGTTAGTTTCAACTGGGGTTGGAGCGAAAACCTACAGGTGGGTAGCTCTCCGGGAACAGGGTTGGAGACCCGTTTGAGTGTATCCTAAGGTTATGGATTAACTCAAAATTGGCACAAGTAACTCAATACCCCGATTGACTTGATGTAGTTACACATTTCAAATATGGACAGTCAAGGGTTGTTTTACTCTCCATCTTGATTAGAAATGACCATACCAGACACTTTTGGATAACATAATAGGAAACTAATCAAATAAGTCAGTAGGCTACACCAACATTAGGTTCCAGTCATACAAAGTGGAGGGTAAATTGCAACAGTAGATTTAAACGAGGAAATACTTTATTTATATTGCCAAATAAATCAATCAGCCTTACTCTGTTCAAAAAGGACTTAGTTGTTGCAATGACAATACTAACCAGAGGGCGAACATATCTTGAGAGACTGTGGTTACAAGCATATTTTATGGAGCAGTAGAGGTGCCCAATAATGGTTGCAATTGAGATCAGCTGTGTGGGTGAATTTAGCGTGAATTTATGGTTCAACGAGACATCAACTGGCGATAATAAGGATGCTTGCTGCCTTTTGAGGAAGATTTTCGATGCAGGGTGTCAAAATTGGCGTGTCCCAATCCCATGTAGGAGGCTATCCCATAACACCTTGCGGCGCACCGGGAAAAAAATTGAATTAATGACCGACAGAAGTCCCTGCTTGGAATAACACTTTCCAGAAGAATAATAAATCACTTGGAAATGTAAGTGTAACGTTTATTTAGTAACGTTTATTTATTCACAAAATTATGTTTAAATGTTCAACAAATTACTTTCATTTGAATTGTGAATTCAAATGTTGAGTAACTGGTGTTTAAGAGTTCGTTGCTAAGCTAGCTAGCTAACACGCTGGCCACGACTGCCGGCGATCTCATCCTGTTTATATCGGCTGTTTTCGAGATGAACACCCTAAACTAACTAGTTGTAGATTTAGCAATGTCTCAATTGTGAAGAACCGGACAGTTTTTTTATTTTTTTATCCTGAATTGGTGAACTTGCTAGACAGCAAATTGTTTTCAGGTACTAAAGTGGGCACCTGATCGCGTTTCACTCCATTGCATTGGCTTGGCAGGAGAAAACAGTCCTGCCCAATAGCCAGCCAAGTTATTTGTACATCCTATTGATGAGTCTGTTTTGCTACCTAGCTGCAGTGTTACCCAGCTAACTTTCTCTTGCCACTTTCCCTTCCCTTATTGTGTTGCACCATTGGGGTTGGTGTTACAATTTGAGGCAATTTTTTCTACTCTTACTGTAAACTTGACAAAGCCAAAAAATATGCAAAACTGTTAACAAATGATTGAAGAGTAATAAAGGTAGTTGTGGCTTAAGCAACTTGAACCAGCATTGACATTTGAGCAGTGAGGGTAATTTCTATCCCCTCGTCTCAGCTTGTGCAAGGTTGAAGGACATCCCACCCTGACACCCTGCACATGTAAATAACTTGTTGTGAACCTCCCAGCCACCACTGTAATCACCATATCCAATAATATTATTTAGGAGTGTGCAACATCGCAATGTTGAATAGATTCACCCATATTGTTTATCCAGATTTGTCAGGACATTGTAATGTATGAAGCTCATTCTCAAATACAGATGTGATTTCTGTCCCAGGGGATTGCACTGTTTGCAAGTCTTCAATTTAGACCACAATGTGTTTAACTATGTGGTGGTGAAGTGCTGGAACAAGAACCTGTAAAGTACGGTCCTGCATATAAAAAAACCTGTGGCTGTCATTACACAATTTGCTCTTGTGCACTGAGCAAGCTTCTGAATGTTGGAAGTTAATCTCCTTGATGTCACTCACTTAGGAATGATTCATTTTGTACAATGGACTGTTTTAAAGACTCATGCACAGATACAGTAAAAACAAATGTTAACATTTATACAAAATTACAAGTTTTTCTGGTTTTGAGGCCTGGGCATCTGGTGATCTGTCTAATCCCCTACAAGGAGAGAAGGTGGCAATAATATAAGGCTGTAATCATTTCAAGTTTGATATGCATTTACAGCGCATTCGGAAAGTATTCAGACCCTTTTTCCACAGTTGGGCTCCCAAGTGGCGCAGTGGTCTAAGGCACTGCATCTCAATGCTAGAGGTGTCACTACAGACCCTGGTTCAATTCCAGGCTGTATCACAACTGGCTGTGATTGGGAGTCACTCAGGGCGGTGCACAACTTGCCCAGTGTCGATAGGGTTTGGCCGGTGTAGGTCGTCATTGTAAATAAGAATTTGTTCTTAGCTGACTTGCCTTTTTAAATTAAAAGAAGTCAAATGTGTTAAAGTTACAACCTGATTCTAAAAGTGATAAATATTTTTCCTCAATCTACAGACACTACCCATAATGACAAAGCGAAAAAAGGTTTAGACATTTTTGAAAATGTATTTAAAAACAAAAAAATCAGACCTTATTTACGTACTCTATGTATTCAGACCATTTGCTATGAGACTCGAAATTGAGCTCAGGTACATCCTGTTTCCATTGATCATCCTTGAGATGTTTCTACAACTTGATTGGAGTCCACCTGTGGTAAATTCAATTGATTAGACATGATTTGGAAAGGCACACCTGTCTATATAAGGTCCAACAGTTGACCGTATATGTCAGAGCAAAAACTAAGCAATGAGGTCGAAGGAATTGTCTGTAGAAATCCAAGAAAAGATTGTGTCGAGGCACAGATCTAGGGAAGGACACACAAAAAAAGTGCTGCAGCCTTGAAGGTCCCCATGAAAACAGTGGGCTCCATCATTCTTATATGAACCGGCTGACTGGCCAAACTGAGCAATCGGGGTAGAAGGGCCTTGGTCAGGGAGGTGACCAAGAACCCGATGGTCACTCTGAAGGAGCTCCAGAGTTCCTCTGTGGAGAATCTTGCAGAAGGACAAACCTCTCTGCAGCACTCCACCAATCAGGCCTTTATGGTACCGTGGCCAGTCGGAAGCCACTCCTCAGTAAAAGGCACATGACAGCCCGGTTCGAGCTAGCCAAAAGCCACCTAGAGACTCCCAGATCATGAGAAACAAGATTCTCTGGTCTGATGAAACCAAGATTGAACTCTTTGGCCTGAATGCCAAGCGTCGCGTCTGGAGGAAACCTGGCACCATCCCTACGGTGAAGCATGGTAGTGGCAGCATCATGCTGTGGGGATGTTTTTCAGCGGCAGGGAAAGGGAGACTAGTAAGGATCAGGGAAAGATGAATGGAGCAAAGTACAGAGAGAGACTTGATAACCTGCTCCAGAGCGTTCAGAACCTGAGACTGGGGCAGAAGGTTCACCTTCCAACCGGACAACAACCACAGCCAAGACGATGCAGGACTGGCTTCGGGACAAGTTTCAATATCCTTGAATGGCCTAGCCAGATCCCGGACTTGAACCCGATCGAACATCTCTGGAGTAGAGGTCGACCGATTAATCAGAATGGCCGATTAATTGTGGCCGATTTCAAGTTTTCACAACAATTGGAAATCGGTATTTCAAGACACCGATTTGGCCGATTAAAAAAATGATATACTGTATATATATATATTTTAAAAAATCTTTATTTAACTAGGCAAGTCAGTTATTAAGAACACATTCTTATTTTCAATGATGGCCTAGGAATGGTGGGTTAACTGCCTCGTTCAGGGGCAGAACGACAGATTTTTACCTTGTCAGCTTGGGGGGATTCAATCTTGCAAACTTACAGTTAACTAGTCCAACGCTCCAACCACCTGCCTCTCATTGCACTCCACGAGGAGCCTGCCTGTTACGCGAATGCCAAGCCAAGGTAAGTTGCTAGCTAGCATTAAACTTATCTTATAAAAAACAATCAATCAATCATAATCACTAGTTAACTACACATGGTTGATGATATTACTAGTTTATCTAGCGTGTCCTGTAATCGATGCGGTGCATATCGTTGCTCCAATGTGTACCTAACCATAAACATCAATGCCTTTCTTAAAATCAATACACAGAAGTATATATTTCTCAGTCTGACTGAGCGGTGGTAGGCACCATTCATTCAAACAGCACTTTCGTGCATTTTGCCAGCAGCTCTTCGCAAGCACAGCCCTGTTTATGACTTCAAGCCTATCAACTCCCAAGATTAGGCTGGTGTAACCGATGTGAAATGGCTAGCTAGTTAGCGGGGTGCGCGCTAATAGTGTTTCAAACGTCACTCGCTCTGAGACTTGGAGTGGTTATTTCCCTTGCTCTGCAAGGGCCGCGGCTTTTGTGGAGCGATGGGTAACGCTGCTTCGAGGGTGGCTGTTGTCGTTCGAGTGGTCCTACCTGGTTCGAGCCCAGGTAGGAGCGAGGAGAGGGACGGAAGCTATACTGTTACACTGGCAATACTAAAGTGACTATAAGAACATCCAATAGTCAAAGGTTAATGAAATACAAATGGTATAGAGAGAAATAGTCCTATAATAACTACAACCTAAAACGTCTTACCTGGGAATAGACTCATGTTAAAAGGAACCACCAGCTTTCATATGAGCAAGGAACTTAAACGTTAGCTTTCTTACATGGCACATATTGCACTTTTACTTTCTTCTCCAACACTTTGTTTTTGCATTATTTAAATCAAATTAAACATGTTTCATTATTTATTTGAGGCTAAATGTATTTTATTGATGTATTATATTAAGTTAAGTGTTCATTCAGTATTGTTGTAATTGTCATTATTATAAATAAATAAAATTGTCCGATTAATCGGTGTCGGCTGTTTTTGGTTCTCCAATATTCGGTATCGGCGTTGAAAAATGATAATCGGTCGACCTCTACTCTGGAGACCTGAAAATAGCTGTGCGGCAACGCTCCCCATCCAACCTGACAGAGCTTGAGAGGATCTGCAGAGAAGAATGGGAGAAACTCCCCAAATACAGGTGTGCCAAGCTTGTAGTGTCATACCCAAGATGACTCTATGCTGTAATCGCCGCCAAATGTGCTACAACAAAGTACTGAGTAAAGGGTCTGAATACGTATTACATTTACAGATTTTTAATACATTTGCAAACATTTCTAAACCTGTTTTTGCTTGGTTATTATGTGGTATTGTATGTAGATTGGGGGGAATCATCCATTTTAGAATAAGGCTATAACCTAACAAAATGTGGAAAGTCAAGGGATCTGAATACTTTCCGAAGGCACTGTAGATAATTATAACAAATCAAATGTTATTGGCCACATACACATGGTTAGCAGATGTTATTGCGAGTGTAGTGAAATGCTTGTTGTGGAATTGTTAGATTACATGTTAGATATTGCTGCACTGTCGGAACTAGAAGCACAAGCAAGAATATATACAAATATATGGATGAGCAATGACAGAGCGACATAGGCAAGATGCAATAGATGGTATAAAATACAGTATATACATGAGATAAGTAATGCAAGATATGTAAACATTATTAAAGTGACTAGTGATCCATTTATTAAAGTGGCCAATGATTTCAAGTCTGTATGTAGGCAGCAGCCTCTCTGTGTTAATGATGGCTGTTTAACAGACTGATGGCCTTGAGATGTTTTTCAGTCTCTCGGTCCCAGCTTTGATTCACCAGTACTGACCTCGCCTTCTGGATGGTAATGGGGTGAACAGGCAGTGGCTCGGGTGGTTGTTGTTCTTGATGATCTTTTTGGCTTTCCTGTGACATTGGGTGCTGTAAGTGTCCTGGAGGGCAGGTAGTTTGCCCCCGGTGATGCGTTGTGTATACCACACCACCCTCTGGAGAGCCTTGCGGTTGTGGGCGGTGCAGTTGCCGTACCAGGTGGTGATACAGCCCAACAGGATGCTCTCAATTGTGTATCTGTAAAAGTTTGAGGATTTTGGGTGACAAGCCAAACTTCTTCAGCCTCCTGAGGTTGAAGAGGCGCTGTTGATTTTACCGATACCGATTTTATTAACATTTGTACAGTTAAACAGTTAACACACATGGACGCAGCGGTCTAAGGCACTGCATCTCAGTGCAAAAGGCGTCACTACAGTCCCTGGTTCAAATCCAGGCTGTATCACATTTGGCCATGATTGGGAGTCCCATAGGGTGGTGCACAACTTGCCCAGCGTCATCCGGACTGTCATTGTAAATCACTGACTTGCCTAGTTAAAGGTTACACACACACACACACCACACTGACCAAAAATTTATTTTGTTGGCATTTACGTATGTCCCCATTACCAGTAAATCATAATCAAAAACCTGTTTCTTTCACTTACTTGCTGTGCTATTTCGTTGTTCAGTCGTTTCATTCTCAACCAGGATTTCTATGGAACGCTGTTTGGGTCTTTAAAGGATACACTATTTGACGTGTCAAATAATACGACAATCTGATTCAGTAGCTACAGTTAGCGAGCTAACTATATAGCTAGGTGTCATCTAACCTTAATTTATAAGACAGTTATTTGATTAATGGTGGTCGGACCCATCTATGTGAAGCTAGCCACAATAAGGATTAGCCACAATAGTGGACTTTGCGATTAGCCTTCAAAATAAAAGCATGGCATAATTCTACTTCTTGTATTCATTTGCATCACTCAATGACACTTATTTTGAAGGCAAACCGCAAATTCCACTTGGGGGCTATTTTGTAAATGACATCGCCGACGTCAAGGATCGGTAGGATAGTAAATTTTACGAGGGTATGTTTGGCAGCATGAGTGAAGGGTGCTTTGTAGCGAAATAGGAAGCCGATTCTAGATTTAATTTTGGATTGGAAATGCTTAATGTGAGTCTAGAAAGTGAGTTTAGTCTAACCAGACACCTAGGTATTTGTAGTTGTCCACATATTTTAAGTCAGAACTGTGCAGAGTAGTGATGCTAGTCGGGCGGGCCGGTGCGGGCAGCAATCGGTTGAAGAGCATGCATTTAGTTGTACTTGCATTTAAAAGCAGTTGGAGGCCACGGAAGGAGTGTTGTATAGCATTGAAGCTTGTTTGGAGGTTTGTTAAGTGTCCAAAGAAGGGCCAGATGTTTACAGAATGCATAGAGGTGGATCAGAGAATCAGCAGCAGCAAAAGCGACATCATTGATATATAGAGAGAAAATACTGGGCCCAAGAATTGAACCCTGTGGTACCACCATACAGACTGCCAGAGGTTCGGACATCAGGCCTTCCAATTTGACACACTGAACTCTGTCTGAGAAGTAGTTGGTGAACCAGGAAAGGCAGTCATTTGAGAATCCAAGGCTGTTGAGTCTGCCGACAAGAATGCGGTGATTGACAGAGTAGAAAGCCTTGGCCAGGTCAATGAAGGTGGCTGCACAGTTCTGTCTTTTATCAATGGTGGTTATGATATCGTTTAGGACCTTGAGCGTGGCTGAGGTGCACCCGTGACCAGCTCGGAAACCAGATTGCGTAGTAGAGATGGTACGGTGGGATTCTAATTGGTCGGTGATCTGTTTGTTTACTTGGCTCTCGAAGATTTTAGAAAAGCAGGGCAGGATGGATATAGGTCTATACCAGTTTTGGTCTAGAGTGTCTCCCCCTTTGAAGAGGGGGATGACCGCAGCAGCTTTCCAATCTTTGGGGTTGCAACAATTTTGGAGAATAATTTTTAGAAAGATAGGGTCCAGATGATCTAGCCCAGCTCATTTGTAGGATCCAGATTTTGCAGCTCTTTCAGAACATCAGCTGTCTGGATTTGGGGGAAGGAGAAGCAGGAGGGGGGCTTGGGCAAGTTTTTGCAGGGGTGCAGAGCTATTGGCCGAGGTCGGGGTAGCCAGGTGGAAAGCATGGCCAACTGTAGAAAAATGCTTATTGAAATGACCGATTATTGTAGATTTATCGGTGGTGACAGTGTTTCCTAGCCTCAGTGCAGTGGGCAGCTGGGAGATGGTGCTCTTATTCTCCATGGACTTTAGTGTTCCAAAACATTTTGGAATTAGTGCTACAGGATGCATATTTCTGTTTGAAAAAGCTAGCCTTAGCTTTCCTAACTGACTGTGTATGTTGGTTCCTGACTTCCCTGAAAAGTTGCATGTCGCTGTGGCTATTCGATTCTAATGCGGAACGCCACAGGATGTTTTTGTGCTCGTCAAGGGCAGTCAAGTTTGGGGTGAACCAAGGTTTATATCTGTTCTTAGTTCTACATTTTGTGAATGGGGCATGCTTATTTAAGATGGTGAGGAAAGCACTTTTTAAAGAGCAACCAGGCATCCTCTACTGGTGGGATGAGGTCAATGAGGGAGTGATCGCTGAGATCCTGGTTGAAGACAGCAGAGGTGTATTTAGAGGGCAAGTTGGTCAGGATGATATCTAAGAGGGTGCCCATGGTTACGGATTTAGGGTTGTACCTGGTAGGTTCCCTGATAATTTGTGTGATCTTGAGGGGATCTAGCTTAGATTGTAGGATGGCTGGAGTGTTAAGCATGTCCCAGTTTAGGTCACCTAACAGTACGAGCTCTGAAAATAGATGGGGGCAATTAATTCACATATGGTGTCCAGGGCACAGCTGTGGGCTGAGGGGGGTCTATAACAAGCGGCAACGGTGAGAGACTTGTTTCTGGAAAGGTGGATTTTTAATAGTAGAAGCTCGAATTGTTTGGGCACAGACCTGGATATTATGACAGAACTCTGCAGGCTATCTCTGCAGTAGATTGCCGACAAGTTCTATCTTGTCGGAAAATGTTGTAGTTGGATGGAAATTTCAGGATTTTTGGTAGCCTTCCTAAGCCAGGATTCAGACACTGCTAGGATATCAGGGTTGGCGGAGTGTGCTAAAGCAGTGAATAAAACAAACATAGGGAGGAGGCTTCTAATGTTAACATGCATGAAACCAAGGCTTTTACGTTACAGAAGTCAACAAATGAGAGCGCATGGGGAAGGGGAGTGGTGCTGGGGGCTGCAGGGCCTGGGTTAACCTCTACATCACCAGAGGAACAGAGGAGGAGTAGGATAAGGGTACGGCTAAAGGCCGTGAGTACAGTGGAGGTTAACCTAGGCATTGAGTGACGATGAGAGGTTTTGTCTCTAGAGTCACCAGTTAAGCCAGGTGAGGTCACCGCATGTGTGGGGGGGTGGGACAAAAGCGCTAACTAAGGCATATTGGGCTGGGGGCTCTACAGTGAAGTAAGACAATAATCACTAACCGAAACAGCAATAGACAAGGCATATTGACATTAGGGAGAGGCATGTGTAGCCGAGTGATTATAGGGTCCAATGAGTAGCAATAGGTGAGTCAGGGAGCCGATTCAGTAGTCGCTACTACGCTAGGCGAGCTGGAGACATGGCGGTTCAGACAGTTAGCAGGTCAGGGTTAGCAGATGGGCCTTCGGTGACATCGCATCGGAAGAGCCTGTTGAGACCACCTCGAACAATTACGTCGGCAGACCAGTCGTGATGGATCGGCGGAGCTCTGTGTCGGCAGTGAAGGGTCACGGCCAATTGGCAAAAGAGGTATTGTAGCTTAAGAAATTAGCTGGTGGACCTCTTCGGCCAGCCGCGAGATGGGCCTAGCTCGAGGCTAGCTCAAGGCTAACTGATGCTTGCTTTGGGACAGAGACGTTAGCCAGGAGTAGCCACTCGGATTGCAGCTAGCTAGCTGTGATTCTCCGGTGTAAATGTTCAGAGCTTGCGGTAGGAATCCAGAGATGTGGTAGAGAAAAAGCAGTCCGATATGCTCTGGGGTGATATCGCGCTGTGTTGACTGGCTGGTATTGACCGAGCTTAGGCTGGCTGGTGTCCGAGTTAACATTGAAGACCGCTAGCAGTGGATAACTGACTAGTAGCTAGTTAGCTGGCTAGCTTCTGATGGGGGTTCCAGTTCTAAAGTATAAAAATAGCACATCCGTACCACATTGGGTGAGGCGGGTTGCAGGAGTGTATATTCAGTCCGTAAATGTGAAGTGAGATTAAAATATATTTTAAATAAAATAAACAATATTTACACGGGACAGGACGGGACAAAACACACGTCTGACTGCTACGTCATTTTGGAAGCAGATGCCTACTGCCTAGTAGAAACCAAGGCTGTTGGTTTCATCACATCATCAGGTGATGCTGCCTTCGAATCTCGGCCCAAATGGCAGTAACCTGCTGGAAAAGTGCTACCTACTAAGGTAGTTGCCTTGGTACGCAGTAGGCATCTGCCTTTTGGATTGGTTAAATGTTAACAGTAGGCTACACCAACAGTTTCTATTCATACAAAGTGTCAAAACGATTGCTCAGCACTGGTCACGAACTCTTGATGCTTGAAGCTGAAGAGTGCTGATTAGACCACTGCGCTATGGTGTGCCTCGCAGAGTGGAGTCTGACATTCACAACGTCTATGCAATGGCACCATGCAATGCACCATGCAATGCACCCTGGGCTGAAGAGGCAGACAAATAGGATAAATGTCGTGGAGCCTTGGTTAAATAAAACATTTCTCGAGGTAGGAATAAAAATATATGATTAATGGCTCATTCGAGAGAAGACAACCTCCCGCGTTATGACATCGGCCATGTATGATAAACGGTTTTGCGATCTAAAAGTTTCTATTAACTTCCAGTGTAGTGAGCGCAGCTTTATCACAATGGCACGTCATACCGGCTCAGTTTCTGCCTGCTTGAACAGCAATAGCTCAGATACACATGAAAACAACATGAAATTACCCAGGGAATCGATAGAACATCGCTCAGAAATGCACAAAAAACAATAACATTCAATGTGAGAGTTTCTTTCCTTTTTAAGGGAGGAAAGACTGGATTCCCAACTGCCACCCAATAGTGTGCCGTTTGGAACGCAGCATGTGTCACGGAATACAGTAGCTAGCTGCAGCCTCTCCAGCATGTGCCCAGAGTTTGCTTGCCAGCCTTTAACACTGCATTAGGTATTTAAAGAAGGCACTCCAATACATCTCTTTCCCATTGATGGATGCTTGCTGAGGTGGAAAAACATTATGATGAGTGTACAAAACATTATGATGCTCTTTCCATGACAGACTGATGAGGTGAAAGCTATGATGCCTTATTGATGTCACCTTCAACCACTTAAATCAATGTAGATGAAGGGGAGGAGACAGGTTAAAGAAGGATTTTGAAACCTTAAGACAATTGTGACATGGATTGTGTGTGTGCCATTCAAAGTGAATGGGTAAAACTAAACATTTAAGTGCCTTTGAACGTGGTATGGTAGTAGGTGCCAGGCCACACCGGTTTGAGTGTTGAGAACTGCAACGCAGCTGGGTTTTTCATGCTCAACAGTTTCCAGTGTGTATCAAGAATGGTCCACTACCCAAAGGACATCCAGCCAACTTGACTGTGGTAAGCCACGAAATCCCTAGTTTGAAAGCCTGTTTTTCTGGAAGCTGTGATGCGCCATTTTCCTCCATGTGGGCCAGCCCCCAAGCAATTTGAGTTCCGGCCAATGCGACTCAGCCCCTGACCATTTGAGTGACAGCTAGCAAGATCCACACACAGCAGAGCGAGAGAGCGCAATGACGTGGTGCATATACTGTATGTGACGGAGTAAGCCATTTTTGGTAACCACTTTTGGCTCGTGAAAGCTACCTTCAGAACTACTGGCTAAAAAGTATACAAAAGTACCAGATTTTGTATCTACTGGTGACATGTATATTAAGTTTATCAAAAGGTGGTCAAATATATAATAGTCAGGTACAAAGGAAAGATCAGAAGTTCTCGCGATTTGAGAAAAACTAACATCAGACTGATGATGGATGGCTGTCTGTCGATTCCACATGATTCAGGTGCTTCCTTCCAGGCAGCCAAAACCATCTCCCACTCCTGCCTCACCCATGATCCTCACCCAAACATCAACCCCCCAACTCAACAACCCCCCCCAACTCAACAACCCCCATCCCTACATATCCCCCTGATCCGCACAGTATATGCTTTTTCCCCCTCTAATAGCGGGGGATTCTGACATGAATTAAGCGTGTGTAAATGGAATGTAATTCCCTTTTCTACAGATGCGTCATATTCTAACCTTGACATAATTCCCTCATTCCACCACCTTTACGTGTGATTAAACAATGAATCAGGTCGAGCAACCTGTTGGTTCCAAGTGGAAGAACTTGATTTCTTCTGATAGAAATAACACCATTCTCCATGCACTGTTATTTACAGATTGATGAGAACTATTGATACGAGCTAGGTAAATGAGTAAGTCGTCTGGATAAGGGTTTGTAAATTGTAGATTGTAAATATACACTGAGTGTATAAAGCACCTGCTCTTTCCATGACAGACTGACCAGGTGAATACAGGTGAAAGCCATGATCCCTTATTGATGTCACTTGTTAAATCCACTTTAATGAGGGTAGATGAAGGGGACGAGGCAGGTTAAAGTAAGATTTTTTCGTCTTGAGATAATTGAGTCATAGATTGTGTATGTGCCATTCAGAGGGTGAATAAGCAAGACAAAATATTTAAGTGCCTTTGAACGGGGTATTGTAGTAGGTGCCAGGCGCACCGGTTTGTGTCAAGAACCCCAAACGCTGCTGGGTTTTCCACACTCAAAAGTTTCCTGTGTGTATCAAGAATGGTCCACCACCCAAAGGACATCCAGACAACTTTTAACCTTGGTTCACTGGACACAAATGTGAAACAAGTCATTTAGCAGCAATACTAAAGCATGTCAACATATCACCTTTTCCACAGGGAAGTTTATGAAATGCTGGCCTTATAACTTGCAAGGCCGAAATTGAGACCCAAGCTATAGGCTTCTGTAGCCATGCGCAAATGACAGTATAGCGCCAAAAACTTGATTTTTATAATGTTTTAGTTATATGCCCAGACGTCACTGTATTTCTTCTTAATTTATTGTATCACGTTAAATATTAGCCACTATCGGTAGCCACCATCCGTTATAAATGTCAGTGACTTTAGTGTTAGTTTCCTTACATTTTGCATCATTCCATTACATAGTTCATCTTTCTTTCCTTTGTCATGTTTGTGTGGTTGGAACAAGGAAGTTGTTCCTGAGGATCGCTAGCAACAGTGGATCATATTAGGTTAACGTATTGCAAGTTGTGCAATAATTTTGGACATGTAGCCTATTTGAATCAATATGGAACGCAGACCATAAGTAGTAGTGTAAAATTGGAGCCTGGCACACGGTTCACGACAACTGGACCGTTGTCAGCACAGATGACACTTTTCCCTCCTTCCAATATTTCATGGTTTGAACAATTGAAACCAGTGTATTTTGGATTCATCAATATATTTTGTGGGTAAAGGCTCTCCAAACCAGTTTATTGTTTTGTCATTCATAAATAGGACAGAGTATTTTTAAATATACTAATTGGTGCTGAAAATATGAATATGCGTGTATTTACATGGCTTTCTTTCATTGGTCCCTTACATTCTGAACCGCTCTCTATATATTCTAGTGAGTCTGTTAATAAAATTTGAATTAAAGG
Source organism: Oncorhynchus clarkii lewisi (assembly GCF_045791955.1). NCBI lineage: Eukaryota > Metazoa > Chordata > Actinopteri > Salmoniformes > Salmonidae > Oncorhynchus > Oncorhynchus clarkii. The sequence goes on from NC_092163.1 coordinate 43,522,006, forward strand.
TATGCCAAATGTAAAGGGATGGCTTTAGATACATGTATTGAAAATCCTATTGACTGAAAACTCCACAAGAAAATATGTTGGACAGCAAGTGGGAGGGTTCTGAGAGGTTGAATTCAAATTGATTCAGCACGCGCAAGGGAACCACACCTGCCAATTCTGTTACGCACCTGCATAAGGTAAGTCTGAATACCAACTACTGAGAAGTGCGTAGGGAAGGCATACATTTCCTACGTCTGAATGTGATCCATAGAGAACATTGTCCTACACCAGAACAATATTTACTTTCTGTGCGGGTGTGTTAATTGGTTTGTGTGTGTGCATTAGCGTTGTTGGATTCTAGCTTGAAATATACTTATTCATGTTACCATACCAAAACTTTGATTACTTCACATGTGTAAGAAATGCATATGTTGGGGGTCAAGGAAGGGTGAAGAGGTACTTGGTGTGTGGAAAGTTACTGAGTGATATGGAAAGTGAGAAAAGGGGAAGTGCAGGAAGTTCATATTCTGTTCAAATATTATTGTTGAATATGAATGTTCCTAAGGATAGAGGTAAAGGTCAACAGTCAAGTTTCAGTTCTTGATAAGGCAAGCCAGTTGCTGCGGAACCAGGACCATGGGGAATGTGGAACTCAACTCGAGACCAGGTCAACAGTTTGAAGAGATGCTGCTGGAAGAACATCTCCCACACATACTCACTTCCACGCCCATGAGGGTCCAAGAGTTAAGCAGAGCCATGACAAAGAGGGAGGAACCTACTGTGTTTCCACCAATCCTTCTTTGGTGTTAGGTAATCTTAGACATGCAAGGAGGTGACTCTGCCTAGTTGGAAGGTATAACGATTTGTTTGTGTGGCTTGTATGTTGTCTTGGCAGCTGTATGACTCAGTGGGGTGAATAAACTTGGTTTGAGCTTTTTCTAGTCGTTGGCGTTCACGTGTGGGCATATGGTCACTGCTCTCTTAACAGTTTCAACCCAACCCCTCAAATCCATTCCTCTTACCTCGTGTTGTGAACATGATAATGCAACATACATTTACCACCCACGAGTACCAGACCAGCGCCTAACGATGCTAATATATTTTCTATAGCTACTGTTCCAATAACAAATCATACTGTGTCACGGCTCCTCTGGACCTGAATCCTCTCATGTAAACTCATCAGATAGCAGTGGGTGTTTTCCAACATTGATGATTAGTCCACCATGCGTATGAGAACGATTGTCCCAACTCCTAACCATACGTCAATTATCCCCTATGACTTACTGTGCTGCTGTGAAATTGACAATCTTGTACTGTCATTCCTTCATTACTCTATGGACTAGAATAGATTCTAAAAAGACGGACTGATAGACTAGAAAAGTAGGAAGAATTCATATCCACAATGCTTTTCAACTGGTCTCTTACAGCTGCCATGACTCTAGCAAGCGAGATTACTTTGCAACAAATGATTTTCATGATTGACAGTTATTATGGTTGTGAAAAAAAGCATCTCATAAGACTCACTTTAGATGTCGAAATGACAAGAACAGCAATAAAGCAATGCCGTGATGGAGTGTTGTAGAGTGCAGGAGTCAGGATGAAGCCAAACAGAGAGGTAGTCGGACTGCTAGCATCCCTCTCATCCCCTCCCTCCCTCTGCCCTCTCTTTCCCCTTCACCTCCTCTCCTTCCCCTCCCTTCATTGACAGCCTTCAGGAAGAAAAGAAACATTCGGGGTGACTACGAGCCCCAGCCTCCAGATGATCCCAGTTAGGAGAGCTTGAGTCAACAGGAGAGGGGATCTTACTGTGTCTTACAACACATTCATCTGCCTAACAAAAAAAGTAACTTCTGTCTCCATAGTGACTGACTGCATGCAGAAAACTCTCTCTCGCTGTTGTCAAGACTACCAGATCGCTATGACCTCCGAGCAGTGCAAAACAGTTAGACATGCAGGGATCTTTCTTTCCATTAGGCCTTGACTACTGATTGGCTAAAAGCAAAACAAATAGGGAAACATGAGTCAAACACGTCAAAAGCTGGCTGGAGTTCTCAGTTTATTAGGTACAAAACCCAGTTCACAAATGGTTAGCTCCTACAGACAATGAGTCACGTGGCTATGGCTTGCTATATAAAGTAGGCAGACAGGCATTCAGTTACTGTTCGATTGAACGTTAGAATGGGCAAAACGAGTGACCTAAGCGACTTTGAGCATGGTATGATCATCGGAGCCAGGCACAACGGTTCCAGTACCTAAAACGGCCAGCCTTCTGGGCTTTTCACACACTACAGTGTCTAGGGTTTACAGGGAATGGTGCGACAAACAAAAAACATCCAGTCAGCGGCAGTCCTGTGGGTGAAAACAGAAGAATTGTGTAAGCTAACAGGCAGGCCACAAACAGAAAAATAACGGTGCAGTACAACAGTGGTGTACAGAACGGCATATCGGAACACACAAGTCGTTGGTCCTTGTCACAGATGGGCTATTGCAGCAGACAACCACACTGGGTTCCACTCCTATCAGCTAAAAACAAGAAGAAGCTGCTCCAGTGGGCACGCAATCACCAACACTGGACAATTGAGGAGTGGAAAAACATTGCCTGGTTCGATGAATCCCTGTTCCTGCTGAGTCATGCTGATGGCAGTCAGGATTTGCCGTAAGCAGCATGGCCCCATCCTGCCATTGTCAAAGGTACAGGTTGGTGGCAGTGGTGTAAGGGTGTGGGGAATGTTTTCCTAGCACAAGTTATGTCCCTTGATACCAATTGAGCAACGTTTCCATGTGTAGAAGAATTCAGGCTGTTCTGGAGGCAAAGGGGGGTCTGATTCAGTACTAGATGGATGTACCTAATAAACTGGCCGCTGAGTGTATAGTCTTCTTTACAGGTGAACTCAGTGCGGTTCACTTAATTTTCTTATGCAATGTGAACACTCCAAAGGAACTCAGACGCCTTTTAAAAGAGCCCCCGAAGCAAACCGAACGGATACCCTCTCAAGGTGGTCTGAGTTCGGTTTGCTTGAATTCCGCAGACCGGTTCCCTTTTTTTATGTCAATGTGAACACCAAGCTGTCCAGGTTCGCTTGGCATTATTCCCGCACCACACACACTAGACTACTGCAACACCGTTTCCCCTGCCATAACCCTTCACATTAGTAACCACAAAAGAGAGAAAATTATGTGAAGGCTCGTGAATTTTTTGTTGTTGCTTTTTGGATATTGATTAGCAATTGTCAAGGATGCACAGGAATTTCAAAATATGTGTAGAGTTTTGTACTGACACAATGTTCAGATTATTTGTTTGCAACATGTGATCTATAGGGTAAGAAAGCTTCATAAACTGTCGATTCAATTGTGTGGTTTAAATAGTGAGAAGACAACATATTTGGTGAGAATCACAACATTAGGTACCAAATCCTTGCAACCCAGGACTCTTGGGATGTCCCAACTTACGTTACCCCATTGAAGTTGACATTTAAAATGGCTAAGGTTAGGTAAGGGTTAAGGTTAGGATTTAGGGTAGGGATGTCCCAAGGATCGTGTATAGCACTAATCACAAAATGAATGCTACCTCTTGAAAGGGCAGTGTACAATTTTCAATTACAGTATTATTTAATCTGCAGTGTTCCTCTACTATTTATTATGTTACCAATAATGTTTACATGGTAATATTATCTTCTGATAATTATTACTGGTATATCTCGTCTTTTAACTAATCGCAATCTATTCGTTTTCAAAATGTAAGAAGGTATATTTAGCTGTCCGATAACACCATCTGATGGCATGGCTTGCCCTGTACTTCATAAAAACCCAGAGTGTATTTAGTGAATGTTGGAAAAAAATCTTGGTTCCTTTCTAAACAGCCATGTGAACGCATAGAGGACTCGGATCACAAAATGGATGAAGAGAACTGGAAAAAAGAGTCCTCATTCAAAGGCAAACTAAAAATGTGTAAAGTGTAAATACTAAGAGAACTGCAAGATAATAGTTTGAATTTAGTTACAAAATAAGACATACTAATTATAATCTAAATATAATATTTACATGTAAAAATGACGGGTAACAGGATAAATGGCAGAAGAAGAATTGCAGGTTAAATCATGTTTAAATTGAAAATTGTACCTACAACCTGCACTTTTTTTGTTTGTGGCACTAATGTAAGGGGCTATGGCAGGGGAAACGGTGCTGCAGTAGCATATGGTGTTTGGAGTGGAAATAATGGTAAGTGAACCTGGAGAGCTTTGTGTTCACATTGCACTAAAAAAGGGAACCGAACTATAGACTTTAAATGAACCAATCTCTCGAGATGGTCTCAATTTGGTTTGCGTTGCAGGTTCTGAGGGGTCTTGAGTAGAGGTCGACCAATTAGGATTTTTCAACGCCGATACCGATACCGATTATTGGAGGACCAAAAAAGCCGATACCGATTAAATCGGACAATTTTCATTTTATTTTTATTTGTAATAACGACAATTACAACAATACTGAATTAACACCTATTTTAACTTAATATAAAATAAATATCAATAAAATCAATTTAGCCTCAAATAAATAATGAAACATGTTCAATTTGGTTTAAATAATGCAAAAACAAAGTGTTGGAGAAGAGAGTAATATGTGCCATGTAAAAAAGCTAACGTTTAAGTTCCTTGCTCAGAACATAAGAACATATGAAAGTTGGTGGTTCCTTTTAACACGAGACTTCAATATTCCAAGGTAAGACGTTTTAGGTTGTAGTTAATATAGTATTTATATGACTATTTCTCTCTATACCATTTGTATTTCATATACCTTTGACTATTGGATGTTCTTATAGGCACTATAGTATTGCCAGTGTAAGTGTATAGCTTCCGTCCCCCTCCTTGCCCTACCTGGGCTCGAACCAGGAACACATCGACAACAGCCACACTCGAAGCATCGTTACCCATCGCTCCACAAAAGCTGCGGCCCTTGCAGCGCAAGGGGAATAACTACTCCAAATCTAAAAGCGAGTGACGTTTGAAACAGTATTAGTGCACACCCAGCAAACTAGCTAGCCATTTCACATTGGTTACATAAGCTTGAAGTAATAAACAGCGCTGTGCTTGCGAAGAGCTGCTGGCAAAACGCATGAACGTGCTGTTTGAATGAATGATTACGGGCCTGCTGCTGCTCAGTCAGACTGCTCTATCAAATTAGACTTAATTATAACATAATAACACACAAAAATACGAGCCTTTGGTCATTAATATGATCGAATCCGGAAACTATAATTTCGAAAACAAAACGTTTATTATTTCAGTGAAATACGGAACCGTTCGATATTTTATCTAATGGGTGGCATCCCTAAGTCTAAATATTCTTGTTACATTGCACAACCTTCAATGTATGTCATAATTACGTAAAATTCTGGCAAATTAGTTCGCAATGAGGCAGGCAGCCCAAACTCTTGCATATACCCTGACTCTGCGTGCAATGAACGCAAGAGAAATGACACAATTTCACCTGGTTAATATTGCCTGCTAAACTGGATTAGTAGTTATAACTAGTGATTATGATTGATTGTTTTTTATAAGATAAGTTTAATGCTAGCTAGCAATTTACCTTGGCTTCTACTGCATTCGTGTAACAGGCAGATTACTCGTGCAGTGCAATGGTTAGAGCGTTGGACTAGTTCACTGTGCGGTTGCAAGATTGGAACCCCTGAGCTGACAAGGCGAAAATATGTCGTTCTGCCCCTGAACAAGGCAGTTAACCCACAGTTCCTAGGCAGTCATTGAAAATAAGAATGTGTTCTTAACTGACTTGCCTAGTTAAATAAAAGGTATTAAAAATCAAATAAAAATGTATTTAAAAAATAATCGGAAATCGGCGCCCAAAAATACCGATTTCCGATTGTTATGAAAACTTGAAAACGGTCCTAATTAATCAGCCATTCTGATTAATCGGTCGACCTCTAGTCTTGAGATGCTTTGGAGCATTCACACTTTATTTTTTAAATTACGCGAACCGCAACTGAGTTCCCAAAAATTGTTTAAAAGGGACAAAAAGAAAGTGTACCACAAAGTCATAAAGTGTGCCACAAAGTCATAAAATCCGATTTTAAACCTAATCCGAACCTTAACGACACTGCATACCCTAATGCATAACCCTAACCTAAAATTAAGACCATTTCATAAATATTTATGATATAGCCAATTTTGACTTTGCAGCTGGACAATCTAACAGAAATCACTCAGTTATGCCGACAGGGAAAGACTCATGACAATAGACGTCAACCTGCGTTTCACCTCCATGTATGAAGTGCACTAAACTTGAACAATTAACAACTCCTGGAAGGCCCCTCCCTTTGCACGACCAATGTGCACCTCAGCATTCTTTGTCCTCCAAACACGATGAGTTGAGATTTTACCGAAAAGTTATATTTTGGTTTCATCTGACCATATGACATTCTCCCAATCTTCTTCTGGATCATCCAAATGCTCTCTACCAAACTTCAGACAGGCCTGGACATGTACTGGCTTAAGTAGGGGGACACGTCTGGCACTGCAGGATTTGAGTCCCTGGCGGCGTAGTGTGTTACTGATGGTAGGCTTTGTTACTTTGGTCCCAGCTCTCTGCAGGTCATTCACTAGGTCCCCCCGTGTGGTTCTGGGATTTTTGCTCACCGTTCTTGTGATCATTTTGACCCCACGGGGTGAGATCTTGCGTGGAGCCCCAGATCGAGGGAGATTATCAGTGGTCTTGGCCATCAGTGGTCTTCCATTTCCTAATAATTGCTCCCACAGTTGATTTCTTCAAACCAAATTGCTTACCTATTGCAGATTCAGTCTTCCCAGCCTGGTGCAGGTCTACAATTTTGTTTCTGGTGTCCTTTGACAGCTCTTTGGTCTTGGCCATAGTGGAGTTTGGAGTGTGACTGTTTGAGGTTGTGGACAGGTGATTTTATACTGATAACAAGTTCAAACAGGTGCCATTAATACAGGTAACGAGTGGAGGACAGAAGAACCTCTTAAAGAAGAAGTTACAGGTCTGTGAGAGCCAGAAATCTTGCTTATTTGTAGGTGACCAAATACTTATTTTCCACCATAATTTGCAAATAAATTCATAAAAAATCCTACAATGTGATTTTCTGGATTTTTTTTTCATTTTGTCTGTCATAGTTGAAGTGTACCTATGATGAAAATTACAGGCCTCTCTCATCTTTTGAAGTGGGAGAACTTGCACAATTGGTGGCTGACTAAATACTTTTTTGCCCCACTGTAGTTTGTCTAAAATGTTTACATTCTTGGCAAGAAAGATTTCCATAATAATCCTATTTACATGAACACCTCTAAAAAAGCCTACTGATCTGACTTTTGATAAATGCTGAAAATCAGCAATCAAAAAAAGAGTTCTACCACCGTGACCATGTTATTTTTGCCAAACCTTTTTAACTATAAGTTTGGACATATAAAGTTTGTGATAACTATTTCTAAGATGCATACTTAAAGTTTTTCCGAAGCCACTTCACTCGCACATAAGAGGGAGGGTTGCGCTACCGGTGCTGGCATATACACAGATCATATACACCGCTGAAATGCAGATTAAGAAAACCAAATGTTTTAATCGGTGTATGCTTACTTCTATTTTGACCTTACGCCGATTAAGATAAACAGAGTAAGGTGTTTACATGACTATTTCCATACTCACTGTGAATGTTTTATTTTTATTTTTTTATTTCACCTTTATTTAACCAGGTAGGCCAGTTGAGAACAAGTTCTCATTTGCAACTGCGACCTGGTCAAGATAAAGCATAGCAGTGTGAACAGACAACACAGAGAACACCCAGAGAACACCCACTGGGCACAAACTGGTTGAATCAATATTATTTCAAATGTAATTTGTCAATGTATTGTGACATGGAACCTATGTGAAAAATACATTGGATTTGAAAATAATTATAAACTTTTTTTAAGGGTGGGATTTCAACCACAGGATTATGCCATCATTGTAACCCATTTTCAACAAAGACAAACCTTGTATAAAATGTTGAATTTGTATCTTTGAAACAATGTTATATCCACTATCAGAAAAAAAACTACAGGCTGGCAGCACTTCTTCCTGGAGAGTTGATCCATCTACAGCTATTAATTTGGTCTCCCATCCAGGGATTTAACCAAGCCCAGCTTAGTTTTGATATTTGTCACTGAGTACTAGCAATGTGCAATCGTGAGAATGATTATTGAGAGATCTCTTAATAACTAAATATATTCACTGTCGCTATCAAAGTCATTCAAAAGGGTCAGTTTAACATTACATGTGACCGTACTCTATCACTTATATCAACAATGATACTATTTAGGCCTATATAGCATTTGCAAAGTCATCAACAGCTTTCGTTTCAATTCAACCCAGGGTTCAACTAAAAAGAGACAATACATGCCTAGGGTTTCAAGCTTTGGTTGGTTTCAAATTTAATCTTCAAGTTAATCATTAATATGTTGGATTCAACTCTTCTCAACCAAAAATCAAAGGTAAATAATAGGTCTAAATCAAATATTATTTAAAGTGCATTTAAAGTTGAAACAGTTGTCCTATTCTTTAACTTTTTGGATGTGTCACGCCTGCTCCCCAGCATTACGCACTCCTGCCACCGTCAGTAAACACACCTGCTCTTCCCCGTCACTCGCATCAGCGATTACTGGACTCACCTGGACTCAATCACCTCTGTCATTACCTCCCCTATATCTGTCTGGTTCCCCACTGCAGTACTACTCGTCATATGTCCTTGTTTACCCGTGTGCTGACGCTGTTCCTGTTTTGTTGCCTGTCTGTTCCGTATTAAATGTCAACTCCCCGTACCTGCCTCTCATCTCCAGCGTTGGTCCTTACAGGTTGAGCTGGAGACGTGAATCCAACATATCAATATATTATTTTGTAGACAAACTGGATATTGAATTGTGTTTGATTGTCACCGCAACCAAACATTAACATTTGAAGGAGCTATATCTTCTGCTTGGACAGTTCCATCTGTGCCACAGACTTAGTCTGGCTTTAAATCCTATTTTGTCTAGAAATGTAGAATTGATATGTTGGATTCAAATCTCCATCTCATGAAAAATCTAAGGTAAAGAATAGGAGTAAATCAAACATTAAAGTTTGATTAGATTTAGTCTTAAAATTAGATTGTTGGTTGAGAGACATGTGAATCCAACATAAAAAATATATACATTTGTAGACAAACTGGAATTAAAGTCAGTAGCACAAAAGATACATCTCCTTAATGTTGATATATGGTTGCGTTGACAGCCAAACAACTTTTGTAATATAGTAAATAGTCCAAATTTAAGGCTCTTACAAATGAATGTAGCAGTATTTATTCAATCGTAAAATGAGCAGCACATCCATGGACACATTTTGAGGTTAGCCTACAGTAACTATAAATGTCTTCCTATGTAATCATAGAAAATGTGCATGTTCAACATAGCATGCAGGTCTGTGGAGAGATCTTCACAATTGCTAAAACAATCTGTGCAGGATCTCGAACATCATTGATATCTTGCACTATGAACTTTTAATCTAATCTCAACTTCAGTCCCGGTCATTTGGTTGTGCTATAAGATGAAACAGTGATTACACATTAAATTGTTGTATAAATACAAAATATCTGACATTGTATTCCCATTTCAACTTTGTGTTTTTTAAGTGGTTGAAAGTGCAGTGATAACACATTTAGATGACAACTAAACCAAAAATCTGACCGTTTTTTCATCGGAATTTGGTTGTGCTTTTAGATGGTTGAAAGCAGTGATAACACATTGGGAATTCAACAAATTTCTGGCTGTCTTTTTGAGTGGGTGAATCAAAGGTTTAAATCTCATTGAACAACGTCTCAACCAAATATGACCCATATTTCCACATTGAAATGACGTGACGTGCCCAGTGGGCAGAGTTTGGTTTTAAAAGAAACAATAGTTTACAATGTAACATGCTATTCTTCCTAACACTTAGTACCTGGGTATGGTAGCCATGTGTTCAGAGCATTAGCCCAGTAACCGAAAGGTTTCCGGATCGAATCCCGAGCTGACAAGGTACAAATCTGTCGTTCTGAGCCAGGCAGTTAACCCTCTGTTCCCCGTGGATGTTGATTAAGGCAGCTCCCTGCACCTCTCTGATTCAGAGGGGTTGGTTTAAATGCGCAAGACACATTTCAGTAAAAGGCATTCAATTGTACAACTGACTAGGTATCTCCTTTTCTTATTAACACACTATGATTCAATACGGTGCTCTGGTCTGGTCCTAGTCACATAACAACACTACCACATCTTCCCACAGTTTGAGTGTGTTTCAAACAAAGAGCAATTCATTACATTAAACTCACCATCCATTCCACAGAAACTTGTTTTGTCACATTTGTGTCCCACTCAAGACCAGGAAAATACATAGATATAATACATTTTTTCACAATGTTCAACAAACGAACTTAGATGATCAGTCATCATCAGATATGATCAGGCATAATTCCATGCCACTTACAGTGCATTCGTAAAGTATTCAGACCCCTTGACTATTTCCACAGGTTGTTGTCTTGGTTGTGAGCTTAGGGCCGTTGTCCAGTTGGAAGGTGAACCTTCACCCCAGTCTGAGGTCCTGAGTGCTCTGGAGCAGGTTTTCATCAAGGATCTCTCTGTCCTTTGCTCCGCTAATCTTTGACTCGATCCTGACTAGGCTCCCTGTCCCTGCCACTGAAAAACATCCCCACAGCATGATGCTGCCACCACCATGCTTCACGGTGGGGATGGTGCCAGGTTTCCTCCAGACGTGACGCTTGGCATTCAGGACAAAGAGTTCAATCTTGGTTTCATCAGACGAGAGAATCTGGTTTCTCATGGTCTGAGAGTCTTTAGGTGCCTTTTTGGCAAACTCCAATCCGGCTGTCATGTGCCCCTTTACCATAAAGGACTGATTGGTGGAGTGCTGCAGAGATGGTTGTCCTTCTAGAAGGTTCTCCCATCTCCACAGAGGAACTCTAGAGCTTTGTCAGTGACCATCAGGCTTGGTCAGGGAGGTAAGAACCCATCTCCACCAATTGCTCAGTTTGGCTGGGTCGGCCAGCTCTAGAAAGAGTCTTGGTGGTTCCAAACTTCTTCCATTTAAGAATGATGGAGACCACTGTGTTCTTCAGGAGCTTAAATGCTGCAGAAATGTGTTACCCTTCCCCAGATCTCTGACATGCACTGTCAACTGTGGGACCTTATATAGACAGCTGTGCGCCTTTCCAAATCATATCCAATCAATTGAATTTACCACTGGTTGTAGAAACATCTCAAGTATGTTCAATGGAAACAGGATGCACCTGAGCTCAATTTCAATTCTCATAGCAAAGGGTCTGAATACTTATGTAAATAAGGTATTTCTATTTTTTTTTTATACATTTGCAAAAATGTTTAAAACCGGTTTTCGCCTTGTCATTATGGGGTAAAAAAATATTTTTCATCCATTTTAGAATAAGGCTGTAACGTAACAAAATCTGTAAAAAAATCAAGGGGTCTGAATACTTTCCAAAGGCACTGTACATAGTGACATACTGTATTTCAAAAATCAAATAAAAACAACATCCACTGAATGATAATTTGTTTTATAGATCCAGATGTTATCAACCCCACATGTCCACAAGGACAGTTTGTACAACAGCCGGGTCCTAACACAAGAGGAATGTCAGGATTAAACCATAAAACCCGAATAAAATATTTCCTAATTAATTAATTAACTCCATACCCTGAATTCCTGGATAAACTGAATTCAGTAATCTCTCTGGGAGCGTAAGGAGCTTTCCGTCAACACATACAGTGGGATTATATTTTGCTCTCTGCCAGGTCTCACTGGGAACACTGACAACAGGGAGGGAAGATTGGTTACGAGGTTTTCATTGGAACAAGGCGATGCTACCCTCCTGGTTATTCACTCCTTAAATCCTGCTTATATAAGACTTTTTTTATAATATCTCAATATTCTGTCAGACTCCACATTACTGTATTGAATTCTCTATCCAATGTTATTGGAAAAAAAGAGAATTAACAACTTTAAGGTTGAAATATCTGGATAAAGATTGTTGTTCACTGTTTAACACTGAAGTGGTGATCTGCTTCTCTCACGTTGATGCAACATTGGGATAAATATGGTGTAATACCGGAACTGTATATGACTGACTTGTCTCTCTACTTACTTTAGCTTTCCCCATTCGGCTACATCAGGTCTGATATACTGTAAGGGACCACCTCCTTATCCATCCAACAGTGGTTGAGTCCCAAATGCCACCCTATTCTCTATATTCTCTACTTGTGTGAACTGACTGGAACATCATGTGATGATCCTAGGCTTCATATGCGCTTCAAAGTTTGGAACATTACAATGTCTACTGAGAAATGTTTTATAAATGTGAAATTTAAAAATGAAACAATGCATAAGAACGTTTTCTCTGTCTGATCACAAACACATTGACAGAAGAGCAATGGTCTGAATAAGGCCGCATAAGACAGTGACCGTAATGCAGCAGTCAGACCATCTTGCCTTTAGCATCTGAGAGACCAGTAATGACTATATCCGAGACGGGCGGATCTGCCCACGCCACCTTATATCTACCCACTATACCCGAAGGATAGAGTACATTGCATTCTACCCCAAGCAGAGACATGCTAAGGTACACATACGCACTGTGGGAAGGCAAACAAGGATACATTTTTAAGTACACATTCTAAATTTAACTACTCAAGGACATAAGGGAGTTCTCCTTCTTCATTATAGGATCGCTATGGTTCTCGTTCTCAGAACATCCAAGTAAACGCATAATGGATCCATGGCAACTTGATGCCGTGCTACAGAAAAAGGCCAAAATATGTTGAAAAATGTTGGCCCCATGATCACATCCAAGTGTGTGTTATTACCGCGAACGACATCCATGTCACACTTGCAAAAAAGAAGATTCGAACCTCAAGGGTGTTTCCTGGTGAAATTAAATGTATTCTTCTCACCCTGTTTTTCATTGGCTCCTTTTTTCATTTCCCCCTCTTTGCTCCTCTCATGAGCTGCTGTTACTGGGCCATTTGTCCTGGCTGCTCTATGCTCTGTTCTCACTGAGACACTATAAATAAATACAATGATGGCCAAGAACACTAATCTCTCTGGAACGCTAAACATACTATACTTCTCCTTGCACATCTCTCTCCCAGCATTGAGAGTTACTGTATATACAGTGAGGTCCGGAATTATTGGATCCCTTTATGAAGATAAGCAAAAAACTGCATAAAATGAACAATTATGTTATTTTATATTAATACAATTCCTCATAAAAATAGATTTTGTTTAACAAGTAATAACAAATTTTAAAAGTAGGAGTAAGAATATTTGATCCGTTGTTTTCAAGCACCCTCCCCTTGCGAGGATAACGACACGGAGCTGTTTTCTAAAATGTTTTATGAGGTTGGAGATTCTTTCCAGATCCTAGATAATTAGGGCCCTATAAAATCTGCGTTGCGGAGAATGCGGACGGAATCCAGGAATCTAGACATTAAATGGAATTCAACAACATACTTTTTTTTTTTTAATTCGTAGATAAATCAACTAAATGTATTGAATTTATTAGAAAATGCATTCATCTGCCCAAGTTTAACATAAAAGATGCATAAAAAGCCTCAGTGATTCATATTTTATTTCAACTTTCTGAAGAGGCAAAGTCACGGGAATCAAATAATCTAATAAAATTTCATGTCACCTGCGCCAAATACAAAAGCTTGTTTACAAGCCCTTAAACCAACAATGCAGTTTTAAGAAAATAGAGTTAATAAAACATTTACAAATAGTCCGGCTGGCCATTTGATTTAAATGTTCAGCAGTCTTATTGCTTTGGGTTAGAAGCTGTTAATGAGCCTTTCGGTCCTAGACTTGGCACTCCAGTACCTCTTGCCGTGTGGTAGCAGAGAGAACCGTCTATGACTTGGATGACTGGAGTCTTTGACAATTTTTTGGGCCTTCCTCTGACACTGCGTGCGCACGCATTTGTCTACCACTTTGTGTTGCCGTTAGTGATAATGCTAATGTAATGGCAACCTTCTTCTGGTAGATGGAAAGGCTTTCCCAAAAACCTTAAATGTTAACTACAAAATAGCCTATGCCTAAATGGCAGAATGATATAATGATTATTTGCATCAATCCAGCCTTTTGTTTTGCAACTCTGCAATCACATGAGTGCTACAGAAACATTGCTAACCAAACAACGGTCCCTTGCTGGTGTGCAGTTGAACTAGGGTAAATATACCCAAAATTCGAAATGTCAGATTTTTCCCAGACCCCAAAAGGGGTCTTCTGGTGTGGTTTAAGCATTGTTGTGGGCTTATAACATCCACTTTTTTTTGTTTTTCCTATTAAGAAAGTATGATTTTGAGATTGAAAAACAGAAACCTGGAAAAACTCAAGCAAAAAATGGAATGAGGCAAAAAATAACTGATTTAATAGGGCCCTATTGATATCCTTAGTCTGTGGTTATGGACTTGATGTGCGCTAGGGGTTATTTTCTTGCAGGAAGATTCACTTGCATTCAAGTTTCAGTCTCCTGGCAGAGGCAACCATTTTTATTGGCTAAAATGTCCTGGTACTTGGTAAAGTTCATGAATCGGTTGACCTTAACAAGGGCCCCAGGACCAACGGAAGCAATATAGCCCCACAATATCAAAGATCCACCACCATATTTTACAGTAGGGATGAGGTATTTTCTGCATATGAATTGTTCTTTCAAAAGGCCATTGGTCCTGGGGTGCAACGGCATCATGAACATAACCAAGTACCAGGACATTTTAGCCAAAAACCTGGTTGCCTCTGCTGGGAGGCTGAAACTTGGCTGCAAGTGAATCTTCCAGCAAGACAACATCCCAAGCGCACATTTACAAAGAAATGTGTTAATTGACCACAAAATCAACATTTAGAAATGACCATCTCAGTCTCCGGACATGAACCCCATTGAAAACCAGTGGTTTGAATTGAAGAAGGCAGACGAAGGATATCAAGGATCTGGAAAGATTCTGTATGGAGGAATGGTCTAAGATCCCTCCCAATGTGTTCTCCAGTCTCATAGAAAAAGGCTCAATGTCATTCTCCACTAATTTTGACCCCTATTTTGGAGGGATGTTTGATATTACTTGTTAAACAAAATCTATTTCTCTGAGCAATTGTATTAGTATACATTTTTCCATTTCTTTAGCATACAATATATCTCAGTATTTGTATCATTTTTTTTATACAGTCATTTTTTTGCTCATCTTTATCAAGGGATCCCATCATTCCGGACCCCACTGTAGCTATAACTGTAACAGTGGTGTCAGAACACTTACGTTCCCAGAATTTCTTTGAAGTCGTAGTTTTCTTTGATGTCTGACGTCTTCTTTTTCCATCCATTCCCGTCCTCTAGATCTCCAAGGGGCATCCTATCCTAAACTGTCAATCCGATCGGCCAAGGGAGAACTGTGGAGGAATAAAGTGGTGGACAGTCAGGCAGAAAGCTTAGCATCACCATTTCCTAGCTCACATTTCTCAGGCAAAAAGTCAATCCACCTTCAAGGAAAAACTAAAGAACATCTAATGCAATCAACCATATGACTGGACAGATACTAAACCCAGAGAGCATTCACTGAATGCTAAATATATTACCGGTCGGGTATTTTAATTGTCTGCAATGTCTACTTGGAAATGTCTTAATGTAAATTGTAATTGTTTGTAATGTCTATTTAGTTCTGTGTTGGACCCCAGGAAGATTAGCCGATGTTATGCATGGCGTCAGCTAATGGGGATCCTAATCAAATTCAAAGTTAGCCAGAAAAACCTGCTCACTGGAAAAGACACACACAACACACACACAAATAAGGAATAGGGTGCCATTTGGGAAGCAGACATGGTGCTAAACCAGATGTATGGATCAATATTGGAGATTTAAAGCACTTTCCAATGCCGTCTCCCTTTAGTATGTAATTCATTACAACTCAAAGGACATTTCAATCGATAAATTACCAGAGTAAAGAGTGATCACCACTTGAGATTGTGTATTTACCACAAGGCTAAGAGAAGGAAAGAGAGCGAGAAATGTGGTTATAGTTTCTGTATACAGTATATTATACGTAACAAAAATATAAATGCAAGATTATTTTTATTTATTTAACTAGACAAGTCAGTTAAGAACAAATCTTATTTACGATGACTGCCTAGAAACAGTGGGTTAACTGCTTTGTTCAGGGGCAGAACTACATATTTTTACCTTGTAAGCTAGGGGATTCAATCTAACAACCTTTGGTTACTGGCCCAGCAAAGATTTTACTGAGTTACAGTTCATATAAGGACAATCAATCAATTGAAATAAATTCATTAGGCCCTAATCTATGGATTTCACATGACTGGGCAGGGGCGCAGCCCAGCCAATCAGAGGGCTTTATTACAGACATAAATACTCCTCAGTTTCATCAGCTTTTCGGGTGACTGGTCTGGAGGTCGTGGGCTGGCGTGCTTACAAGTGATCTGCGGTTGTGAGGCCGGTTGGACGTACTGCCAAATTCTCTAAAATGATGTTGGAGGTGGCTTATGGTGGAGAAATTAACATTCAATTCCCTGGCAACCGCTCTGGTGGACATTCCTGCAGTCTGCATGCAAATTGCATCTTCCCTCAAAACTTCAGACATCTGTGGCATTGTGTTGTGTGACAAAACTGCACATTTTAGTAGCCTTTTATTGTCCCCAGCACAATGTGCACCTGTGTAGCGATCATGCTGTTTAATCAGCTTCTTGATATGCCATACCTGCCAGGTGGTTGGATTATTGTGGCAAAGTAGAAATGCTAACTAACAGGGATGTAAACAAATTTGTGCACAACATTTTTGAGAAATACACTTTTCCTGCAAATGGAACATATTTTTTACATTTTTGTTCAATATATATAATGGGCAACTGGCAGCCCGCGGTCCTACCCCTTTCATAAATAGATAGTCAAAATCGTATGTCCTAGGTTGCAAAAATATAGAGTTCCAAACTGCCTCTGGGAGCAACGTCAGCAATATAACTGTTTGTCGGGAGCTTCAAGAAATGGGTTTCCATGGCCAAGCAGCCGCACGCACACAAGCTTAAGATCACCATGCGCATTGCCAAGTGTCGGCTGGAGTGGTGTAAAGCTCGCCACCATTGGACTCTGGAGCAGTGGAAACGTGTTCTGTGGAGTGATGAATCATGCTTCACCATCTGGCAGTCCGATGGATGAATCTGGGTTTGGCGGATGCCAGAAGAACGCAACCTGCCACAACGCATAGTCCAAACTGTAAAGTTTGGTGCAGGAGGAATAATGTCTGAGGGTGTTTTTCATGGTTTAGACGAGGCCCCTTAGTTCCAGAAATATTAACGAAATATTAACGCTACAGCATACAATGGCATTCTAGAAAATTCTATGGTCCCAACTTTGTGGCAACAGTTTGGGGAAGGCCCTTACCTGTTTCAACATGACAATGCCTACATGCACAAAGTGAGGTCCAAACAGAAATGGTTTGTCGAGATAGGTGTGGAAGATCTTGACTGGCCTGCACAGAGCCCTGACCTTAACCCCATCGAACACCTTTGGGATGAAATGGAATACCGAATGCGAGCCAGGCCTAAACATCAGGGCACAAACTCACTAATGCACTAATGGAAGCAAGTTCCTGCAGCAATGTTCCAACATCTGGTGGAAAGCCTTCCCAGAAGAGTGGAACCTATTATAGCAGTGGGACCAACTCCATAATATTGTCTATGATTTTGGAATCTGATGTTCGATGAGCAAGCGTTCACATACTTTGTCATGTAGTGTGTGTGTATAATGTTTAACACTTTTTTGGTTACTACATGATTCCATATGTGTTATTATAAAAAAATGGTCCTCCTCAATCTACGTACAATACCCCATAATGACAATGTGAAAACAAGTTTTTAGACATTTTAGCAAATATACCAGGAATTAAAAACAGAAATACCTTATTTATATAAGTATTCAGAACCTTTGCTATGAGACTCGAAATTGAGCTCAGGTGCATCCTGTTTACATTGATCATCCTTGAGATGTTTCTACAACTTGATTAGAGTCCACCTGTGGTAAGTTCAATTGATTGTACATGATTTGGAAAGGCGCACAGCTGTCTATATAAGGTCCCACAGTTGACAGTGCATGTTAGAGCAAAAACCAAGCCATGAGGTTGAAGGAATTAGCCGCAGAGCTCCATGACAGGATTGTGTCGAGGCACAGATCTTGGGAAGGGTAGCAAACCTCTATGCAGCAATGAAGGTCCCCAAGAACAAAGCGGCCTCCATCATTTTTCAATGGAAGAAGTTTGGAACCACCAAGACTCTTCCTAGAGCTGGGCAAAATGAGCAATCAGGGGAGAAGGGCCTTGGTCAGGGAGGTGACCAAGAACCTGATGGTCACTCTGACAGAGCTCCTCTGTGGAGATGGGGGAAACTTCCAGAAGGACAACCATCTCTGCAGCACTCCACCAATCAGGCCTTTATGGTAAAGTGGCTAGACGGAAGCCACTCCTCAGTAAAAGGCACATGACAGCCAGCTTGGAGTTTGCTAAATGGCACCTGAAGGACTCAGACCATGAGAAACAAGATTCTCTGGTCTGATGAAACCTGAATGCCAAGCGTCACATCTGTAGGAAACCTGGCACCATCCCTACGGTGAAGCATGGTGGTGGCAGCATCATGCTGTGGGGATGGTTTTCAGCAGCAGGGACTGGGAGACTAGTCAGGATAGAGGGAAAGATGAATGGAGAAAAGTATAGAGATACTTGATGAAAACCTGCTCCAGAGCGTCAAGGACCTCAGACTGGGGCAAACGACCCTAAGCACACAGCCAAGACAAAGCAGTAGTGGCTTTGGGTCAAGTCTCTGAATGTCCTTGAGTGGCCCAGCCAGAGCCCACACTTGAACCCGATCTCATCTCTGGAGAAACCTGAAAATAGCTGTGCAGTGAAGCTCCCCATCCAACCTGACAGAGCTTGAGAGGATCTGCAGAGAAGAATGGGAGAAACTCCCCAAATACAGGTGTGTCACGCTTGTAGTGTCATACCCAAGAACACTTGAGGCTGTAATCGCTGCCAAAGGTGCATCAACAAAGTACTGATAAAGGGTCTGAATACTTATGTAAATGAGATATGTATTTTATTTTTAATACCTTTGCAAAAAAAACAACTGTTTTTGCTTTGTCATTATGGTTTATTGTGTGTCGATTGATGAGGAAAAAAAACATTCATACATTTTAGAATAAGGCTGTAACGTAACAGTCAAGGGGTCTGAATATTTTGAATGCACTGTATATGCACTGAACAAAAATATAAAACACAACATGCAACAATTTCAACAATTTTACTTATCTTCAGATAATATTGTTCAACATCCAAGAGTCAACACTGGAATCTGATGGATGAAATCTTTTTTTTTTAAGTGCAGGAGACATTGGTAGGCTCAAGTAGTCCCATCCACCATAATTAGGATGGATGTTTCATTTCGTGAGGTGTACAACTAGGAGATTTAGCAGTACAATTTTTATTAATTTCACATACTTTGACTGTAGGTTGTAATGAGGCGAAAAATAAGTTGAATAAGGCAAAGGTCAAACATACTTGTTTAGGGAGATTTCTCTGGACCCTAACATCTGTTGTACACCTGCAACCTCTCTACAACTGTCTTTCATGCCAACCTATCGATAACTGATGATGACCATTACCTTATTGGCAAAGTCCTAGCGTGTAGCACAGTGCAGTAGTCACATGGAAACGTGTGGCAGTCCTGGACATTATTGCTTTATGCATGAATAGTAGTATAGTATTGCATCTCTCAAAGAGTAAGGAAAGCCATAGGATTACAGCAGAATGTCACCAATAACACAGGAAATATGCGATATCTTGTTCCATAGCCTCAGTTCTTCTATCTTTATTCGGGTTCCAACAGTACAAGACTTGAAATGTAAGAAGAAATAGATCTGATATAGCAAATAATAGAATAGGGCTGCATTTACACAGGCAGACCAATTCTGCCCTTTTTTTCACTAATTGGTCTTTTGACCAACCTGATCAGCTCGGAAGAATATCGGATGTGAAAAGATCGCATATGAAAATAAATATGATATGAAAGAACTGATGTAAATTAGTGAAACAAAGATCAGAATTGGACTGCCTGTGTAAACGCAGCCAAGTACTTACTTCACTGTCAATTATGTGAGAAACTGGCAGGTTTTCATAGGCACGATTAGGCTATCAATGACAACGGTAGGCCTACAATAGCAGACGGGTTAAGAAATGTAAAATATTATCATATAGACTAATCTGTCAAACACAGGTAGCCTACAAG
This sequence comes from Oncorhynchus clarkii lewisi, assembly GCF_045791955.1. Lineage (NCBI taxonomy): Eukaryota > Metazoa > Chordata > Actinopteri > Salmoniformes > Salmonidae > Oncorhynchus > Oncorhynchus clarkii. Next base: position 43,542,349 of record NC_092163.1, read on the forward strand.
TATAGCGCACATCAATAGGCGATGGTTCGAATCAAAATACAAGGTGTATGGATGTACATAAACATTCTGAATGTTCAAGGGTAGGCTATAGTCCAGCGAGAGTATAAAACGGCTATAGTCATAGATGGATATGCATTGTAGGCTAAGGTAGTACGTAGAAGACATTGCAAAATCGAACATGCGCCAGTTGGATAGACAGGCTATAGAATAGTCTACTGCGACATTATTAGCCTACCCGAGGACACAAAAAAAAACGCTATGTGTAAAATGTGGTTAGCCTATGTTTTATTTTGCGTCCAAATTCAATGCAAATCTTACCTGAATGCGCAAAGCTCAAGAATCCCTTCTCCCTCTCAATGGGCTGTTTGGCTCTATGCGCAGCGCTATATCAGTTGAGGCTGCTGGTCTCGCGCCTGACGTCAAAGAAGGGTATTGGCTTCACAGCTCAGGAAATCAAACAGCCCTAAATCAACCACAGCTAAAAAGTAGCCTACTGGACTTACTTAACCATTGTGTGGTGTTCATGTTTTTGTTATCCACCCAATGTTCGCGGGTCTGTTTGACCCACAGCATTATTGGGTTTTTAAAACAATACAGCCATAACAATTTACGTAAAAATACTTAATACTTATATGTTGACTTATATCAATTACAAGCAATATAGACAGCATACATGGTTAATATTTTCCAGATCACATTTATCAATAAAATCACTATTCGTTTTTTTTAATATAAATAGTAATTAAGACATGGGTGGAATAAATCATGTTTATATTGAACAAATATAAATGAAACAAGGTTTCATCACTATTGATGTTTATTGCTTTGATCTGAACAAATTGGAAGGACACATTTTACATACAGTATTTTATGGAAACGATAAATGAGCCCCATTGAACACAAATTAATGCGGGTCTACGCACCACATGAGGGACAGAGATTTACTGTGTGTGTTGCAAATGTATTTCTTAGACTTTATGCATGTGCACTGTGTCTTCCTGTCATTCTTGGGTCCACACAAGAATCTTCTTCTTGTTGCTACAGGCTGCAATCTAGAATGATGAAAACACTTAGTTCAGGAATTTTACTAACATCTCACTCACATATATAGTTACAGCAGGCCAAGGTAGGAGAGTCAGACACACACACACATGCAACAACATCACTCACACTTCCGGAGTTGTTGGTTCTGTGGGTTGGATGGATGGGCGGATGGGGCACCAGCATCCTCCTCCTGAATCCTCCTCACAATGGCTGCAGAAGCTGGTGTCCTTGGGATATGTTGCCTCCTCTGGATTTTAGGTCCTACCAATGCCTTGCCCAGATCCCCGAGAAAGAGTCGTCTCCTCTGGAGCTTCCTTCTGTTCCAATCTGGGTTCAACACCATCCAGATGACAAACGCGTTGCAGGGCGAGATGTCCAAGATGTTGAAGAATATCACAAGTGGCCAGCGTACGTTTCTTCTTTTGCAGCTGTAGCCAGTCACCAGCGTATCTAAATTGTCCACCCTTCCCTTTGTGACATTGTAATCCATTATGATTTCTGTTTTGTGATGTTCCTGGCCACAAATTTCCCCATCCCTATGCAGCGTACTCATGAGTACCACATTTTTGCCTTTCTTTGGCACATAGGACACTAAGGATGTGTCGGCCGTGAACATAAACTTAGAGGAATTGATAGGCCTGTTCCATGTATTCAACAGCTGAGGTTGGAGCTCTGGCTTGTTTTTTTGTACTGTTCCTACCATCGTCAGCTTCCTGTTTCAGCAAACCTTTTTTTCATTTTTACTTGTTTTCACCTACACACACACTTTTCCACACTTTTATTACCCCCAGGTCCAGTGGACCCAAACACCACATATGCAATATAAATGTGTATGTGTTCTTTTACACGTTCTTCATAGAAAATGAGCCAAGGCCAATGAGTCTCAGGTTAAAAAAAAAATAATTCAGTAAACATTGAAAATGGGTCCCACAGACACAAATACCTCACAAGGGTTGAATCAATATAGCCTGGCATCAAGAGCCTGGCATGCAGGTTTTAAAGCTACCGGTAATTTACCAAAGGTAGCGGAATCTTCTGTCATTTCATAATTAACAGGTATCTATGGTAACTTCGGTAATTTACACTTGAATAACATGTATTTTATTATTAATATACAGCAGGCCTGATATATAGGCTAGTGTTACTTTTTTATATCCGTGTCCATGAGTTTCTAGTAGATATACCATATGGTTCAAAAGAAAATATCCTAACTAATGAAAAAAGCTCATCTAATCAACAGCAATCACAATTTTTTCACAATTGCCACCAATAGTGGCACCAAAACATTTACAAAAGACATATTGACATAGTAAAAAAAAAAATGTATAAAAAAGATTTATAAAGGATATTTCATGATGAAACCCTCATTATACAGTGGGGAGAACAACTATTTGATAACCTGCAAAATCGGCAGTGTTTCCTACTTACAAAGCATGTAGAGGTCTGGAATTTTTATCATAGGTACACTTCAACTGTGAGAGATGGAATCTTAAAAAAAATCCAGAAAATCACATTGTATGATTTGTAAGTAATTAATTTGCATTTTATTGCATGACATAAGTATTTGATACATCAGAAAAGCAGAACTTAATATTTGGTACAGAAACCTTTGTTTGCAATTACAGAGATCATACGTTTCCTGTAGTTCTTGACCAGGTTTGCACACACTGCAGCAGGAATTTTGGCCAACTCCTCCATACAGACCTTCTCCAGATCCCTCAGGTTTCGGGGCTGTCGCTGGGAAATACTGACTTTCAGCTCCCTCCAAAGATTTTCTATTGGGTTCAGGTCTGGAGACTGGCTAGGCCACTCCAGGACCTTGAGATGCTTCTTACGGAGCCACTCCTTAGTTGCCCTGGCTGTCTGTTTCGGGTTGTTGTCATGCTGGAAAACCCAGCCACGACCCATCTTCAATGCTCTTACTGAGGGATGGAGGTTGTTGGCCAAGATCTTGCAATACATGGCCCCTTCCATCCTCCCCTCAATACGGTGCAGTCATCCTGTCCCCTTTGCAGAAAAGCATCCCCAAAGAATGATGTTTCCACCTCCATGCTTCACAGTTGGGATGGTGTTCTTGGGGTTGTACTCATCCTTCTTCTTCCTCCAAACACGGCGAGTGGAGTTTAGACCAAAAAGCAGGGGGCAGGGGGACCTTGCGTGCGCTGCAGGATTTTAATCCATGACGGCATAGTGTGTTACTAATGGTTTTCTTTGACGCTGTGGTCACAGCTCTCTTCGGGCCATTGACCAAGTCCTGCCGTGTAGTTCTGGGCTGATCCCTCACCTGCCCCACGAGATGAGATCTTGCATGGAGCCCCAGACCGAGGGCGATTGACCGTCATCTTGAACTTCTTCCATTTTTTTATAATTGCGCCAACAGTTGTTGCCTTCTCACCAAGCTGCTTGCCTATTGTCCTGTAGCCCATCCCAGCCTTGTGCAGGTCTACAATTGTATCCCTGATGCCCTTACACCCTCTCTGGTCTTGGCCATTGTGGAGAGGTTGGAGTCTGTTTGATTGAGTGTGTGGATAGGTGTCTTTTATACAGGTAACGAGTTCAAACAGGTGCAGTTAATACAGGTAATGAGTGGAGAACAGGAGGGCTTCTTAAAGAAAAACTAACAGGTCTGTGAGAGCCGGAATTCTTACTGGTTGGTAGGTGATCAAATACTTATGTCATGCAATAAAATGCAAATGAATTACTTAAAAATCATAATATGTGATTTTCTGGATTTTTGTTTTAGATTCCGTATCTCACAGTTGAAGTGTACCTATGATAAAAAATTACAGACCTCTACATGCTTTGTAGGTAAGAAAACCTGCAAAACCGGCAGTGTATCAAATACTTGTTCTCCCCACTGTATATATAAAGGATATTTAATTATGAAACCCTCATATTAAAAACAAATGGCATTCACTAAGTTGATTGTTTATTTTTAAGATAATGTTTTTACGGATTTGTCATTCTTATTTGTATTTTTTTAAATCATCTTATCTTACATGTGATAAGGCCACACAGAAGGCCATAGTAATTACAGACCCATGTGATAATCGGAAGTACCCAAAAAGGCCACTAGATATCATCTTATTAAATTCCCCAAAGAACTTGAATGCTACCAAAATTCTAGTAGTTTCCTGGTAAACATATAACGTTTCCAGTAATGTGCCCTCTCTTTGCAACCCTACTGGAAAGGATTGTAGCCTAATTCTTAATGATAATAGCTTAACACACACCATGACGCTGTTATTATAAATTATTATTGAGGGTGCAATTCCAGAATCCACACAATTCCATTCCAATGAATGAAATACAATCATAATTGCATGAGATTTCATTTCAGAATGTTAAAACAAATTCATTTTGATTCTGAGAACTCAGAATCTACATATGTAATTTGAGCCAGTTTGCTACACCAGGAAAATAATCCTGCAGCAACAGATTTTACCGAGTTACAGTTCATATAAGGAAATCAATCAATTTAAATAAATTATTTAGTCCCTAATCCAGTGTTTCCCAACCCTGGTCCTTGAATACCCCCAACAGTACAGTTTTATTGTAACCCTGGACACGCACACCTGATTCAACTTGTCAACTCATCATCAAGCCCTCAATGAGTTGAATGAGGCATGTTTGTCAAGGGCTACAACACAAATGTGTGCTGTTGGGGGTACTCGAGGACCAGGGTTGGGAAACACTGCCCTAATCTATGGATTCCACATGACTGGTAATACAGATATCCAGTCAGTATCTGACCAACAGATGCAACAGAGCATCCCAAACTTGCTCAATGGGTGACATGTCCGATGTGTATGCAGGCCAAGGAAGAACTGGGACATTTTCAGCTATCAGGAATTGTGTACAGATCCTTGAGAGGTGAGACATGGTGCATTATCATACTGAAACATAAGGTGATGTCAGTGGATGAATGGCACAACAATGGGCCTCAGGAACTCGTCCACAGTATATCTGTGCAATAAAAATTCCATAGATAAAATGAAATAGTGTTCATTGTCCGTAGCTTATGCCTACCCATACGATAACCCTACCACCACGGGGCACTCGGTTCACAACGTTGACATCAGCAAACCACTCGCCCACACAATGTCATACACGCCATCTGCCTAGTACAGTTGGGATTCATCTGTGAAGAGCACACTTCTCCAGTGTGCCAGTGTCCATTGAAGGTGAGCATTTGCCCACTGAAGTCGGTTACAACGCCGAACTGCAGTCAGGTCAAGACCCTGGTAAGGACAACGAGCACGCAGATGAGCTTCCCTGAGACGATTTTTGACAGTTTGTGCAGACATTTTTCAGTTGCGCAAACCCAGTTTCATCAGCTGTCTGGGTGGCTGGTCTCAGCCGATCCCGCAGGTGAAGAAACCGGATGTGGAGGTCCTGGGCTGGCGTGGTTACACGTGATCTGTGGTTGTGAGGCCGATGCTGGAGGCAGCTTATGGTAGAGAAATTAGCATTCAATTAGCAACAGCTATGGTGGACATTACTCTAGTCAGAATGCCAATTGCATGCACCCTCAACTTGAGACAACTGTGGCATTGTGTTGTGTGACAAAACTGCACATTTCATCTCATGAAACATGGGAACAACACTTTACATGCGTAGCTATTTGTTCTTTATCAAAAAACAGGACAGACAGACTTTCTTCTTTTTCTACAATGTTAGACAATTTACTTTCTCCAGTTTTCGATACTACTGTCCATTGTGAACATATTCTTCAACCTTTCTTGACATGCTGCTTGATTTGAACTCATCATCCACTTCCACCATGTTTCCCATTCACCGTAAGATAGAAACACTCAACCACCATAACAGGGATATTTTTACAGACATTTGATTTGTAAGTCCAACGTCGTCTTCTTCTTTGATGAGGTGTAACGGCGGTTGGCATCCAATAAATGTTGCATTACCGCCACCTACTAGACTGGAGTACAACTCCCTTATACTTTGCTTGAAATAAATGAACAAATATCCTACCATCTAACACAACACTCACAAAAAATGTAATAATAAATAAAATAATAAAAAATAACACCACCCTACTCCACTATTTCAATCTATTTAGTCCTACCTCATGCCAACAACCTGAAAGGATGAGACCACCACTTAACACACCCTGTATCTCTTTTGATGTCAAATCTCGCACACCCAAATACCCCTCTGCAGCTGCCACCACAACCTACACAAACTTATGTTCCATCCCTGCAGTACAGTTGATAACCATTGCTATACACATTCAAAATCTAATTTTACTGAAACATATCACTTGTTGGCCTATCCCCCTGTACTGGTACAGATCTCCTACTCACAACACTCCTCTCAGGACCCCTCCCACTTGACCCATCTTCCTCTACTTTCTTCACTGCCTCAGCATATGACAACCTTTGCACTTCTCCAACCCTGGAACCTCAACTTGCTTCTCTTGCATGGAACATTTCTGATCCCCCGCCTTAAGGGGACCTCTACAATTAACATACCACGACTTTCCCCAATGCTACACATTCCTTTGTCTCATGCCCTTCCGCACACCTAGGAACCTCCCCCCTACACACTGTTGCCACATGCCCATAAACTTGACACCTATAACAACGTAATGCATTCAGCACAAAAGCTCAGAGGAAACATAAGAAAGAGAGAATTAGAGAGAGCATACTTAAATTCACACAGGACACCGGATAAGACAGGAGAAGTACTCCAGATATAACAAACTGACCCTAGCCCCCCGACACAAACTACTGCAGCATAAATACTGGAGGCTGAGACAGGGGGGGTCAGGAGACACTGTGGCCCCATCCGATGATACCCCCGGACAGGGCCAAACAGGAAGGATATAACCCCACCCACTTTTCCAAAGCACAGCCCCCACACCACTAGAGGGATATCTTCAACCACCAACTTACCATCCTGAGACAAGGCCAGGTATAGCCCACAAAGATCTCCGCCACGGCACAACCCAAGGGGTGGCGCCAACCCAGACAGGAAGATCATATCAGTGACTCAACCCACTCAAGTGACGGCATGAAAGAGCACCAGTAAGCCAGTGACTCAGCCCCTGTAATAGGGTTAGAGGCAGAGAATCCCATTGGAAAGAGGGGAACCGGCCAGGCAGAGACAGCAAGGGCGGTTCGTTGCTCCAGAGCCTTTCCGTTCATCTTCACACTCCTGGGCCAGACTACACTCAATCATATGACCCACTGAAGAGATGAGTCTTCAGTAAAGACTTAAAGGTTGAGACTGAGTTTGCATCTCTCATATGGGTAGGCAGACCATTCCATTAAAATGGAGCTCTATAGGAGAAAGCCCTGCCTCCAGCTGTTTGCTTAGAAATTCTACGGACAATTAGGAGGCCTGCATCTTGTGACCGTAGCGTACGTGTAGGTATGTACGGCAAGAACAAATCAGAGAGATAGGTAGGAGCAAGCCCATGTAATGCTTTGTAGGTTAGCAGTAAAACCTTGAAATCAGCTAGCACAGGCTAGCACTGGAGTAATATGATCACATTTTTTGGTTCTAGTCAGGATTCTAGCAGCCGTATTTAGCACTAACTGAAGTTTATTTTGTGCTTTATCCGGGTAGCCGGAAAGTAGAGCATTGCAGTAGTCTAACCTAGAGCATGGATACATTTTTCTGCATCATTTTTGGACAGAAAGTTCCTGATTTTTGCAATGTTACGTAGATGGAAAAAAGCTGTCCTTGAAACAGTCTGAATATGTTTGTCAAAAGAGAGATCAGGGTCCGAATTCACATTTCTTGCCCCTATTAGTTTAACGCAGATCACCTTCTCCCTCTGACCAGCAGAAACACAAACAATTATCACAAGACCACTTCTGGTTAACTTCACCGATTCCACAGCACCCAACTCTGTTTTCATCCACCCTGAAACCACAAACGGATCAGCCAAAAGGCAAGGGTCCACTTTTTCAAAAAAAGGTCACTCCTGTCACAGGCTCATCTTTATCCTAACCCTTGGTGCAAGCCTCGGGCTCCGAGAAATTCACCACACCTACCACCTCCGATACTTCGCCCTCATTCTTCCTCCTGTCTTTAGTTCTCTGCGCGTACACTTTCTACCATTCAACTTGAACAAACCATTTCACTTTTCCCCGCCATTTTTAACATACTCAAGCTCACCCTCTTCCTCCCTCGCTCTTAGATCTCCTCTGCCTCTTTCTCCCTCCATTCCTCCTCGTATCCCAAGTGTGTGTGTATATATATATATACACTGCTCCAAAAAATAAAGGGAACACTTAAACAACACAATGTAACTCCAAGTCAATCACACTTCTGTGAAATCAAACTATCCACTTAGGAAGCAACACTGAATGACAATAAATGTCACATGATGTTGTGCAAATGGAATAGACAACAGGTGGAAATTATAGGAAATTAGCAAGACACCCCCAATAAAGGAGTGGTTCTGCAGGTGGTGACCACAGACCACTTCTCAGTTCCTATGCTTCCTGGCTGATGTTTTGGTCACCTTTGAATGCTGGCGGTGCTTTCACTCTAGTGGTAGCATGAGACGGAGTCTACAACCCACACAAGTGACTCAGGTATTGCAGCTCATCCAGGATGGCACATCAATGCGAGCTGTGGCAAGAAGGTTTGCTGTGTCTGTCAGCGTAGTGTCCAGAGCATGGAGGCGCTACCAGGAGACAGGCCAGTACATCAGGAGACGTGGAGGAGGCCGTAGGAGGGCAACAACCCAGCAGCAGGACCACTACCTCCGCCTTTGTGCAAGGAGGAGCAGGAGGAGCACTGCCAGTGCCCTGCAAAATGACCTCCAGCAGGCCACAAATGTGCATGTGTCTGCTCAAATGGTCAGAAACAGACTCCATGAGGGTGGTATGAGGGCCCGACGTCTATAGGTGGGGGTTGTGCTTACAGCCCAACACTGTGCAGGACGTTTGGCATTTGCCAGAGAACACCAGGATTGGCAAATTCGCCACTGGCGCCCTGTGCTCTTCACAGATGAAAGAAGGTACACACTGAGCACATGTGACAGACGTGACAGAGTCTGGAGACGCCGTGGAGAACGTTCTGCTGCCTGCAACATCCTCCAGCATGACCGGTTTGGCGGTGGGTCAGTCATGGTGTGGGGTGGCATTTCTTTGGGGGGCCTCCATGTGCTCGCCAGAGGTAGCCTGACTGCCATTAGGTATCGAGATGAGATCCTCAGACCCCTTGTGAGACCATATACTGGTGCGGTTGGCCCTGGGACAATGCTAGACCTCATGTGGCTGGCGTGTGTCAGCAGTTCCTGCAAGAGGAAAGCATTGACGCTATGGACTGGCCCGCCCGTTCCCCAGACCTGAATCCAATTGAGCACATCTGGGAAATCATGTCTCGCTCCATCCACCAACGTCTGTTGCACCACAGACTGTCCAGGAGTTGGCGGATGCTTTAGTCCAGGTCTGGGAGGAGATCCCTCAGGAGACCATCCGCCACCTCATCAGGAGCATGCCCAGGCGTTGTAGTGAGTTCATACAGGCACGTGGAGGACACACACACTACTGAGCCTCATTTTGACTTGTTTTAGGGACATTACATCAAAGTTGGATCAGCCTGTAGTGTGGTTTTCCACTTTAATTTTGAGTGTGACTCCAAATCCAGACCACCATGGGTTGATAAATTTGATTTCCATTGATCATTTTTGCGTGATTTTATTGTCAGCACATTCAACTATGTAAAGAAAAAAGTATTTAATAAGAATATTTCATTAATTCAGATCTAGGATGTGTTATTTTAGTGTTCCCTTTATTTTTTTGAGCAGTGTATATGCATGCTAATACTGCACTTGTCCTGACATACATCGTGTTCTTCCCTTTTCAAGGGACGCCATTTAACCGGCTGTCACAATCTCCGAACAGTCAGCACGAACGCGCTCGGGATGTAGCGCTCAACAGTGCATCCCACTTATAAAGCAGCTGCTTCATATTGATGTTCCTCTTTATCAAAAGCTACCACGACGCTTTTCCATTTCAAACCAGCGCGCTCTTTCAACCACCACCCCCACAGTCTCGGCTTCATGCGTTTGATACCCTTTCAAGTCCCTGCCGCCTCCACTGTTTTCAAATGGATCGCAGCTTTATAGGGTCACATCCGGTCACAATATACTGCCACGGGGGAGGAGCTTGACTAGCTAACGTTTCGAATGAATTGACTTTTTAACGAAACAATTTTGCTCAGGGAAACATACTACAATTCAGGTAAACCGGGATTGCATTTTGCTTTCAATTTGTTTATCAAAGTAGCATTACAACTAGCTTGTTAGCAAGCTAGCTCTAGTTTTTACGGTTTAGCGAACGTTTACATTTTAGGCGCTCGCCTTTGCAAGTTTACTTAGTCATCTAGCTAGCTAACAACGTTACTGCTAACTCTGTATTTATCAGCAGATTGTTAGCTAGATAGCGAGATAAACTAGCTAATATTCTACGTCGAAGATCCCATTTTCCCATGTTTTATAACTAGCTGCTACCTAGCTAACGTTACCCGTAGCCAGATAAAGTTAACACGGACGTGTTTAAATGCTTTTCAGAGTTAATCTCTCAATGTTTGTGTGGCTACCGTGTTATGTTGCTACGGTGGTGTTGTTTTGCTGCCATGCTGTGTTGTCGTCTTAGGTCTCTCTTTATGTAGCTAGTGTTTTGGTGTCTGTCTTGTCGTGATGTGTGTTTTGTCCTACTAGTGTACAGTACATTTTATTTTTAATCCCAGCCCTGCTCCCAGCGGGACTCTGTCTCTTTGTAGGCCGTCATTGTAAATCATAATATTTTCTTAATTGACTTGCCTAGTTAAATAAACGAATTATAATAAAATACTTCATTCTGTAACGTTACAGGTCTAGTCAGTGTTTATAATATTATAAAAAAAAATTGGATGCTACTTAGCCAGCAAGCTAACGGTATTTGTGTGTGTTGTTGTGAAGGTACCATCAGTTATACCAATGAGTTCGAAAAGGAGAAGGGCCACCTCTCCATCCAGTAGTAGTGTGAGCGGAGGGGACTTTGACGATGCCTCCTCCTCCACTCCCGGAAGCGGGCGAAAGAGGAGAAGACCCTCTAATGTCCCTACGGTAGATCCTGTGAGTTGAATTTCTTACTCTTCTAGCTCTGATGCAGTGACGATTTTAGCATGTAGATCTTGGTGGGGCAAACTCCCCCCATTATTTTTATGCATGCCAGCAAAGCCACTAAACAATGCATTAATTGCACTATAACGGTGACAAACGGTGTCCACAAACTTTTAGGGCCTAAATAAAGCTGTCCCAACAGCAGATCTTTATTTTCAGCACCATGGAGTGAATCCTTACCAACGCTACACCTAGCTATCAGCGGAGCCTTGTCTGGCGGAGCCTTGTCTGGCAGCAAAATAGTTCATTCGGCCTCATTTACTGCCCTTAAAAAAAGATAGCTGCTATGGCTGACTTGTTTAAACAAATGTGGTTTCTACTGACAATTTATGCCATAGTTTGCACGACGAGCGGAAAAGAGGCAATGCGTCATTTCGATGAAGACATTATTTGAGCAAGCTAGGATGGACGTAGTCAATATAAATATATTTTTTTCAGCCCTTTTGAAATGTACAGTGACAGAATTCCGAACATGGGTCGTCGTTCTTACAGTATTCTCCCTGTACACGAAGTCAGAACTGTAGGATACATAAAGGGAGCATATAAGCAGACAATGAAAGCTCTTACAATATTCAGTGATTACATTTCTCTAGAACAGGCAATAGGCTACATGTGCACCACCAAGTTACAACAGTAGGCTAAGTTAAGAGAGGGAAAGGGACCAAATTAATTAGGGTGAGGCACATGAGCTACTATCAGCTTACTACACAACACACACATAGTATTACTTTCTTAGCTACAGTATACATATCTCCCTGGCATATTACATCATTATGCAGCAGCATACAATACATTTATGGAATAACCTTGTTGTTCTTTGCTCAATTGAAGAGAAGGGGGTGCGGCGGCCCTTCTTGTGGGCAAATTTTGTCATCAAAGTGGGACATTCTCTGGATTTATGGTGATCTCAAGACAACTGGGGACTATCGGGGGGGGGCAAGGTTGAAACGTCAGTGATCTTCAGGTCGGAGCTCTACAAAGAGGCCCAAGTTCTCAACTAGGATTGTTCAAAACGTATTTTCCCAGTAGAAGCTAAAAAAAAATCCCAGAGTTCCCAGTTGTCTTGAACTCCCTGAAGTCTGAGATTTTCCAGTTGTTTTGAACATGGCAGAAGTCATGCTGGATTGACACCACGGCCAATCTATTCAACCTTTTCTGGCCCATGGTGTTATATGTGAATGTTTGTCCGTTTTAAGCTTGGAAAAGAGACCCGTAAACCCAGACTTGGACTACACACCCACTCCACTGAATAGCAGACTAGTGATTGCTTTGCACCGCTTGCAGTTAGCCACTGATTCCTTCCAAACCACTCATTGCTGAATTTGGGATTTCCAACTTGTTGTGTAATGTTCATGTCCGATGTCAGATGAGCACCGATATGTTTTATCTATCATTTCTCTTCATATGACAAGGATTGAAAAGGATTTGCCAGTAGATTGTCGACTTGATTCAAGATGACTGCTTGTCTAGCTTGCTAGCTAAGATTTTGAAAGTATGATGTTGGCATGATCAGTCCAATCAAATATTGTGACCAGTGACCTTGAGCCTTTTTGGATGCGCACTTCTAATGTCAATCTATGGCAGCACCCAAGGGGCTTGAATCTTGCGGTGACGTAGTGTCCCCATGAGTGACAGAACACTGAGCCAATTACGGCGCAACTAGAGAACATTACCAACCCCTGTGCTCTGTATTTTCCGCTGGCTGCCCCACCACCACAGAAAGCAGTGAGCTAGGCTGAAATGCGTGTATTTTGGAGATGCCTTACTCAAGAAAGCAAAAAAGAGACCATGTTTGTATGCGGATTTATGAACTAAACCATTCAAAGAAAAGCTAATTTTTGGTCCATTTAAAATAACATCAAATTGATCTGAAATACAGTGTAGACATTGTTAATGTTGTAAATGACTATTGTAGCTGGAAACGGCTGATTTTTATGGAATATCTATATAGGAGTGCAGAGGCCCATTATGAGCAAACATCATTCCTGTGTTCCAATGGCACATTGTGCTAGCTAATCCAAGTGTATCATTTTAAAAGGCTAATTGATCATTAGAAAACCCCTTTGCAATTGTTTCCACAGATGAAAACTGTTGTTCTGATTAAAGAAGCAATAAAACTGTTCTTTAGATTAGTTGAGTATCTGGAGCATCAGCGTTTGATTACAGGCTCAAAATGGCCAGAAACAGCGTGAGGTGTTCTCTCATTTGTGTTTGGAAGAAGCTAGCCAGATTTAGTTAGTTAGCTTGGGCTCTTGACTACTGTTGTGAGGTCAGAATGCTCGGATAAACCCTGCTCCTCGGCCAGAGCATCCGGTGTGCGCTCTGAACGCTCCATGAGCGAAATGCACTGAATTTACGAATGTACAATCGAACAAAGCTCTTAATTTACAAACGCAGAGAGTGCAGTCTGACACTCCAGAGTGAATTTACGAATCCACCCTAACTATCCCTTTGATAAAGCTTGTGGTTATCTTTATCAACATCCTTGTTTTAGTCTTGGTCAGGTTTGTCATGTTTTATTTGTGTGATGCAGTGAATCCAAGTTTCCCAAACACGGAATTGTTTACTGTAACCTGCTTTGACCCACATTATTATTATTATTATTATTATTATTATTATCATGTTTTTTGTTCAACAGATTGCTGTGTGCCACGAGGTGTACAACACTGTCAGGGACCACAAGGACGACCAAGGAAGACTGCTTTGTGAGCTGTTCATCAGGGTACCAAAGAGAAGGTAAGGGTCATAACAAAAAAAAATTGTCCCTCCCTTTCGCAACCCTTTTTCTGATATTTGGTGCCAAATGACCATAGACGAAATGCAGAGGAAAAGCCCCCAGGTGTCTTATCTCTGCCTCTTCCTCCCTCAGGAAACAGCCAGACTACTATGAGGTGGTGTCCCAGCCCATAGACATGACCAAGATCCAGCAGAAGCTCAAGTCAGAGGACTACCAAGATGTGGAGCAGCTCACTGCTGATTTCCAGCTCATGTTCAACAACGCCAAGACCTACTATAAGGTGACACACACACTATGTGGATTGAAGTCTAAGCTGAAAATCGATTGAAAACTTGATTGTGCTGTACTTTGTGATATTACACTTTGTGATAACAAACATTGTTAGTCTTTGACTAGTAGGAAACACATCCTTTAGACACAGCAGGTTATTCATGCTTTTATATCAGGGTTTCCGTTAGGATAATGTGGTACTGGACAACGTGACTTGGAAGATTTACATTTACTGGCCATTTTGAGAAATATACCGGATTAGGGCGTCTACCTCCGGTGCTCGGAATGACAGAAATAACATTTACATTATGGTAATTCATCTTAACAGAACATTCAACTCCTGTAATGAAGCAGACAATAAAACTTCACTTTCAAACGTTTGCCTAAATGCAGTTCTAAACAGTGCACCTGATGCCAGCAGTATATGACCGAGATGCAAATCTCCCTAGAAAGAGGGTGACTCTAAAGATGCAACAACTAGGACGAGTTGCTAATATGACTAGGATTGTACCTTTGGCTTTGAACAACAAAAGAAAGTTGATATGAAAATCAATAGAACAGGAGAGAAATGGCATATGAGGAAGTCTTTCATAGGCAGCGCAGGTGGCAAAAGGCCTAGTTGATTATTGAGTTGCGGCGGTCAGCGAAAAGCATATAAGTTATGTGTGAAGATTTAAAATATTGAGACATGAAGAAGGGGTGGCGAAGATAGACTATAGGCGCATCTTGTGCCTCAACTAGCCTACCTGGTTAAATAAAGGTGAAATAAATAAAGATCTCTCCAGAATGCATGCGCTCAGCTCTCCAGTATGCACTCAGCTGTCTCCTGACAATTATTTTGCTGTTTCATTGTGTGAATTGTTTATTTGTATCAATTCCCCATTACATGTGTCACGAGTAGTAAAATGTACTGTTAATGCCCGTCATTTGGTTACATTAATTTCTGTTAATGCACTGTATTACTAATTAGGCCTATAGTCATTTACCATTCTCATTCTTGGGGTGGAAATGTGTTTGTCTTTTGTTTGGAGTGCTCCATGTGAGCAATGAGCATGGGTCTGGTTTCTCTGTCTTGTTCATGTTGAGGGAGCAAGCACAGAAGTAGCCTACCTGGCCTGCTGCGCACATACAGTGGGGCAAAAAAGTATTTAGTCAGCCACCAATTGTGTAAGTTCTCCCACTTAAAAAGATGAGGCCTGTAATTTTCATCATAGTTACACTTCAACTATGACAGACAAAATGAGAAAAAAAATCCAGAAAATCACATTGTAGGATTTTTAATGAATTTATTTGCAAATTATGGTGGAAAACAAGTATTTGGTCACCTACAAACAAGCAAGATTTCTGGCTCTCACAGACCTGTAACTTCTTCTTTGAGGGGCTCCTCTGTCCTCCACTCGTTACATGTATTAATGGCACCTGTTTGAACTTATCAGTATAAAAGACACCTGTCCACAACCTCAAACAGTCACACTCCAAACTCCACTATGGTCAAGACCAAAGAGCTGTCAAAGGACACCAGATACAAAATTGTAGACCTTTACCAGGCTGGGAAGACTGAATCTGCAATAGGTAAGAAGCTTGGTTTGAAGAAATCAACTGTGGGAGCAATTATTAGGAAATGGAAGACATACAAGACCACTGATAATCTCCCTCGGTCTGGGGCTCCACGCATGATCTCACCCCGTGGGGTCAAAATTATCACAAGAACGGTGAGCAAAAATCCCAGATCCACACGGGGGGACCTAGTGAATGACCTGCAGAGAGCTGGGACCAAAGTAACAAAGCCTACCATCAGTAACACACTACGCCACCAGGGACTCAAATCCTGCAGTGCCAGACGTGTCCCCCTGCTTAAGCCAGTACATGTCCAGGCCCGTCTGAAGTTTGCTAGAGAGCATTTGGATGATCCAGAAGAAGATTGGGAGAATGTCATATGGTCAGATGAAACCAAAATATAACTTTTTGGTAAAAACTCAACTCGTCGTGTTTGGAGGACAAAGAATCCTGAGTTGCATCCAAAGAACACCATACCTACTGTGAAGCATGGGGGTGGAAACATCATGCTTTGGGGCTGTTTTTCTGCAAAGGGACCAGCACGACTGATCCGTGTAAAGGAAAGAATGAATGGGGCCATGTATCGTGAGATTGAGTGAAAACCTCCTTCCATCAGCAAGGGCATTGAAGATGAAACGTGGCTGGGTCTTTCAGCATGACAATGATCCCAAACACACCGCCCGGGCAACGAGTGGCTTCGTAAGAAGCATTTCAAGGTCCTGGAGTGGCCTAGCCAGTCTCCAGATCTCAACCCCATAGAAAATCTTTGGAGGGAGTTGAACGTCTGCGTTGCCCAGCAACAGCCCCAAAACATCACTGCTCTAGAGGAGATCTGCATGGAGGAATGGGCCAAAATACCAGCAACAGTGTGTGAAAACCTTGTGAAGACTTACAGAAAACGTTTGACCTCTGTCATTGCCAACAAAGGGTATATAACAAATTATTGAGAAACTTTTGTTATTGACCAATACTTATTTTCCACCATAATTTGCAAATAAATTCCTACAATGTGATTTTCTGGATTTCTTTTTCTCATTTTGTCTGTCATAGTTGAAGTGTACCTATGATGAAAATTACAGGCCTCTCTCATCTTTTTAAGTGGTTGAACTTGCACAATTGGTGGCTGACTAAATACTTTTTTGACCCAATGTATGTAGGAAAGTGCCCATTTGGGGATGTTTTCTGCTTGTCTTAACTTACCACGTCTGCTACTAATAAAACAAGCTTCTCAGTAATTTTATAAATGTTATATTTTTTTATTAACTTTTTTACATCCATTGCCAATGGTAGGTCTATTGTGAGGAACTATTAGGCTATTTGAAAAAAATCACCAAGCCTCATTGGAAAAGTCATAAAATACAGTTTGCTTTTGCAAAAACAGCTGTCTGAGGGCTGTAATAGGCGGGTAGATACAATGTTGCAAGTTAGCTAGAAACCACTTCAGGCTGGATCCAGTTGATTGATTTGATACAATGTTGCACTTCACTAGCAATAATACCTCCAGTCAAGACAGACAGGAAAGGGAGGCAGACAGGCTGAGTAGAGAGATTAATGTGATTGAAAGACCTGGAATTTCCATTAGTATGTTTTATTTGTCAGCTTTATCTAATTTTACTTCGTTGACAATAAGTTATAGGCCACCAGATGCATTGGCCACCCCTGAGTTCCATGTGCTCATTTAGGCTATTTAGCCACCAATGATCACAGTGTATCAATGTGTCCATATGGCAGATGCAAGTGCTCTCGCATTAGTTGAGTTTGAACTTTTATATTTTTAGTAGTATAAATAAGATTTTTATGATTTAACGTGATAATGATTTTGAGAAACAAAACGTTATTATTGAAATGAAGCTGTTCCACGGAAATGCGCGTATGAAACTCATAACTGGCACGCAGATCGGAAGAAGTGGTAGGATAAATTGTATGCTTCCCCAAACTTGAAACAAGTCTTTATAAAAGAATTGCCTACACATTTCTTTTGTTTGGATTTTCAAGCAAGGTAGGACATGCCTCATAAAATTAAGTAAAACATTCAGGTTTCAAACTATGTTTTCAAAATGCATACTAGAGGTCGACCGATTAATTGGAATGGCCGATTTAATTAGGGCCGATTTCAAGTTTTCATACCAATCGGTATTTTTGGGTCCCGATTTGCCGACATTGAAAATAAGAAGGTGTTCTTAACTGACTTGCCTGGTTAAATAAAGATGTTTTATTTTTTATATATATATATATATATATATATATATATATTTATTTATAAAAAATAAAACATCTTTATTTAACCAGGCAAGTCAGTTAAGAACACCTTATTTTCAATGGCGGCCTAGGAACGGTGGGTTAACTGCCTCGTTCAGGGGCAGAAAGACAGATTTTCACCTTGTCGGCTCGGGGGATCCAATCTTGCAACCTTACAGTTACCTAGTCCAACGCGATAACAACCTGCCTCTCTCTCGTTGCACTCCACAAGGAGACTGCCTGTTACGCAAATGCAGTAAGCCAAGGTAAGTTGCTAGCTAGCATTAAACTTATCTTATAAAAAACAATCAATCATAATCACTAGTTAACTACACATGGTTGATGATATTACTAGATATTATCTAGTGTGTCCTGTGTTGCATATAATCTGACTGAGCATACAAGTATCTAAGTATCTGACTGAGCGGTGGTAGGCAGAAGCAGGCGCGTAAACATTCATTCAAACAGCACTTTTGTGCGTTTTGCCAGCAGCTCTTCGTTGTGCGTCAAGCATTGCACTGTTTATGACTTCAAACCTATCAACCCCAGAGATGAGGCTGGTGTGACCGAAGTGAAATGGCTGGCTAGTTAGCGTGCGCTAATAGCGTTTCAAACTTCACTTGCTCTGAGCCTTGGGGTGGTTGTTTCCCTTGCTCTGCATGGGTAACGCTGCTTCGATATGGTGGCTGTTGTCGTTGTGTTGCTGGTTCGAGCCCAGGGAGGAGCGAGGAGAGGGACGGAAGCTATACTGTTACACTGGCAATACTAAAGTGCCTATAAGAACATCCAATAGTCAAAGGTTAATGAAATACAAATGGAATAGAGGGAAATAGTCCTATAATAACTATAACCTAAAACTTCTTACCTGGGAATATTGAAGACTCATGTTAAAAGGAACCACCAGCTTTCATATGTTCTCATGTTCTGAGCAAGGAACTGAAACGTTAGCTTTCTTACATAGCACATATTGCACTTTTACGTTCTTCTCCAACACTTTGTTTTTGCATTATTTAAACCAAATTGAACATGTTTCATTATCTACTTGAGGATAAATGGATTTTATTGATGTATTATATTAAGTTAAAATAAGTGTTAATTCAGTATTGTTGTAATTGTCATTATTACAAGTACATATATATTTTTTTAATCGGCTGATTAATCGGTATCGGCTTTTTTGGTCCTCCAATAATCGGTATCGGCGTTAAATCATAATCGGTCCACCTCTAATGCATACTGCCTCCAGCTAAAGTGGTGGGTGACGTGCTGATAGCCTGCCCACCGGTGTTTTTTTTTCTCCCGGGTCAATTTGGCCGGCAACAATTTTATTTATCGGCCTTTTGTTTTTCTGGCCAACAGCCAGCAATTACCGGCTAACGGAAACTCTGTTTTATCTCTGACTTGTCAGGCTGATGGTGTGGAGTACCAAGAGGCCTGCAGGCTGTGGGAACTCTATGTCCACACCAGGAATGAGTTTGTTCAGCCAGGGGATGGTGATGAAGATGACGACGATGGTGAAGACATCCTAGATAATCGTGCTCTCTTCACTGAAGATGAGGTAAAGATTAAAGATCATCTGACAAATATATCTATATATCATGAGATCTTTAAGCTCCTTCCTGCTTTGCATGTCTATCTATCATGGACAATCTACATCATGTTAACTCAACTACATATACCTTTTATTCTCACCTCTTCTGTGTCTACAACATTTACCCTCAAGCTAAGTTTACTCATTGTTGACAAGCTCTGTAGACTTGCAACACTTGCAACTAAAGTTCCATAAGTACTGGATGTACGTGGGATCATAGCTTGTGGTTGTTCCTGTATGCGCTGATCTACAGACCCCACCGAGCTGCCTGAAGGAGGTTTTGGAGCAGCTGCTAGATGCTGTAGTGTCATACACGGACCCCTCAGGAAGGGTCATCAGTGAGCTCTTCCAGAAGCTGCCTTCCAAAGTGCACTACCCAGACTACTATGCCGTTATCAAGGAGCCCCTTGATCTGAGAGCCATCACTCAGAGAATACAGGTATCCTATTCACCTGATGCATTGCAATTTGTGTAGAATTGATTGACATCTAATTGGTTAAGCGTATTAATACATAAGCACATGAATACAGGCCAACTTGATATAATTTGTTATTTTGTGTAATCATATAAGATATCATATGTGTCCTGTGTAGCTCAGTTCGTAGAGCATGGCGCTTGCAGCACCAGGGTTGTGGGTTCGATTCCCGTGGGGGACCGGTATGAAAATGTATACTTTCACTACTGTCGGTCGCTCTGGATAAGAGCGCCTGCTAATTAACAAAAATGTAACTCTGTAACCTAACCATGATATTTTGTGAATCTTTGTCAGATTGGATACTACAAAAGTGTCACCGGCATGGCTAAGGATGTTGACCTTCTGGTGAAAAATGCAAAAACATACAATGAACCAGGATCTCAGGTTTTTAAGGTATATTTATCCTCCTATATGGCATAGGATATATTTTATACAGCATTTCCCTATTGGTATCTTATGTTCTTGTGAGTAGTTGTGCGGAAAGTCTAGTTTCAGTAGAGCCATGTTGTGCTCAAGATTTCCCTGCATGTCTACAACTTAGATGTTATAGAAAGCACACTAATCTCAATGCTTCCTTATTTGATGTCAAGGATGCTAACATCATCAAGAAGGTCTTCATCCAGAGAAAGACTGAGATAGACCATGCTGAGCCCACTAAGACCAGTGTCCGCATCAAGAACCGGAGGTCAGCCCAGGGAGACCGTTTCTCTGCCATCACCCTGGCTTTGCAGTACGGCTCAGAGAATGACGAGGACGCCCTGCTCTCTGGTGAGTTTGTCAACACAACAAACGCGCGCACACACTAACCAGATTTGAATTGTTGAGTCTTTGAGGCCAAGTCCTCCTCATAGCTTTATGTTGTTACGGTGTGGTTAAGTATGTGTGATTTTGTAAATGTGTGCACTTCTCTGTGTATCATGTGTTCCAGGCTCTGTGCATTATGACGAGGGTGAGTCTGAGGCGGAGTGCCTGAGCTCCAGTATGGACATGGGTAACCCAGTGTTCCAGCTGTACGAGGCTGTGAGGGGGGGCAGGAACAGCCAGGGCCCGCTTCTTTCTGAACCCTTCCTCCAGCTGCCCTCCAGGAAAGAATACCCTGACTACTACCAGCAGATCAAACACCCCATCGCCCTGCAGCAGATCAGGTAAGAATAGGCTACTACAGTACATCGTCCTATAGGCACTGTACATGGAGAGTTGGTGTCCGTGTAGCTAACGTCAGTCAATGATGAAAAATAGAATGTCCGCTCACAGTGTTGCTGCCCCCAATGCAATTTCTTTTGTTCGTTTTTCTTTTCTCCTTTTTTGCGAGCAGCAAAACTCTATGGACCTTGTTTTTGTCCAGCTCCTGGTGCTATTTTGAATGTATGTAAAAACCCATCCATTCAGTGAATGATGAACTTCTTTGTCCCTGTCTCAGGGAGAAGATGAAGAATGGGGAGTACGAGAGTGTGGAGCAGATGGACTCTGACCTTACTCTGATGTTTGAGAACGCCAAGTGTTACAACGTGCCCACCTCAGGCATCTCCAAACGGGCCCTCCGGCTGCAGCAGATCCTGCTGGTCAGTAGAGGGACTTGGATCTTGTTTGCCCTTTGCTGTTGGTTTAGGAGGGGGCTCTCCAGCCCTCTTCCTGGGGACCTACCCTCTTGTAGAGTTTCACTCCAACCCCAGTTGTAACTAACCTGATCTAGTGCCTTGCAAAAGTATTCACCCCCCTTGGCCCCCTATTCACCCCCCTATTTTGTTGTATTACAACCAGTAATGTAAATGGATTTTTATTAGGATTTCATGTAATGGACATACACAAAATAGTCAAAATTGATGAAGTGAAATGAAAAAAAATTGTTTAAAAAAATTATACAAAATAAAAAATGGAAAAGTGGTGTGTGCGCATATATTCACCCCCTTTGCTATGAAGCCCCTAAATAAGATCTGGTGCAACCAATTACCTTCAGAAGTCACATAATTAGTTAGATTGCACACAGGTGGACTTTAAGTGTCACATGATCTCAGTATATATACACACCTGTTCTGAAAGGCCCCAGAGTCTGCAACACCACAAAGTGGCACTATGAAGACCAAGGAGCTCTCCAAACAGGTCAGGGTCAAAGTTGTGGAGAAGTACAGATCAGGGTTGGGTTATAAAAAAATATCTTAAACTTTGAATACCCCATGGAGCACCATTTTAAATCCATTATTAAAAAATGTAAAGAATATGACACCACGACAAACCTGCCAAGAGAAGGCCGCCCATCAAAACTCACGGACCAGGCAAGGAGGGCATTAATCAGAAAGGCAACAAAGAGACCAAAGATTACCTTGAAGGAACTGCAAAGCTCCACAGCAGCGATTGAATTAACTGTCCATAGGACCACTTTAAGCCGTACACTCCACAGAGCTGGGCTTTACGGAAGAGTGGCCAGAAAAAAAATAAGCAAACATGTTTGGTGTTCGCCAAAAGGCATGTGGGAGACTCCCCAAACATATGGAAGAAGGTACTCTGGTCAAATGAAACTAAAATTGTGCTTTTTGGCCATCAAGGAAAACTCTATGTCTGGCGCAAACCCAACACCTCTCATCACCCCGAGAACACCATCCCAACAGTGAAGCATGGTGGCGGCAGCATCATGCTGTGGGGGTGTTTTTCATCGGCAGGGACTGAGAAACTGGTCAAAATTGAAGGAATGATGGATGTCTCTAAATACAGGGAAATTCTTGAGGGAAACCCGTTTCAGTCTTCCAGAGATTTCAGACAATGCCCCTAAGCATACTGCTAAAGCAACACTCCGGTGGTTTAGGGGGAACATTTAAACGTATTGGAATGGCCTAGTCAAAGCCCAGACTTCAATCCAATTGAGAATCTGTGGTATGACTTAAAGATTGCTGTACACCAGCGGAACCCATCCAACTTGAAGGAGCTAGAGCAGTTAGATGTGCCAAGCTTATAGAGACATACTCCAAGAGACTTGCAGCTGTAATTGCTGCAAAAGGTGGCTTTATAAAGCATTGACTTTGAGGGGGCGAATAGTTATGCACGCTCAGGTTTTCCGTTTTTTGTCTTATTTCTTTTTTGTTTCACAATAAATAAATAAAAAATGCATCTTCAAAGTGGTAGGCATGTTGTGTAAATCAAATGATACAAACCCCCCCCCAAAAAAATCTATTTTAATTCCAGGTTGGCAACAAAATTGGAAAAATGCCAAGGGGGGTGAATACTTTCATAAGCCACTGTATAGCTTATCAACCAGATAATTATTAGAATCAGGTGCGCTAGATTGGGGTTGGAGAAAAAACGGTAGCTCTCCAGGAACAAGGTTGGAGAGCCCTGGTTTAGGGTAAGAGCTGAATATATTAAACTAGTTCAGAGTTCACTGGTAGGATTTCTTTCTGGTGGTGGGTTGAGACTGGAACTGTAGGAATACAAGACATAAAAATGCTAATTCTGGTAGGGTTTCTATATAACAGTGGTGGCTGCTGAGTGGAGGGTGGCTCATAATAATGGCCAGAACGGAGCAAATGGAATGGCATCAAGCACATGGAAACCATGTTTTTGATACCATTCCACTTATTCCGCTCCAGCCATTACCATGGGCCCGTCATGGGCCTCCCCAATTAAGGTTCCACCAACCTCCTGTGCTGTATACAAAATCATTTAAGACCGAATGGTGAGTAGTACACTATTGTTATTGTTTTGAATGCAGTATGTAATGAATGTTTTGCAGCTTAAGAAGAGGGAGCTTTTGAGGAGAGGTGACGAAGAGGAACAGGACAGCATTCTGTCCTCTGACACAGGAACTGGCAGTACCACCAAGAGGAAAAGGTAGGACCACTTCTCTCGTTCTCTACATAGATGCCGATTGTTGCCATCTCACACCAAGTCAACCACCTATCGATTTCTGTGTCTATCTACAACAGCTGCCCTCATGCTTATAAGTCACAGGAGGTTGGTGGCACCTTAATTGTGCAGGACGGCCTCATAGTAATGGCTGGAACAGAATGGACGGAATGGTATCGAACGCATCTAACACATGGTTTCCATGTGTTTACCATTCCATTGACGCCAATCCAGCCTATGTTATGAGCTGTCCTTCCCTCAGTAGCCTGTGTTATAAGTTGACCCTTTGTCAAGCTAAGTAGATCTGCAACACTTGCACTCAAGTTGCCTACAGGCGGCCAGGTTTTTTTAATCAAATCTATAAAGCATTAATTCGCTATCCTGACAACTTGTGTTAGCTAATATTGCATTCATACATATTTTATATTTAATTTAAAAAAGTAACTTCACTAACCCAGGCTTCTCTTGCCCTGCAGCCATAAGAAGAACATGAAGAACCGTATGAAGGCACTGTATGCTGCAGTGACTGAAGCCAGAGAGCCAGGGACCAACCGGAGGCTCTGTGATCTGTTCATGGTCAAGCCCTCCAAGAAGGATTACGCAGACTACTACAAGGTAGATAGATATAAGTTCAACACAAGGCTTTCACAATCCACTAGTTGGTGGTAGCTAGGGTCAATTAATCAACGTTTTTCTTTAAACGTACCAATCTTACTTTCCATGACAAAATGTAGTCCGGTGTATTGGACGTATCCTATTGCAGTGGAGAAACGCCACACATGTTTTATATCCAAGCAGAATCTTGTTTATTTGAAAAGCGTATCTCGGGTTCAGCAATGGAAAGTATCTTGGAATTGTTATTTTTATTCCCCAATGTTGGAATCGATACAGATGCCGTGGATCGACTAATCTATGAACCTAACTCCTCCCTACTATCAGGTGATCCTGGAGCCCATGGACCTTAAGACCATCGAGCACAACGTTCGCTCAAAGCGCTACGCCACCGAAGAAGCCCTGATGGACGACATGAGGCTGATGTTCCGCAATGCACGTCACTACAACGAGGAGGGATCTCAGGTAGGACCACAGCCAATCACTCACAGGGCCATGTCGCTGTGAACAGTGTGAAGCGAACCGGTGCACATGCGCAGATAGTGTGTGAGAGCAAAGTGTTGTATCTCGCTCATTCAGTATCCTCAGCTATTCATTGATGATAGGCCCTGTTTTACTGAAGTTGAAAGACATTGTGAGATTATTACATTGCAAGATACAGCTTTTGATTGTCGTTAGGTAGGTCTAGTGCACGGTCTGACTGTCTACGAGGTGGCCGACCTGCCTGTACTGTGCCCCTCCCCTCTCTCGCCATCCCTCGCTAGCTTGCTATGACGACAGTGAGACCCAAAGAATTGCTGGCATTATGAATTCACGTGGAATTTCTTCTTCTCATTATAACAGAAAACTGATTTTGAAAAAATAAAAATTTCAGTTTGAACATTTAGATCGTTTTTTTTTTCAATTTGCCATATCCATAGTAGGTGTAAAACTGGGTGGGACTGACTACCTGAACTTGTCCAGTAAGAAACTGAATGCTGCCTATTCTATTCCTTATTGAACACAACCCTGGGCTAAATTTACAAAAAAAGGGAGGGTTGAGTTACATGTTCTGATGTTGTTTTGCTGTGAAGGTTTATAACGACGCTGGCATCCTGGAGAAGATAGTGAAGGACAAGAGGAAGGAGCTAGGAGCTTCTCCCGAGGAGGACACTGACAACATGGGATCTCCTAAGCTCAAACTAAGTGTGTTTGACTCTTCTCAATGGGCGTTTTAACATTACTTCCGAAAAAATTCCAAGAAAACATACACCGTAGCCAAATACACTTAAACTCAGTTTTTCACAATTCCTGACATTTAATCCTAGTAAAGATTCCCTGTTTTAGGTCAGTTAGGATTACCACTTTATTTTAAGAATGTGAAATGTCAGAATAATAGGGGGGAAGAGTGATTTATTTCAGCATTTCTTTCTTTCATCACATTCCCAGTGGGTCAGAAGTTTACATACACTCAATTAGTATTTGGTAGCATTGCCTTTAAATTGTTTAACTTGGGTCAAACGTTTCGGGTAGCCTTCCACAAGCTTCCCACAATAAGTTGGGTGAATTTTGGCCCATTCCTTTTGACAGAGCTGGTGTAACCGAGTCGGGGTTTGTAGGCCTCCTTGCTCGCACATGCTTTTTCAGTTCTGCCCACAAATTTTTTATAGGATTGAGGTCAGAGCTTTGTGATGGCCACTCCAATACCTCGACTTTGTTGTCCTTAAGCCATTTTGCCACAACTTTGGAAGTATGCTTGGGGTCATTGTCCATTTGGAAGACCCGTTTGCAGCCAAGCTTTAACTTCCTGACTGATATTCTTGCTTCAATATATCTACATAATTTTCCTCCCTCATGAAGCCATCTATTTTGTGAAGTGCACCAGTCCCTCCGGTAGCAAAGCACACCCACAACATGATGCTGCCACCCCATGCTTCACGGTTGGGATGGTGTTCTTCAGCTTGCAAGCCTCCCCGTCTTTCCTCCAAACATAACGATGGTCATTATGGCCAACTGTTCTATTTTTGTTTCATCAGACCAGAGGACATTTCTCCAAAAAGTACGATCTTTGTCCCCATGTGCAGTTGCAAACCATAGTCTGGCTTTTTTATGGCGGTTTTGGAGCAGTGGCTTCTTCCTTGCTGAGTGGCCTTTCAGGTTATATCGATATAGGACTCGTTTTACTGTGGATATAGATACTTTTGTACCTATTTCCTCCAGCATCTTCACATGGTCCTTTGCTGTTGTTCTGGGATTAATTTGCACTTTTAGCACCAAAGTACATTTATCTCTAGGAGACAGAACGCGTCTCCTGAGCGGTATGAAGGCTGCGTGGTCCCATGGTGTTAATACTTGCGTACTATTGTTTGTACAGATGAATGTGGTACCTTCAGGCATTTGGAAATTGCTCCCATGGATAAACCAGACTTGTTGAGGTCTACAATTTTCGTTCCTGATGTCTTGGCTGATTTCTTTTGATTTTCCCATGATGCCAAGCAAAGAGGCACTGAGTTTGAATGTAGGCCTTGAAATACATCTACAGGTACACCTCCAATTGACTCAAATGATGTCAATTAGCTTATCAGAAGCTTCTAAAGCCATGACATCATTTTCTGGAATCTTCCAAGCTGTTTAAAGGCCCAGTCAACTTAGGGTATGTCAACTTCTTACCCGCTGGAATTGTGATACAGTGAATTATAAGTGAAATAATTTGTCTGTAAGCAATTGTTGGAAAAAGGACTTGTGTCATGCACAAAGTAGATGTCCTAACCGACTTGCCAAAACTTTAGTTTGTTTACAAGAAATTTGTGGAGTGGTTGAAAAACGAGTTTTAATGACTCCAACCTAAGTGTATGTAAACTTCCCTCTTCAACTGTATATCTTGCTGTTTTGATTACATTTTCACGGAATTCTCTCTGTAGGGAAGAGTGGTGTGTCTCCTAAGAAGTCCAATAAGTGCCTGACCCCCCTGCAGCAGCGCCTCAACGAGCTGTATGACGCTGTGAGGAACTACACAGACGCCAGGGGGCGACGTATCTCCACCATCTTCCTGCGCCTGCCCTCCCGTGCCGAGCTGCCTGACTACTACGCCACCATCAAGAGGCCCATCGACATGGAGCGCCTGCGCAGGTAAGCTAGAGGCTAACCTGTGTGTGTGGTAGTGATGCGCGGGTTGACTCATAACCCGCAGTTCCTGCGGTTATATCTGGGGGTTTAGGGTCATGTAATATTGTGTGGATAAAGGCTGGGTTGAATAAAGAGAAAACAATGCCTTACATTCATGGATGTTTTATCATTCTTGTGCAATTTATATTTCTAGGCTACATTGAGGTTTTTCTTTCATTATTTTAGGCTAACTGTACGCGTGCCAAATAGTCTACAAATTATTTTGGGAACGGGCAAAAAAAATCTAGCGTTAATCCACAGTGGCAAAAAGGACAATGTCAGAGTTTTATTCAATATGAGAAAAGCTGTGAAATGGAGAGTTGAAAATAGAGCGAAGGGAGGGCCAGA
Organism: Oncorhynchus clarkii lewisi; assembly: GCF_045791955.1. NCBI lineage: Eukaryota > Metazoa > Chordata > Actinopteri > Salmoniformes > Salmonidae > Oncorhynchus > Oncorhynchus clarkii. The sequence continues at coordinate 43,570,346 of NC_092163.1, forward strand.
AATGTAATGTTTTGGAAAGATGTGGTAAAATTATGATAGCAGTACAGTCTGTGTAATTGTGAGGGCTATATAAATTCAACAGTCACAAGACTGGGACTTCAAATAAGCCTATGACACGTTAAGGGAACTGTAGCCTACTGTTCGGATGGGTTAAATGGAAAATTAAATCTGGACACTGACTCTGTCTATAACCTCTCACATAGCCTTAATATTATCTCCTGAAGAATTAAGCATTTCTTACAGTAAATTTAGGCTATACACCAAATGTAGGCTACATTTTTACTTGGAAACATGAGTTGAGAGAATCTTTCTTTCAGTATCTTGAGAGAATGCAAATGCACAGTTAGCACCACTACAGACCGTATCTATCTTTATCAGCATCATAAAAGCTGATAGTATTTCAACCACAAAATATGCATCCAAGCTGAAATAAAATCTCATCAGAAACATGTTGGGTCGTTTTCACAGCTTTCTATTTCCTTACAACTGGTCAAACTGATGTAATTTGGAAGTTTGAATCCCAGTAAATATTTCAATTTTTTTAAAGTTATTGCATTTTCTCCTCAGCCCCTAAACATCTTTAGCTCCGCGAAAGAAGCAGAGATGACAGAGAACTTTACCAATGTCAACTAGATTGAAGCATTCATTCTGTTGAATTCTTATTATTTTTTTTAAATTTCACCTTTATTTAACCAGGTAGGCTAGTTGAGAACAAGTTCTCATTTACAACCTGGCCAAAATAAAGCAAAGCAGTGCGACACAAACAACAACACAGAGTTACACATGGAATAAACAAACATACAGTCAACAATACAATAGAAAAAGTCTATATACAGTGTGCAAATGAGATACGATAAGGGAGGTAAAGGCAATACGTGGGCATAGTGGCGAAATAATTACAATATAGCAAATAAACACTGGAGTGATTGATGTGCAGAAGATGAGTGTGCAAGTAGAGTATTATGTATTATGACATTATTCTGGTGCGCAAGGGTTTATTTAGTATTCTAGTGTAACATATAATGAGAGGAGAGAAGCTGCATGTATCTAATATAGACAAGTTGACTAAGAAATAGCCTACCAAAATGTCAGAAATTATAAGCAGAACCATATTTACCGGGTAAGAAACTCCTGCACCTCCTGTCAACTCTTTCTGCCGTCTCTGACTGTAGCCTACAGCGAATTCTCTAAATTAGCGGGTCAGGGTTGAGTATGTGCCTCAGATTTTCACTTTATTACATATAGTTGGGTGGTTGCGGGTGGGTTATTAGCAATTGCAGGTGGGTGCGGGTGAACAAACAGCTGACCCTTCCACCACTAGTGTGTGGCTAGCTAAAGGTTAGGTTGCTGGGTGGTTAGAGAGGTGTGCCAGGAACTAAGGTTGCCCTGTTTGAATCCCTGCTCCGACGGGGAAAAGCTGTTGTGGAGTGAGCCAGCAACTGGAGGGTTGCTTGTGTCGGTATCCTTGAGCAGGGCACTTATCCCCTAAACTGCATCAGTGGCACTTGGGGTTGGGATCTGATAAAACTAAAAACAACCTTTCATTCAGTAGAATAAAATAAGAAGAGTATAATACAAAAATAACAGGTATCAGAATAAAATTGACTGTAACAACAACGGCAATGACGTTTATTTGAGTATGATTTGCCCTCCAAAAATGAATAATTAAATAAATACTACATAGGATGTTGTAGCTCTATTTGAATGAAGTGAGATAAATGACAAGTCCATAAAGCAAACCATATTAAGTAAAGATGTCAACAAAAAAAAATATATATATATATACACTGCTCAAAAAAATAAAGGGAACACTTAAACAACACAATGTAACTCCAAGTCAATCACACATCTGTGAAATCAAACTGTCCACTTAAGAATCAACACTGACTGATTGACAATAAATTTCACATGCTGTTGTGCAAATGGAATAGACAATAGGTGGAAATTATAGGCAATTAGCAAGACACCCCTAATAAAGGTGTGGTTCTGCAGGGGGTGACCACAGACCACTTCTCAGTTCCTATGCTTCCTGGCTGATGTTTTGGTCACTTTTGAATGCTGGCGGTGCTTTCACTTTAGTCGTAGCATGAGACGGAGTCTACAACCCACACAAGTGGCTCAGGTAGTGCAGCTCATCCAGGATGGCACATCAACGCGAGCTGTGGCAAGAAGGTTTGCTTTGTCTGTCAGCGTAGTGTCCAGAGCATGGAGGCGCTACCAGGAGACAGGCCAGTACATCAAGAGACGTGGAGGAGGCCGTAGGAGGGCAACAACCCAGCAGCAGGACCGCTACCTCCGCCTTTGTGCGAGGAGCAGGAGGAGCACTGCCAGAGCCCTGCAAAATGACCTCCAGCAGGCCACAAATGTTCATGTGTCTGCTCAAACTGTCAGAAACAGACTACATAAGGGTGGTATGAGGGCCCTACGTCCACAGGTGGGGGTTGTGCTTACAGCCCAACACCGTGCAGGACGTTTGGCATTTGCCAGAGAACACCAAGATTGGCAAATTCGCCACTGTGCATCTGTGCTCTTCACAGATGAAAGCAGGTTCACACTGAGCACATGTGACAGACGTGACAGAGTCTGGAGATGCCGTGGAGAACGTTCTGCTGCCTGCAACATCCTCCAGCATGACCGGTTTGGTGGTGGGTATGTCATGGTGTGGGGTGGCATTTCTTTGGGGGGCCGCACAGCCCTCCATGTGCTCGCCAGAGGTAGCCTGACTGCCATTTGGTACCGAGATGAGATCCTCAGACCCCTTGTGAGACCATATGCTGGTGCGGTTGGCCCTGGGTTCCTCCTAATGCAAAACAATGCTTGACCTCATGTGGCTGGAGTGTGTCAGCAGTTCCTGCAAGAGGAAGGCATTGATGCTATGGACTGACCCGCCCCTTCCCCAGACCTGAATCCAATTGAGCACATCTGGGACATCATGTCTCGCTCCATCCACCAATGCCACGTTGCACCACAGACTGTCCAGGAGTTGGCGGATGCTTTAGTCCAGGTCTGGGAGGAGATCTCTCAGGAGACCATCCGCCACCTCATCAGGAGCATGCCCAGGCGTTGTAGGGAGGTAATATAGGCACGTGGAGGCCACACACACTACTGAGCCTCATTTTGACTTGTTTTGAGGACATTACATCAAAGTTGGATCAGCCTGTAGTGTGGTTTTCCACTTGAATTTTGAGTGTGACTCCAAATCCAGACTTCCATGGGTTGATAAATTTGATTTCCATTGATAATTTTTGTGTGATTTTGTTGTCAGCACATTCAACTATGTAAAGAAAAAAGTATTTAATAAGGATTTTTCATTCATACAGATCTAGGATGTGTTATTTTAGTGTTCCCTTTATTTTTTTGAGCAGTGTATATTTCTCCCTGTTTCAATAGAAAATGCAATGATCTTATCATCTTGTTCTCCAGCCACATGGCGGGAGGCCGATACCAGGACGTGGATGCTCTGGTGGAAGACTTTGCAGTGATGTTCAACAACGCCTGTACCTACAACGAGCCAGAGTCCCTGATCTACCGTGACGCTCTGCTCCTCCACCGGGTGCTCCTGGATACCCGGCGGCTGCAGGAGGGAGGGGAGGAGGGCGGCGGCTCTCCCCCTGCTGTAGGGCCAGTGGTCATGGAACTGATCAGGAACCTGTTTGTGTCTGTGCTGGCGCACCAGGACGAGGAGGGGAGGTGTTACAGTGACTCACTGGCTGAGATCCCTGCCCAGGTAAGAGAAAGGAGATCGCCCATACTCTACCTGGTGCTGCCGTATTCATAGTGTCTCGGGGTAGGAGTGCTGATCTAGGATCAGGTCCCCCACTGTCTATGTAATAAAAAAAGGCAAAACCTATCATAATTCAGCACTCATATGGCCCTTGGTTATGCTCTTAAAAATAACTAATGTTTAAGATATCAGCAAAGTCATTCAGAGTTTTTAATAGCAACTGTTTTTCTGAACGACAAATAAAACTGTTAACTGACTTCAACAGGACCCGACCAGCCCGGAGAACCCTCCGCTCAACTTCGACGTGATCCGGGCCAACATAGACCGAGGACGCTACCGCAGGCTGGACGTGTTCCAGGAGCACATGTTCAATGTGCTGGAGAAGGCCAGGCGCCTGCACAGGTACATACGTAGTCATTAGAAAGGCCTTTTTAATTACTCTCCAACCTTTTTTTAGTCTTGAACCACCCCAGAACCCTCAACTTGCCCTGTCTCTTCCCAGGACGGACTCTGAGATCTTTGAGGATGCGGTGGAGCTGCAGCAGTTCTTTATAAAGATCCGGGATGAGCTGTGTAAGAACGGAGAGATCCTCCTCTCCCCTGCGCTCAGCTACACCTCCAAACACCTGCACAATGACGTGGAGCAGGAAAAGAGAGAGAAACTACCTAAGGAGATAGAGGAGGACAAACTGAAGAAGGAGGAGGAGAACAAAGGTGTGTTAGTGCGTGATGGCGTTGTGGCCGGGTATGCGTGTGTAGAATACGTGCATTTCTTCTGTGCTGGGGTGTGATTGCCAGTGCAGGTGATTGAGTCTGAAGCGTATACAATGTGAGAGGTATTATACTATTCTAATTTACTTCCAGAAGAGGGAGAGAAGGCTGAGGACCCAGCTGGGGGAGGTGCAGGGCCAGAGAGGACATACCGTCAGGACTGCAGCTTTGAGAACAGAACCTACCACGTGGGTGACTGTGTCTACGTGCAGCCAGCCGAGGCCAACCTCAAGCCTCACATCGTCTGCATCGAGCGCCTGTGGGAGGATGAAGCAGGTAACCAACTCAACACGCAGGTTTAGACATGCACGCTTTGACACACACACACACACACACACTCTTACTGCTTTCTGACACTCCCTCCTGTTAGTAATGTGTGTGTGTGTGTGTGTGTGTGTGTAGGTGAGAAGTGGCTGTATGGCTGTTGGTTCTACAGGCCTAGTGAGACCTTTCATCTAGCCACACGCAAGTTCCTCAAGCAAGAGGTCTTCAAGAGTGACTACTTCAACAAAGTACCAGTCAGCAAGATACTGGCAAAATGCATGGTCATGTTTGTCAAGGTAAGGCTATCCAATATATCTGAACGGTTTTGATAATACACACCCCGGGACCATAGATGTATGCAATTCTATGCTCATCTATCGGATCATTATCTTAGCTGAACATTATAGCTACATGCATGCCCCGCCTACCTCAGGATCTGTCTTCTTCAGCCATCTATTTCCTGTGTTTGAAGGGTGCTTTTATTTCTCTCCTGCAACTCATTCATGCTCTTACTTGTGCCTGTCGCTTTTTCACGTTAACGTTATGACTGCGGAGATGTTTATAATGACCTGTCAAACACACCCCAGTAATTGCTGAAATGGGCTCAATGGAATACATTCTTTCTGTTGCATCTTTAAGAACGCTAAAGCTTTGTCTGGAATGTAATGTAGGCCTGTTGTCTCGACACTTTTACATCACAAGAAAGAGAAGTAACTTTATTTTAATTGGTGTTCATTTTTTTTTGTGGAATTGAAAAAAGTGATCATTTAATACAGTTGAAATGTGTACAAATTAGATGCGCTGAAATGAAAGCAACTTCAGAAAATGAACATTCGGATTATACTGATATTATTCTGATCTCGCAAACAATGTTAAGTGTATAGATGGGTGTAATCTAGAGCCAAGCGTGTTGATTTTTAATCCGAGGGTATCCTGCTATTGAATGCTATTTGTATCCTGCTGTTGAATTATGCAACAGAACGTGCTAACAGTAATTTATCAGGCAGTCAAGACAGTGCAGGTAGGCCAAGACAGAGCAAGTTTTTGGTGGTTGCAACCCTGTTCCACCTCTTTATGTTAATTTTGTGATTTATGCACTATGCAAATGAACCTAGTGTATTTAAACAAATGAGGAATGTGTATATATTATTTTGAACACACACACACAGTGATGAATCACTCTTCACCATCTGGCAGTCCGATGGATGAATCTGTGTTTGGCAAATGCCAGGAGAACGTTACTTGCTCCAATGCATAGTGCCAACTGTACAGTTAGGTGGAGGAGGATTAATGGTCTGGGGCCGTCACTGACTGCCTGTTCACCCCGCTCTCATCCAGAAGGCGAGGTCAGTACAGGTGCATCAAAGCTGGGCCCGAGAGAAAAACAGCTTCTATCTCAAGGCCATCAGACTGTTAAACAGCCATCACTAACATTGAGTGGCTGCTGCCAAAATACTGACTCAACTCTAGCCACTTAAATAATGGAAAAATGTATGTAATAAATGTATCACTAGCCACTTTAAACAATGCAACTAATGTTTACATACCCTACATTACTCATCTCATATGTATATGCTGTACTCTATACCATCTACTTTATCTTGCCTATGCCGTTCGGCCATCACTCATTCATATATTTTTATGTACATATTCTTATCCATTCCTTTACACTTGTGTGTATAAGGTAGTTGTGAAATTGTTAGGTTAGATATTACTGCATGGTCGGAACTAGAAGCACAAGCATTTCGCTACACTCACATTAACATCTGCCAACCATGTGTATGTGACAAATAAAATTTGATTTGAAATTTAAAAAATTAAATAATCTCTCAGGCAATTACTCAGATCAGAATTGGATCAGAGAGGCCAATGTTGGAATGATATAAAAATACATGTTTAATGTACATAAAAAGGCCTACATGTCAAAGTGTAGGGGATATGCATATTGCCTACAGGCTCATATCCAAACCCATGCTGAAATGGGGAAATTGCCAGAAAATGTAGCCAAACTTTTTTTTAACGAGACAATTAATTACACAAATCAATGGAGGCTGCTGATGGAAGGACAGCTCATAATAATGGCTGGAACGGAGTGAATGGAATGGTAGATGTATTTGATTCTTTTGTACACTAGTTGATGCATCTTTAGGTTACCCCTTTTTCTTAATTTCTAACTAATATTTTCTTCTCTGTCACATGAAACCGCTTGCACGTGTGGTGCACTTTTGAGAATGCCGTTTCCCCTCTAATTTCATTTTGGAAAATTCACATGTAGCCTTCAGCCATGTGTGCTTTGCTGAGCTTATAATATTAAGAAATAAAACTGTATCGACATTTTAAGGCTAAACAGTGATCTGTTGCATCATCCTCATTGTATGAATTTGGGATCGGTCTTTCTAGAACTGTCCCAGAGTCTTGCTTTGAACCATCCTAGACATTTCTTTTATCGCCCCAAGGACGACAGGACGCTCTTAATTTCAAACCGTGGAGTGAATCATTTTATTATTTGCTTGTAATTGTAATGTTACAATATTTCATAGGCTACCAAGGGTGGCCAACCATCCTCCAGGATAGCCTTAAATGGGCAGTGTTGAATATGCAGCTTGAATATGCAAATAGTGTTACCTATATTTTTTTTGTCTGATCCTCTATGGTTAAAAAAAAGATACTAATGCATTTTATTTTGTAAAGTGGTTCCTTGCATCATACAATGATGTAAACATGGTGTTAGACTATTGTTTTTATTTTTGGACAAGTAACTTGGGCTTTCAGACAAGCAAAAAATCTGTCCTTGTCCTAAAAAAGTTAATTCCAAGCCCCGCTGTTGCTAAATATTGTAATGTAATTTTGTAATATGAGATACACTGCCTTGTACACTGCCTTGCCTTGACATGTACTAGTCCATATTGTTTGTGTTTTGAAATCGTCTACATTGTCTACTGTGCAGAACCACTGATCTACAAGTCACCTTGTATCCCAAATAACTACTCATTACCAAGATTAGTGATTCTTCCTCAAACTGATTCCCTCCAACACACTGACCAACTGTGTGCTCCCCCTCTACAGGATTACTTCAAGCTTCAGCCTGAGGGAGTAAGACCAGAGGACGTGTACGTCTGTGAGTCCCGTTACTCTGCCAGGAACAAGGCCTTCAAGAAAATCAAGATGTGGGCCGGGCCAGCCGGCGTGAGGTTTGTCCCTCGGGATGTGCCGTTGCCCGTTATCCGGGTGGCCTCCATGTATGCCAAACGTGATCAGGAGAAACTGTTGGCCGTGGCCGATAACGGCAACCACAGCATCGTCGACAAGGTGAGAAGTCTGTGCACAGGAGGATATTAGCTCAGTTGGTATAGCATTGTGCTTATGCCAGGATAGTGGGTTTGATTCCCGGGACCACCCTTACATAGAAATGTAGCACACATGACTAAGTCGCTTTGGAGAAAAGCATCTGCTAAATGGCATATATTATTTTGTGCTGTCAAACGATTAAAATAATTCAACATTTTAGAATTTATAACAATGTTGGCCCTGAAGATAGATATTTGTTGTTTTTTTAAGCAGTGCATTAACAGGCATGATATGATTAGATTATAAGGGAAGAAACATATAATAATTTGTATCAGACTTGCTTTCAATGAGAATGACGGATCTATAAGTCCCAATTCTATGTGAATTTGATCGGGATGCCCAAAAAGTTACATATTGCAGCTTTAACTTTGACAGCCATAATTATTCTATTTTATTTTAGAGCATAAAATGCATTTGTCCTGCTTATTGGACATGTCCATCACAAATAAGACCATCATATTTACTGTACTTGTGAGAACACTTCATTGAGTACTTCTTTTAAGGTTGAATAGTTTCCTGGTATTTTACAATTCACTCTTCTCCCAGGTAACCCAGTATTTCCTGCCAAACTGGAAGTGTTTTTCAAAAGCATTATAAAGCATATAAATATGTCTGGATTTGATTGGCGCTTTGATGAGCATGAACATTTTAACCTGACGCTACCTGAGCCTGATGAGCCATATATTACATACATTTTATGAGCCCTACATGAATGACATTTAATGAGCCCAAGCCCAAATGATTGTGCCGTTGTCCAATACATCTATGATATAGGCTACTACACATTTATGCATGACAGAAAAACATTTTAAAAAGCCCATGATGTAGCTAGCTACTGTAGTTGTGGCCACTCATCTGTCTGTCTGCAACATGCTCTCGGAGCATTTTGTATTCTTCTGTGCATAAATCTGAGACAACATTGGCAGTAGAGTGGCTCATACCGAAGAGCTCAGTGACTTTCAAGGTGGCACCATCATAGGACACCACCTTTCCAGCAAGCCAGTTCGCACTGTATATTCTCTCTTGGGTAAATAAATGAAACTAGCTCCAGTAGGCTGTTTTTAGTGTGAACTGCGTTACTGTACTGTATTATGCTGTATTATATGGACTGGAATTACACACATCGTTCAAACCATGATAAAGCAGAAGAGAACATGGGTTCTGGTGCAGCCCATGAGGCCTACAATGTTGCAAGCATAGGCTAGCGAATTAGATTTTAATTTTGAAATATAATACAGCCAATTTGTATAATTAGTAGGCTGACGCATATATCACTTCCATAACATGTCCCCTAATGTTATTAGACTACCTCCTTTTTGTCACTCTGTTGTTGCTTCATTCCTTCCTCGCTTTCAACAGTTAAATGAAATCAGTCCTCATTATAATGACATCCTAGAATATTGGACTAGAATTAGATGAAGGCTTTCACTTCTCTTCACGAAGATTGAATGGGTCTGAATGAATAACTGCTACAGCCTATCGCCATCGCACGTTCACGCTTCTTTTAAACTACCCGTGAGTTCTATTGGGTGCTGTATTTAACATTCAGCAAATAAAGAGCTTACGTTCCTATTGGAATAGTGTATTGGTATTAGAAATGTTTAAAAAGCTATTCTAGTCTACCTTTTCCTGCATGGGACTCAGAGCTAAGGAGCATTTTTATTTAAGGAGAGACAAGCGGAGCACAGGTGCTTGCGTATTGCGCAAGTAACAGAGGCTGTAAGTTAGAAGCATATTATGCATAACCCATCATTAATTAGCTAAATTTAAGGCTTATACTGCATTGAATTTATTTATTATCTTAAAGAGGTTGGCTAGGAGGATAGATGCTTTTGTTCATGTAGTGTATGTGGACACCTGCTCGTCGAACATCTCATTCCAAAATCATGGGCATTAATATGAAGTTGCCCCCCCCCCCCCCCTTGATATAACAGCCTCCACTCTTCTGGGAAGGCTTTCCACTAGATGCTGGAACATTGCTGCTGGGACTTGCTTCCATTCAGCCACAAGAGCATTAGTGAGGTCGGGCACTGATGTAGGCCAATTAGGCCTAGCTTGCAATCGGAAATCCAATTTATCCCAAAGTTGTTCGATGGGGTTAAGGTCAGTGCTCTTTCCACACCGATCTCGACAAACTATTTCTGTATGGACCTCGCTTTGTGCACGGGGGCGTTGTGATGCTGAAACAGGTAAGGGCCTTCCCCAAACTGTTGCCACAAAGTTGGAAGCACAGAATCGTCTAGAATATCATTGTATGCTGTAGCATTAATATTTCCCTTCACTGGAATTAAGGGGCCTAACCCGAACCATGAAAAATAGCCCCAGACCATTATTCCTCTTTCACCAAACTGTACAGTTGTCACTATGCATTGGGGCAGGCAGCGTTCTCCTGGCATTTGCCAAACCAAGATTTGTTAATCGAACTGCCAGATGGTGAAGCGTGATTCATCAATCCAGGGAACGTGTTTCCACTGCTCCATAGAACAATGGCGGCAAGCTTTACACCACTGCAGCCGACGCTTGGCATTGCACATGGTGATCTTAGGCTTGTGTGCGGCTGTTCGGCCATGGAAACCCATTTCATGAAGCTCCCCCCGAGTTATTGTGTTGACGTTGCTTCTAGAGGCAGTTTGAACTTGGTAGTGAGTGTTACAACAGGACAGATGATTTTTACGCGCTTCAGCTCTCGGTGGTATACCTACCACTTCATGGCTGAACCATTGTTGCTCCTAGACGTTTCCACTTCACAATAACAGCACTTACAGTTGACTGGGGCAGCTCTAGCGGGCAGAAATTTGACGAACTGAACTGTTGGAAAGGTTTCACGTTGAAAGTCACTGAGCTCTTCAGTACGGGCCATTCTGCTGCCAATATTTGTCTATGGAGAGTTCATTGCTGTCTGCTATTATACACCTGTCAGCAACGGGTGTGGCTGAAAGAGCCTAATCCACTAATTTGAAGGGGTGTCCACATACACTATATATAGATGCACTATATGAGAGAGAGATCTCTAGGATGCAATTTGAATGTGAGAGAATGCTCGCGCGTGCAATGATATTCGAGTGATAGGCTGTTTTTAAGACTCAGCAACTGCAATTTTAAAAAATGTATCTTTACAATTTTAAAAAAACAAAGTGACTCCCGAAAGCCAGATAGAGATTGGTAAATTTAGACGCGCATTCGGCCTTTATATTACTGTAGCATAGGCTATGCTGCAGCAAATGTAGGCCTACCTGTCACAAGAAAAAAGTTACCATGATGGGTCTACGTACATTGTGAACTGACTCCATACTGAGATGGACTGTCTGTCCCCACCCTGATTCATCATACAGGCTGTAGAGAAGCCAGATTTAGACATTGCACATCATTTAACAGTTCCATATCACTCCATGCTGTTCATGTCGGTCATTTATTATTATAATTTACCGGTTTCTCACAGTTATTTATCCCGGGAAAAGGGAGTTGTTTTGGGAGGTTAATCTCGATAACCGGATTCGAACCATTCATCCTTACTTCTTATCTATAATTTCATCGTAAACAACACTGAAACATTGGAATGTATTAACGTACCCGTTCCATATTGTTGAGCCGAACTGAACAAAGCAAGCTGTGTTGGTTTACGCACCATAGTTGCTGGAGCGGTGTTGGAAAGGACGCCGTGAAAGGAAAATATCTTGAGTCGGCACAATACGGGTTTGGGTTGACACAATAGAGAGAGTGTGCTCTCATACTATGTGACTGTGTGTAGGAGCTTGAGGATGTCCCGGTAGAGATGAGTGGAGGGGAGCCAGGCTGTCAGTACTATGACCAGCTCCACTACAACAACATGTGGCTGAAGGTGGGAGACTGTGTCTACGTCCAGTCACATGGGCTCGTTAAACCCCGTGTCGGCAGGTACGTCAAACACACCTCGTGGTATTTGGTTTCTCTTCAGAACTCTTTTGTAATGTGTTGATGGTGTCGGTGGCTCTTTCTCTTTCCTCGATTCCTCTCATCCTATCGCCTCTTTCTCAAAAATGCATTGGAGAACATGGTCCGAGGCGAGGGACCTGTGACCTTACTCCTCCAATGCAGTTGAGGAGATAAGAAATCACAGAAATGTGGATTGAGATAAACCCTTTGTGTTTTGAGTATGGAGATGTGGTGTATGTCTGTGAATGTGGCCATTAGGAAGCCAACAGGGCTATTTTAATGGATTGAACTGTAACAGGATAGAGAAGCTGTGGGTGCGCGACGGCGCAGCATTTTTCTTCGGACCCATCTTCATCCACCCAGAGGAGACGGGACACGAGCCCACCAGGATGTTCTACAAGAGAGAGGTGTTCCTCAGCAACGTGGAGGAGGCCTGCCCCATGACCTGCGTCATAGGTACCTTACTACTTTGCTAGGCTTCTGCACTGCCTTCCGCATCCTCTCTACACTCAACATGCATTCATTATAGTTGTTTCCATTATCAAACCTTTGCTAGACTAGTTTCAGACATTCAAACCGTTTCAGACATCAAGTACCCCCTGGAATACTAGGTTCAATAGCAGTATAATTGGCCCTATAATTAACCATCACTCTCTCCATCCCTCCGTCCTGCAGGTAAATGTGTGGTGTCGTCCTTTAAGGACTACCTGTCGTGTCGGCCCACTGAGGTGTCTGAGGAGGACGTGTTTCTGTGTGAGAGCCGTTACATTGAGAGTGAGAAGCAGATGAAGAAGTTTAAGGGCCTGAAGCGATTCTCCCTCCACGCTAAGGTGGTGGACGACGAGGTCTACTACTTCAGGTGGGAGTGACTCACAAGCCCTATCCCCTTCCTCCTCCTGAAGTGTGCCCTGAACTAATTCACTCCCCCTCGTGGATTGGACTGGTGTGTATATACAGGCTAAGGAAGCTTCTCTGCTTACTTCAGGGAGAACAAGGGAAGAGAATTGGACTGTAGCCAAAGACTTGGTTAAATAGATAGCACTTGTGATTTTCTTGTTTAGCTGGTATCAACCCTCTTCTCTGATTGGTCCATATCCAGGAAGTTGATAGTGCCCCAGAAGGAGCCGTCTCCTCTGCTGAATAAGAAGATTGAGGAGCTGGAGCTGAAACTGGCAGACATGGATGAGGGGGATGAGGATCTGGATGACCTGGAGGATGAGGACGAGGCTCCAGAGACCCCCTCCATGCCCACCATTCAGACCCCTCTGGCAAGCGATTTGGACATCATGCCTTATACCCCTCCTCCCCAGGTCTTACAAACACCCACACGCACTGAATGCCCAATCTTAAAACTTCTACTAAGCTAACATATGGAATTGTTTTAAGATGGTGATACAAAGGATAATTTAGCTATTTGATTTAGATTTAAGTCCCCTTTAGGTGTGTATTGTATGTATGTATGTATGTATGTATAGTAACAGTCAAAAGTTTGGACACATATACTCATTCAAGGGTTTTTCTTTATTTTTACTATTTTCTACATTGTAGAATAATAGTTTAGACATCAAAACTAAGAAACATATGGAATCATGTAGCAACCAAAAAAGTTCATATTCAAAGTAGCCACCCTTTGCCTTGATGACAGCTGTGCATACTCTTGCCATTCTCTCAACCAGCTTCATGAGGAATGTTTTTTCCAACAGTCTTGAAGGAGTTCCCACATGCTGAGCACTTGTTGGCTGCATTTCCTTCACTCTGTGGTCCAACTAATCCCAAACCATCTCAATTAGGGGGATTGTGGAGGCCTGGTCATCTGATGCAGCACCCCATCACTCTCCTTCTTTGTCAAATAACCCTTACACAGCCTGGAGGTGTGTTTTGGGTCATTGTCCTGTTTTGGGAAAATATTATAGTTCCACTAAGCGCAAACCAGATGGGTGGCGTATTGCTGCTGTGGTAGCCATGCTGGTTAAGTGTGCCTTGAGTTGTAAATAAATCACAGACCGTGTAACCAGCAAAGAACCTCCACACCATCACTCCTCCATGCTTCACGGTGGGAGCCACACATGCGGAGATCATCCGTTCACCTACTCCACGTCTCACAAAGACACATCAGACCAAAGGACAGCTTTCCACCGGACTAATGTCCATTGCTCGTGTTTTTTGGCCCAAGCAAGTTTATTCTTCTTACTGGTGTCCTTTAGTAGCAATTCAACCATGAAGACCTGATTTCGCCCCAGTCTCCTCTGAACAGTTGATGTTGAGATGTATCTGTTACTTGAACTCTGAAGCATTTATTTGGGCTGCAATCTGAGGTGCAGTTAATTGCATATTTCTGAGGCTGGTAACTGTAATGAACTGCAAAGGTAACTGTAATGAACAGCAGAGGTAACTCTGGGTCTTCCTTTCCTGTGACGGTCCTCATGAAAGCCAGTTTCATCATAGCGCTTGATGGTTTTTGCGACTGCACTTGAAGAAACTTTCAAAGTTCTTGAAATTTTCTGGATTGACTGATCTCCATGTCTTAAAGTAATGAAACTGTCGTTTCTCTTTGCTTATTTGGGCTGTTCTTGCCATAATATGGATTTGGTATTTTACCAAATAGGGTTATCTTCTGTATACCACTACCTTATTGGCTCAAACGCATTAAGAAGGAAAGAAATTCCACAAATTAACTTTTAACGAGGCAGACCTGTTAATTGAAATGCATTCCAGGTGACTACCTCATGAAACTCGTTGAGAGAATGACAAGAGTGTGCAAAGCTGTCATCAAGACAATGGGTGGCTACTTTGAGGAATTTCAAATATAAAATATTTAATTTGTTTAGCACTTATTTTGGTTACTACATGATTTCATGTGTTATTTCATCGTTTTGATGTCTTCACTATTATTCTACAATGTATAAATAGTAAAAAATAAAGAAAAACCCTTGTAGGTGTGTCCAAACTTTTGGCTGGTACTGTAAGTATTCAGACCCTTTGGTATGTGACTTGAAATTGAGCTCAGGGGAATCCTGTTTCTATTGATCATTCTTGAGATGTTTCCTCAACTTGATTGAAGTCAACCTGTGGTACATTCAATTGATTGGACATGATTTGGCAATGTGCACACACCTCTCTATAGAATGTCCCAGTCAGAGCCAAAACCAAGCCTTGAGGTAGAAGGAATTGTCCATAGAGCTCTGAGACAGGATTATGTCGAGGCACAGATCTGGGGAAGGGTCCCAAAACACTTCTGCAGCAGTGAAGGTCCACAATAACACAGTGGCCTCCACCATTCTTGAATGGATGAAGTTTGGAACCACCAAGACTATTCCTAGAGCTGGCCGCCCGGCCAAGCTGCACTATCGGGGGAGAAGGGCCTTGGTGATGGACGTTTCCAAGAACCCAATGGTCACTCTGACAGAGTTTCTCTGTGGAGATGGTTGTCCTTCTGGAAGGTTCTCCCATCTCTGCAGCACTCCACCAATCACACCTTTATGGTAAAGTGGCCAGACGGAAGCCACTCCTCATTAAAAGGCACATGACAGCCCGATCTACAGAGAAGAATGGGAAACACTCCCCAAATACAGGTGTGCCAAGCTTGTAGCGTCATACCCAAGAAGACTCAAGGCTGTAATTGCTGCCAATGGTGCTTCAACAAAGTGCTGAGTAAAGGGTCTGAATACTTATGTAAATGTTTTTTTTTTATACCTTTGCAAAAATGTATAAAAACCTGTTTTTGCTTTGTCATCATGGGGTACTGTGTGTAGATTGAGGGAAAATAACAATTTTAATAAATTTTGGTATGGCTGTAACGTAACAAAATGTGGGAAATGTCAAGGGGTCTGAATACTTTTCGAATGCACTGTCTCTCTCTATCTTTTGGACACAACAGTTGTTTTCATGAGAAAGATTTTCAGGATGTCTCCTAGTCTGACAAACACCTCCTGTAGCTCTGCCACTTTTCACCGCAGATACGGAAGGCCAACAGTGACAGATGTGGTGGATTGAGACGCAGTCCAGCCCATGCAATAAAAAAAACACATCTTTAGATTTATACAGATGGATGTTATGGGGTGTATGTATTATGCTGATTAGGTTTATGCAGGGGTGTGACTATTAATTATCATGGGTGTTACTGTTCATTGACTGGTCTACCCCCTGTTTCTCTCACAGTCCACTCCCAAGGCGAAGGGTGTTTCTAAGAAGGAAGGAGCCAAGAGGAAGGTCAACATGAGTGGTTATATCCTATTCAGCAGTGAGATGCGTTCGGTCATCAAGACCCGCCACCCTGACTTCTCCTTCGGGGAGCTCAGCCGTCTGGTGGGCACCGAGTGGAGGAACCTGGAGGCTCCCAAGAAAGTAGAGTATGAAGGTAGGAAGGCCAGGGAAGCATGCTAGTACTGAGACATCTCTATGGAGACTTTGTTTCACCAGTGGGATTCATACACCGGTTGAGATCTGCAATCAGATTGGTGATGACAATAACCAGGTTTCCATCCAACCTTTTCATGCAAGTAAAGTACATGTTGGATAAGAAAAAATGTCACGTCAGGCCTGCTAGAAACAGCTAATTGGAAGGTAAACTTTCCAAATGTCGACAAAACAAAATACGCTAGTCCATATCCCTAGCCAAACATCTGACAAACTTGGAGTGTTATGTCCCTTCAGTGTTAGCGTTATGAAATAATCCAAGTCTGCGTATTGTTGTTTGTTCCAGAGCGGGCAGCCAGGGTGGTGGAGCGGCAGGAGAAGGAGAGGGCAGCCCAGCAGCAAGCATCCCCGAGAGCAGGTACCCCAGTAGGGTCCATGATGGGGGTGGTGCCTTCGCCTAGCCACATGGGAATGATGCCTGGTCCAGGTAACCCCTTCCTCACAGAGACCGACATCCCAAATCAACCACTAGCCCCTAAGCACCCAGATCTACAGTGCCTAAAGTGTAGTGGCTAGGGGAGATTTGGGATTCAGGGAGATGGCACCATTGCTTGGGACTTAGCAGCTACCTGGGAAATAATGAAGCTGGACTGCTAAAACAATTCAACCTTAATTTATTTACCCTCTTCCCCTATCCAGAAATTGCCCATTCAAAATTGTCCAGTGGCTTTCAACTGCATCCTCATTATAGGCTGATTGTTTTTGTCTCTGTTGCTGCTAATTTTAATTTAGTATTTCATCCCTGTTTTATATTTTGTTTTGCATCAAATGCATTGAATCAGAGTTTGCATGATCCAAATCAACTGCATGACCAGAAATAGTATTTGTATTATTTTAAACTCTTCTTTACAGTAACATCCATTCTTGTTTTACTTACTAGCTTGTTTAACTTAATATTTTATCATTCATTAATATGTAGTGCATGTCTTTTGGATAGTCAGTTGCATGTCACTTATGCATGGGTATCGTTGTTGTTGTCATTCCCGGCCCCGCCTCCTCCTCCTAAGGCATGATGGGAGCTTACGGCCCCCCCTATGGCATGCCCATGCAGGGCCCCCATGAGGGCTTGCTGGGTATGGGCCCAATGCCACCTCACCATATGGGCCCGATGCCCCCCCAACACCTCCAGCCAGGTATGCCTGGGTACCACCCTGGCATGCCCTACCCGGGTAAGGACCCCACCCACCTTCCACTCCAGGCCAAGGCCACACCTGTCCTGGTCAGTCAGTAGCTTCCAGTCTGTCTGTTCTGAGATGGGAAAATGAGTTGACGAGGTCCAGGTTGCAGAACAAAACACTTTGAAAAGGAAAGAAGGTAGCTGGAAATTCTATTGCTCTGCATCAGAGCTACAGTGCCTATCGAAAGTCTACAAATTAATTGTAATTTTTTGTCATCGATCGACACCTAATACTCCATAATATCAAAGTGATAAGAAAATGATATAAAGGAATACACTTTGGCCTAAATGCAAAGCAACCACAACACATCACTAAGTAACTGCTTCCTTATTTTCAAGCATGGTGGTGGCTACATCATGGTATGGGTATGCTTGGGGAGTTTTTCAGAATGAAAATAAACTGGATAGAGCTAAGCACAGGCAAAATCCTAAAGGAAAACCTGCTTCAGTCTGCTTTACACCAGACACTGGGAGAGGAATTCACCTTTCAGCTGGACAATAACCTACAAGTTGCTTACCAAGAAGACTGTGAATGTTCCTGAGTGTACAATGTCACAGTTTTGACCTAATTCTCCTTGAAAATCTGTGGCAAGACTTGACAATGGCTTGATGATCCATGATCCCCAACACCTTGACAGAGCTTGAATAATTTGCAGGTATTGCCCAATGCAGGTGTGCAAAACTCTTATGAGACTTAGCCATGAAGACTCACAGCTGTAATTGCTGCCAAAGGTGTTTCAAACATGTATTGACTTGTGGGGTGAACACTTAACTAATCAATGTTTTATTTTTTATTTTTATATATATATATATATATATATATATTTCTTCTTTTTTTTCTTTCTTCACTTTGACAGAGTATTTTGTGTAGATCATTGACAAAAAATGACACTTAAATTTTAATCTTACTTTGTAACACAATAAAATGTGAAGAAATCCAAGGGGGGGTTTGTAGACTTTCTGTAGGCACTAGTGGGTAGCGACCTTCTCTACAGGGGTTCCACCGTCCTTTACCTCTCCTCTACACATTCGCACAGTATTACTCTGTTCCATCTGCTCGCATATCTCGGAATCCATGGTCAGCTCAATTAACACATGAACAAACATGTAATGCATGTGGAGCTATATGACTACAAATAAAGAAGCGCACACATTTATTCTACAGCATGCATTCTATGCACATCCACCATGTTATACATCCTACACTAACAATGCATGTTGTTGTGTGTGGAAACTCATTGCTTTTGTGATAGGTATGATGGGTCCTGGTATGAATGGCATGCAAGGAAGTCCCGGAGGCCACTACTACATGCAACAGGTAAAAGCCTAACTTATTACTAAGAACTACCAATGAGCAACTGCACTCATTAGTTCCATACATGGTATATTGTACCCAAATGCAGTGGAAAAGCAGTGCTCTTATTATGTTTTCCTGTATCTCCCTTCAGCCTGGGATGTTTAGCCCGGGGCAGCAGGCTCCTCCACCCTACCCAGGCCAGCTAGGCCAGCCCTCTCACCTCCAGCCCATGACTCCCATGTTTGTGGCTCCACCGCCCAAGACACAGAGGGTGCTTCACTCTGAGGCCTACCTCAAGTACATCGAGGGCTTGAACGCAGAGACCGACACAGTCAGCAAGTGGGACCAATCTCTCAAAGGTATATTTCTAATCACAAATGTGCTGTTCTTCTCTCTGCACCTGTACTGCAGCATACTGAATTAACTCCAATGAATTGAGCGCAACACTTTCCTTCTCCCTCTACTCCCATGTATTATTGGTCTCTTGAATAGCTGTCCTCTTAGGTGTCCTTTATTGCTGAGTTTCTACACTTCTGTTTGTGGGTGTGTGTGGTGAGCAAAATGGGTAACGTCTGTCATTTCCACAGCGCGTCGGAGAGATGCCCACCTGTCCAAAGACCAGGAGAGCAGGCTCCCTTCCCATTGGCTGAAGAGCAAGGGAGCCCACAAGACGATGGCAGATGCACTGTGGCGCCTGCGGGACCTAATGCTTCGAGACTCACTGAACATACGGCAGGCGTACAACATGTAAAAAAACTCAAACTACTGGCCGTGTTCCTGGCTGACTTCATTGCAGACACCTGCCAGATCTCACAATGCCTGGATAGGTGTTTAACATATTAGCTAACCACATCTTTCCCACGCAACAGACAGCAAGTGGTCCACTAATACAGGAATAGTAAAGGCCCAGTACACTACTTTTGTGGAGAGAAAAAATATATATATATATTTGCTGTGATTATTTTGGGGGATTTCTCAGGGGGTGCTGCAGCACCCTCCGCACCCACACTTCGCGCGGCTATGCAACCACTGGGCTTGTTTGGGTCCTGTGTGGCTTTTGGTAGAGTATGGCGCTTGCAACGCCAAGGTTATGGGTTCGAATCCCACAGGTGATCAGTATGAAAAAGTACAATTATGCACTCACTACTGTAAGTTGCTCTGGATAAGAGCATCTGCTAAATGACTCAAATGTAAATGTGAAATGTTCGACAGTGCAGGCGACTGCTGACTGACTGATCTACTATTGACCTTGCATCGTAAATAATGAGTCATTATTACTTGTACATCAGTCAGTCACAATTTACCCATGATACATCACGTTTTTGATGCTCTCAAACACAGCTATTGTCTCTCTCACTGTCCTCATGAATGGACAGACACAGGAAGAAAAATATGGTTATAGAGAAGCAATATTTTATAGTGAATCAATCATGGATTTTATATTTTTGAGCATAATAATCTTAGGTTTGTGTGTGTGATTTTTCTCTTTTGTATCATGGTTGTGAAGATTTCTCAATGTAAGTTAAAGTTCTTTGCAGCTTATGGTCATTCACTGACAAAATAAATGTGCTGAGGACAATTATGGTGGTTTCGTTTGATTTGTTTGTTTGATCAATCCATGCACCATTAGGTTTATTATGAGAGACATCCCTCAAGGAGATTAGTGATGAGCATTATCATTTGACTCCATTCACGTATAAGACACTTATCATTTGACTCCCAACGGCTCTTTGTTCAAAATGCTTAAAAATGTACCTAGCACCATGACATTTTTTAAAATCTAATGTAAAGCCCAAAAAGTAGGCGAACATTGTCACATCGTCTTACGTTCAAATAAATGTTTACCTGGCCAAGTTATTAGATCGCCTGCAAAAAATTCAAATTAGTAATTGTGTAACTTATTTTCAGATAATCTGTTGTTTTGAATCTCAAAAAATAGTAACAATATGCAAATCAGCGAGCCAAACCTACGTCTCTTTAGCCGATGCGATTCGGTTCCCAACGTTCACTTAAAAGAGCCATTAGTTCGCAAATGACCCATCACTAATGGAGAATCGCATACTGTAGTTTTTGGCCACTCATTTCTGTCTGTCTGCAACATGTTCTCAGAGCATTTCGTATTATTCTGTACGTAAATCCAAGGCACAACATTGACAGTAGAATGGCCTGTACTGAAGAGCTCAGTGACTTTCAACGTGGCACCATCATAATACACTACCTTTCCAACAAGTCAGTTTGTCAAATTTCTGCCCTGCTAGAGCTGCCCCAGTCAACAACAACTCGGTTGCAACACTCACTACCGAGTTCCAAACTGCCTCTGGAAGCAACATCAGCACAATAATTGTTCGCCGGGAGCTTCACGAAATGGGTTTCCATGACCGAGCAGCCACACACAAGCCCAAGCCTAAAATCACCATTTGCAATGCCAAGCGTCGGCTGGAATGGTGTAAAGCTCTCCGCCATTGGACTCTGAAGCAGTGGAATTGTGTTTTCTGCAATGATGTAACACTAAAACATGCATGAGAGCTTCAGCTGTTCCGGACGACTGTGTGATCACGCTCTCCACAGCCGATGTGAGTAAGACCTTTAAACAGGTCAACATTCAAAAGGCCACAGGGCCAGACGGATTACCAGGACGTGTACTCTGAGCATGCGCGGACCAACTGGCAAGTGTCTAAACTGACATTTTTCAACCTCTCCCTGTCGGAGTCTAACACCATAGTCCCAGTGCCCAAGAACACTAAGATAACCTGCCAAAATGACTACCAACATGTAGCACTCACGTCTGTAGCCATGTAATGCTTTGAAAGGCTGGTCATAGCTCACATAAACACCATTATCCCAGAAACCCTAGACCCACTCTAATTTTCATACCACCCCAACCGATCCACAGATGATGCAATCTATTGCACTCCACAATGCCCTTTCAGACCTGGACAAAAGGAACACCTATGTGAGAAATGCTATTCATTGACTGCAGCTTAGCGTTCAACACCATAGTGCCCTCAAAGCTCATCATAAGCTTAGGACCCTGGGATTAAACACCTCCCTCTGCAACTAGATCATGGACTGCCTGACGGTCCGCCCCCAGGTGGTAAGGGTAGGTAACAACACATCTGTCACGCTGATCCTCAACACCGGGGCCCCTTGGGTGCATGCTCAGTCCCCTCCTGTACTCCCTGTTCACTCATGACTGCATGGCCAGGCACGACTCCAACACCATCATTAAGTTTGCTGATGACACAACAGTGGTAGGCCTGATCACCAACAGCGATGAGACAGCCAATAGGGAGGAGGTCAGAGACCTGACCGTGTGGTGCAAGGACAACAACCTCTCCCTCCAACATGATCAAGACAAAGGAGATGATTGTGGACTACAGGAAAAGGAGGACTGAACACCTCCATTCTCATCGACGGGACTGTAGTGGAGCAGGTTGAGAGCTTCAAGTTCCTTGGCATCCACATCACCAACAAACTAACATGGTCCAAGCACACCAAAACAGTCGTGAAGAGGGCATGACAAAACCTATTCCCCCTCAGAAGACTGAAAAGTCTCAGCATGGGTCCTCAGATCCTCAAAAGTTTCTACAGTTGCACCATCGAGAGCATCCTGACGGGTTGCATCACTGCCTGGTATGGCAACTGCTCGGCCTCCAACCGCAAGGCACTACAGAGGGTAGTGCGTACGGCCCAGTACATCACCGAGGCCAAGCTTCCTGCCATCCAGGACCTCTATACCAGGTGGTGTCAGAGGAAGGCCCTGAAAATTGTCAAAGACTCCAGCCACCCTAGTCATAGACTGTTCTCTCTGCTACCGCACGGCAAGCGGTACCGGAGCGCCAAGTCTAGGTCCAAGATGCTTCTAAACAGCTTCTACCCACAAGCCATAAGACTCCTGAACAGCAAATCAAATGGCTACCCAGACTATTTGCATTGACCCCCCCTATATGCTGCTGCTGCTTCTCTTATTTTATTATTATTTATTCATAGTCACTTTAATAACTCTACCTACATGTACATATTACCTAGACGCCTGTGCCCCAGCACAATGACTCTGTACCAGTACACATTGTATATAGCCCCGCTATTGTTATTTACTGCTGCTCTTAATTATTTGTTATTCTTATCTCTTACTTTAAAAAATGTATATTTTTCTTAACTGCATTGTTGGTTAGGGGCTTGTAAGTAAGCATTTCACTGTAAGGTGAAATACACCTGTTGTATTCGGCGCATGTGACAAATAAAATTTGATTTGAAGTATTTGGTTTTAAATGTACTTAACCTCTACAGGATCGGTGCCTAACCCACCCCCGGCTGGACGGTTGAGCTAACGTAGGCTAATGTGATTAGTGTGAGGTTGTAAGTAACAAGAAAATTTCCAAGGACATAGACATATCTGATATTGGCAGAAAAATTAAATTCTTGTTAATCTATCTGCACTGTCCAATATACAGTAGCTATTACAGTGAAATAATACCATGCTATTGTTTGAGAGTGAACAGTTATGAACTTGAAATTGTATTAATAAACCAATTAGGAACATTTGGACAGTCTTGATACAAAAACAGACATGCAATGGTTCATTGGATCAGTCTAAAACTTTGCACATCCCCTGCTGCCATCTAGTGGCCAACATCTAAATTGTGCCTGGGCTGGAATAATAAATTGTCTTTCTCTCGCATTTTAAATATGGTACAAAAAACAAACAACATTTTTTTTTTGTATTTCTTTGTATTATCTTTTACCAGATCTAATGTGTTATATTCAGGATTCAAATTTCTGTTTGAAAAAGCTAGCCTTTGCTTTCCTAACTGCCTGTGTATATTGGTTCCTAACTTCCCTGAAAAGTTGCATATCATGGGGGCTACTCGATGCTAATGCAGAACGCCACAGGATGTTTTTGTGCTGGTCAAGGGCAATCAGGTCTGGAGTGAACCATGGGCTATATTTGTTCCTGGATCTATTATTTTTTTCTATATTTTTTTCACCTTTATTTAACCAGGTAGGCAAGTTGAGAACAAGTTCTCATTTACAATTGCGACCTGGCCAAGATAAAGCAAAGCAGTTCGACACATACAACGACACAGAGTTACACATGGAGTAAAACAAACACAGTCAATAATACAGTATAAACAAGTCTATATACGATGTGAGCAAATGAGGTGAGATAAGGGAGGTAAAGGCTGGAGCGCGTGCTACAGGTGGGTGATGCTATGATGACCAGCGAGCTGAGATAAGGGGGGACTTTACCTAGCAGGTTCTTGTAGATGACATGGAGCCAGTGGGTTTGGCGACGAGTATGAAGCGAGGGCCAGCCAACGAGGGCGTACAGGTCGCAATGGTGGGTAGTATATGGGGCTTTGGTGACAAAACAGATTGCACTGTGATAGACTGCATCCAATTTGTTGAGTTGGGTATTGGAGGCTATTCTGTAAATGTCATCGCCGAAGTCGAGGATTGGTAGGATGGTTAGTTTTACAAGGGTATGTTTGGCAGCATGAGTGAAGGATGCTTTGTTGCGAAATAGGAAGCCAATTCTAGATTTAACTTTGGATTGGAGATGTGGGTCTGGAAGGAGAGTTTACAGTCTAACCAGACACCTAGGTATTTGTAGTTGTCCACGTATTCTAAGTCAGAGCCGTCCAGAGTAGTGATGTTGGATTGGCGGGCAGGTACAGGCAGCGATCGGTTGAAGAGCATGCATTTAGTTTTACTTGTATTTAAGAGCAATTGGAGGCCACGGAAGGAGAGTTGTATGGCATTGAAGCTTGCCTGGATGGTGGTTAACACAGTGTCCAAAGAAGGGCCAGAAGTATACAGAATGGTGTCGTCTGCGTAGAGGTGGATCAGAGACTCACCAGCAGCAAGAGCGACATCATTGATGTATACAGAGAAGAGAGTCGGTCCAAGAATTGGACCCTGTGGCACCCCCATAGAGACTGCCAGAGGTCCGGACAGCAGACCCTCCGATTTGACATACTGAACTCTATCAGAGAAGTAGTTGGTGAACCAGGCGAGGCAATCATTTGAAAAACCAAGGCTGTCGAGTCTGCCGATGAGGATGTGGTGATTGACAGAGTCGAAAGCCTTGGCTGCACAGTAATGTTTCTTATCGATGGCGGTTAAGATATCGTTTAGGACCTTGAGCATGGCTGAGGTGCACCCATGACCAGCTCTTAAACCAGATTGCATAGCAGAGAAGGTATGGTGAGATTCGAAATGGTCGGTAATCTATTTGTTGACTTGGCTTTCGAAGACCTTAGAAAGGCAGGGTAGGATAGATATAGGTCTGTAGCAGTTTGGGTCAAGAGTGCCCCCCCCCCCCCCCCCTTTGAAGAGGGGGATGACCGCAGCTGCTTTCCAATCTGGGAATCTCAGACGACACGAAAGAGAGGTTGAACAGGCTAGTACTAGGGGTGGCAACAATTTCAGCAGATAATTTTAGAAAGAAGGGGTCCAGATTGTCTAGCCCGGCTGATTTGTAGGGGTCCAGATTTTGCAGCTCTTTCAGAACATCAGCTGACTGGATTTGGGAGAAGGAGAAATGGGGAAGGCTTGGGCGAGTTGCTGTGGGGGGTGCAGTGCTGTTGACCGGGGTAGGAGTAGCCAGGTGGAAAACATGGCCAGCCGTAGAAAAATGCTTATTGAAATTCTCAATTATAGTGGATTTATCAGTGGTGACAGTACTTCCTATCTTCAGTGCAGTGGGCAGCTGGGAGGAGGTGTTCTTATTCTCCATGGACTTTACAGTGTCCCAGAACTTTTTTGAGTTAGTGTTGCATTTTTTAATGGGGCATGCTTATTTAAGATGGTGAGGAAAGCACTCTGAAAGAATAACCAGCCATCCTCTACTGACGAGATGAGGTCAATATCTTTCCAGGATACCCGGGCCAGGTCGATTAGAAAGGCCTGCTCGCTGAAGTGTTTTAGGGAGCGTTTGACTGTGATGAGGGGTGGTCGTTTGACCGCGGACCCATTACGGACGCAGGCAATGAGGCAGTGATCGCTGAGATCAGAGGTGTATTTAGAGGGCATTTTTGTCAGGATGATATCCATGAGGTTGCCCGAGTTTACGGATTTGGGATTGTACCTGATAGGTTCCATGATAATTTGGGTGAGATTGAGGGCATCTAGTTTAGATTGTAGGATGGTCGGGGTGTTAAGCATATCCCAGTTTAGGTCACCTAGCAGTACAAACTCTGAAGATAAATGGGGGGGCAATTAATTCACATATGATGTCCAGGGCGCAGCTGGAGGTATGTAACAAGCGGCAATAGTGACAGACTTGTTTCTGGAAAGGGGGATTTTTAAAGTAGAAGCTTGAACTGTTTGGGCACAGACCTGGCTAGCATGACAGAACTCTGCAGGCTGTCTCTGGAGTCGATTGCAACTCCACCCCCTTTGGCAGTTCTATCTTGGCGGAAAATGATATAGTTGGGGATGGAAATTTCAGAATTTTTGGTGGCCTTCCTAAGCCAGGATTCAGACACAGCTAGGACATCGGGGTTGGCAGAGTGTGCTAAAGCAACGGGGGGAAAAAACTTAGGGAGGAGGCTTCTGATGTTAACATGCATGAAACCAAGGCTTTTACGGTTACAGAATTTAACAAATGATAGCACCTGGGGAATAGAAGTGGAACTAGGGGCTACACGGCCTGGGTTAACCTCTACAACACCAGAGGAACAGAGTAGGATCAGGGCTACGGGCTACGGCTAAAGGCGATCAGAACTGGTTGTCTAGTGCATTGGGGACAGAGAATAAAATGAGCAGATTTCTGGGCGTGGTAGAATCGACTCAAGGCATAATTTACAGACAAGGGTAGCCAGGAGCACACTCCAACACTCAGACATAATTTTCAAGCAAAGCATGTGTTTTTAGTGAGTCCGCAAGATCAGAGACAGAGATGTCCTGGGATGTTGTCTTGATAAGTGCATGAATTGGACCATTTTCCTGTCAAAAATGTAACCAGTACTTTTGGGTGTCACTGAAAATGTTTGGAGTAAAAAGTACATGATTTTCTTTAGTTATGTAGTGAAGTAAAAGTTGGCAAAAATATAAATAGTAAAGTACAAATAACACAAAAAACGACTTAAGTAGTACTTTGAAGATTTTTACTTAAGTACTATACACCACTGCTAAAAAGTTTTTGCAAAGTTGATAACGTTATCCATGATGGGATTCGAGCACGCATCCTATCGGTTGCCAGACGTTTCCATTTTATTTTATGTAATGTGCCATACTAATTTGAGAGTCCCGGATTGATGTTTGCCATGTTACATCTAATCTGAGACCAGTCTACAACACCAAGTAGTCTTCTTTACTAAATGTTCCAGAGCCTTTGGAGCTATGGGTGTGCTCGTCTGTAGCAAGATATGCACTCAAATGTCTACTATGAAATATATTATATGATCATTCATTCATTCGTTAGCTACAAAGTACCCCACTTTCCAAGTATACTTCCTCTTAGCTGAACGATGTCATTTCCCGGAAGAGACAGCTAAGATTGGGCCATTCTCTTTAGTGTTTGCCTTGTATGCCTTTCCCCCACCACTTCACTACCAACATTTTGATCCAAAATCACACGGGAAACCCTACACAGTTGGAGCAAAAACAAACCAATACAACACTAAAGTAACGTATCCAATGGAGTAACCAAAAACTGGACAGAAAGATAACGAGGTGAGGTTTTATTAGATGCCTCTTGACTAGCTAACTTTAGCTAGTTTGCTTAGCTAGCGTCTCGAGCTACCTGACTCGACATCCACGATCCATCAATTTCTGCAGGAGTTCGATAAGCGAATTGCTTCAGATTTATGCCGGATTCATACCTTTTTATTGCACAATATATAACTAATGAATGTTTTAGAAAAATATTTAAAATGCTAATACACGTGACATGAGTGTCAAATGTGTTGACGTCGACCAGATAATTAGATTGTTAGCTAGCCAGATACTTTGGCTAGGCTAACTAGCTAGCTACCGCCGGTACTTGACTTGACAAACGTGCAAACAAACGGCACAACTACAATAACTTGTCTAGCAAGACCGGATCAATCAATGACACTTGACAACGTTTTGCAGAAACAAAAATTACATCTAACGTTAGTATGTAAGGCTCGTATATGAAATTAACATGAACTAGTTCAGCTGGAGAGCCAGGCAGCTAGTTGGCTGGCTAGCTAAGTAGCTAGCAGAACACACCTTACAAAAATCATCCAAACGACTTTCTATTATAAACGTGTCCTCTCAGCAAGTTGGGCATTAAGTTCTACTGTCTGTAGAGAATTGTTGATTGCCACAACAGCCAGATGATGTCTAAGTTACTAGTTATTGTATTACAGGGAAACAGATTAAATAGTTTACGGTTTATTGGATTTATTGCGGCCCATTCATTCTAGTTTTATGATGCAAAATGACAGCACCCTTATGACATTTCCATGTATGGTTGTTATTAGGTGTTACAAATTAATGAATCTGTATTGTTGTTGCTGTCAGTGCTGGATCTACAAAGGCAGCTGAAGGCCAGTTGTGCAAGGCACTGACTGTTTTTTGTTGTTGTGGTCATGCAAATGTGGCACCATCTTGTATCCTTAAATTGCAGGGAACAAGCTACCACTCTAAGTCTAAGCCATTGTCTTTGTTATCCTCTTTTCAGGCGGAGCTTTGCAGTCATTTACCTCAATCAAATAAACCTTAAACATCTATCGCTGCAGTACTGAAGATTTCCCACCTCGACTTAACCTACCTACCGCCTGACTCCACCAAACCCAACTGGCCAGTATGTCCCAGTTCCAGTGTCCGGGTAACCTTATGTCGAGCCCTGCTGCCAGCCCCATGCAGCAGCTGTCTCAGCCCCAGCCAGGGTACAGTATCCCCTGTGCCTCGGGCCCCCTGCCCTCCGAGAGCGCCAGTCACCCGCTCCTGAGCTCAGCCCTGCCCTCGGGCTCAGCCACTCCATTCAGCCCCACCTCCACAGGTCTGTCGGTGTGCGTGCATTGTGTGTGTGCTCCAAAGCTTTCTTTCTATGCCTCTCTCAATGGACTTATCTAATTTTGTTAATTTGTTTTTAGTATCTAACATGGCAAACCCTAAAGAGAAGACCCCCATGTGTCTGGTGAATGAGTTAGCCCGTTTCAATAAGATCCAGCCTGAGTATAAGCTGCTCTGTGAGCAAGGACCAGCTCATTCCAAGGTAACTCAACAACCCAACCACTGACACTCACTTGCAAACATGGGTCATGTTCATTAGGCTACACTCACTGCAGCAAGGGGTTTTGCAACTGAAAACATAAGTACACGTTTCTTGTTGGACATGTTTAACTTCAGATAGTACCTTGTAATTTCTGGCCTTTTTCTGCCTACTGGACATGACCCTAGGAGATCAGTCATCACTGTGCTTTTTAATGTTTACCTCCCTGCTCTTAAATACTTGTTCATTTCAATAACATATATATCCCTCTCTCTACTTCTATCTGTTCTGTCTCTTTCCTTCCTCCCCCAGATCTTCTCAGTGCGGTTATCACTGGGGGATCAGCACTGGGAGGCAGAGGGGACCAGTATAAAGAAGGCCCAGCACTCTGCAGCTGCCACAGCCTTGGCCCAGACAACACTGCCCAAACCTAGCATGAGGAACAACCCCCGCAACAACACAGGCAAGAACCCAGCACGCCTGGCCCTGTGTGTGTGCTTATTTCTGAGAGGCTCTCAGGTCATCAGTTGCTGTATCATGAAATTATCTTGATTGGGGAAACATTGATAGTCAGTGGCGTTAAGTAGTCTACATTCAAAAGAGTTTGATCACCAGGTGTATTAAAGTTTTGGTCACTATTGTTCTGTAATGTTTGTTTTCTGTTTTGTCTGTGTGTGTGTGTGTCCCCTACCTCAGTAGATTGCATGACACACACGGTGGAGCTGAATGCCTTCTGTATGAAGCTAGGGGTGAAGCCTATGTACAAGCCCATAGACCCCTACCCTGGGATGAGACCATCCAACTTCAACTACAACATCAGGGCCCCAGGGCCTTACCAACGCTCCATGCAACAGTATGTCCACTCTGGGGTGGGGGGTGTCATCTCAGTAAAAGCTATACCTGAGCGTATCCTGTCTTCTCTGTGTGGTCAGGTACTACTACCCGTTTCCCCCGGTGGGGCCGGTGTTGTACCACATGGAGCTGAACATCGGGGGCCAGCAGTTCCACGGGAAGGGGCGCACGCGGCAGCTTGCCAAACATGACGCCGCTGCCAAGGCACTGAAGACTCTACAGAAAGAGCCCATACTGCTGCAGCAGCTGCCTGAGGTCAGAGCTGCCTGGGGTCAGAGCTGCCTGGGGTCAGAGCTGCCTGGGGTCAGAGCTGCCTGGGGTCAGAGCTGCCTGGGGTCAGAGCGGCCTGGGGTCAGAGCGGCCTGGGGTCAGAGCGGCCTGGGGTCAGAGCGGCCTGGGGTCAGAGCGGCCTGGGGTCAGAGCGGCCTGGGGTCAGAGCGGCCTGGGGTCAGCGCTAGGGTTGGAATATTCTGGTAACTTTTCCAAAGTTCCAGGGTTTTTCCAGAAATCCTGGTTGGAAGAGTCCCATTTCTAGGATTCCTTCCTTGCTTATTCCCTTCTGATTTCGTGAATCCTCCAACAGGAATTTTTGGGAAAAGTTGGGTGGAACTTTGGGAAAATGTACAGTATTTTACCCATAAGGCAACACCTGCTACATGGATCACTACACCTGTCTGCTTCACAACGTGAAGGAAGGGCATATATGTGACTCAATGCTGCCACACAAAGCAACTCCGCTGCAAGACAAATGTTTTGACACAAACTTTGTTGATTTCAGACGAATGGAGAAGACACAGAGAACTTCAATAAATCAGAAATCAGCCAGGTGTTTGAGATCGCACTGAAGAGGAACATGCCTGTCAACTTTGAGGTAGTTAGGCTATAGTCCTGCATTGGCTTAACAGTCATTTAGATTGATCAAGTCCAGTTTGAACAAATCATTTGTCCTTTCAATGACCTACCTTTCCATTGATACGCCTATTTCTAATTTGTTTTGTCTTTCTCTAACGTCGTTCTTCCTCCTCAGGTTCTGAAGGAGGCAGGCCCGCCTCACATGAAGAGCTTCATGGTGTGTGTGGCGGTGGGCGAGTTCTGTGGCGAGGGCGAGGGCAAGAGTAAGAAGATTGCTAAAAAGCTGGCAGCTACAGCCGTGCTGGAGGAACTGAGGAGACTGCCCCAGCTGTCCCCCAGCGTGGAGAAGATTCAGCCAGCACGCATTAAGAAGAAAACCAAGTCCATTATTAAGGTGAAAGGACCAGGGGATTAGGTCAGGGAGTGTAGAGAGCAGTAAAGCATCTTTGTTATCCCAGATGGTAAATTTGCTAGCTAACAGTGAGTAAAGGTACTGTACATCATAAAAAAAGAACAAGTGCTTCTAAGATATTCATTTTTAAAGGGACGTGCAACAGGAGGGAAAGGAGGGGTGATGAGGAAAGCTTTTGTAGAGTTGGAAAATTGTTTCTAAGGAATCTTTGTTCTTGTGTGTAATGCGAAATATCCCTCTTTCTCGCGCTCTCTTTTTCTCCTGCCCCCCCCCCCCCCCCCCAGCTGCAGACCAGTCCAGAGTATGGGCAGGGCATGAACCCCATCAGCAGACTGGCTCAGATCCAGCAGGCTAAGAAAGAGAAGGAGCCAGAGTACAGCATGATGACGGAGAGGGGGCTGCCCAGACGCAGGGAGTTCGTCATGCAGGTAAAACAGGAGGCTCAAATAGCCTAGCCTGCTCTTGACCAAATCAACCCCACAGTGCCTATTCTCTAGGCCTAGAGCACTTGTGGAGGTCTGAGGGGATTGGACAGGTGTGAACAAATATGGCAAACAAGACACCCATCCTATCAGAGGGCAATTTAGCGCCATATTGCGTATGTCTATCTAGGCTTGGGGGCCAATTTCAATTTTCATTCTGACCTGTTTTGTGGTCATCAGGTGACTGTGTGTGGCCATTGTGCGGAGGGCTTAGGCCCCAGTAAGAAGGTAGCGAAGAGGAATGCAGCAGAGAAGATGCTTGAGCTTCTAGGTTTCAAAGTGCCTCCGCCTCAGCCCCACAAACCTGCGCTCAAAACGGACGAAAAGGTACAGTATGTCCCCAAGAGCCACCGGAGGCATACCAGCCAGGCAACTGGTTTAGTTAGACCCTACTCATGTGCTCATCTAGCCAGCAGTACACAGCAGAGTAGTTTGTGTTGACTTGAATGACTGTTAAGCAGCCAACTGACGTGTGCTTTTTCTGTTGATCATGTAACCCAAGGTCCTGCAGAAGAAAAATGGAGACGGGAGGAAAGTGACCTTCTTCGAGCCGGGCTCTGTAGAAGAGAGCCAGTCGCTGGGTGAGTTGTTCAGGGGCAGGGTTGGAACTACACATGCTTTGATATGTTCTCAGATTTATGTAGTAGACTTTTCTTTTGGATTTGACTTACTTGACTTAAACCCTTTTGTCTCTTTATGGAGCATAGGTCATTCACAATCTTCTTCCAGCGTGCTTGGTGTTGTGCGGGACGACAGATTTGGGATTTTTTTTTAAATCAGGGAAACTTTTACATGGGTGTTCCGTTCTCCTTCCCAGTGTTTTACATGTCTGTCTCTCTGTCGCCCCCTATCTCTCAGGCTCCAAGGCAGAGAACTACCGCCAGCCCTACCTCAGCCACCAGCAGCTCCCAGCAGGCATCCTGCCCATGGTGGCAGAGGTGGCCCAGGCTATAGGGGCCAGCCCCAGTCTGGGGCACCAGAACAAGGGTTACGGCCCCCGGACCAACCCTGCCAAGGTGTGTGTGTCTAGTGTGCGTTTTAGTTATCGACGTTATCCTTGATGTTATTTTAGTTCGGTTTCCTTTGTATATATATTTTTAGTCCTTTGATGTTCTGTTTTATGTAAATGTGTCTTGGTATAAAGATGCGCAGTATGCAAATAAACATTATTGTTAAAGCTGCAGTATAACGTTTTGGGCAACCTGACCAAATTCACATATAAATTAGTTATAGATCTGTCATTCTTATTGACAGCAAGTGTAAGAAGCAATAGATCTGTTCTATGTTCTCTTTTTCTATATGTCCTGTTAAGTTTAGTTTTTGCGTCTGAAAATACAATGTTTTTGGTTATTTAAAAGATATTTCACAGCAGTTTTGATGGTACAATGATTCTCTACACTTGCTTGTTTTGAAAGTAGTAGGCATACTATTAGAA
The DNA here is from genome assembly GCF_045791955.1 of Oncorhynchus clarkii lewisi. Classification (NCBI taxonomy): domain Eukaryota; kingdom Metazoa; phylum Chordata; class Actinopteri; order Salmoniformes; family Salmonidae; genus Oncorhynchus; species Oncorhynchus clarkii. The sequence continues at coordinate 43,603,477 of NC_092163.1, forward strand.
TTTTAGCAAGCAGGAAATGGTGGAGAGATCTCTGCTTATTGCACCTTTTTAATGTTATTATATTAAGGCCACCCTGACGGCCATGATCGCCAACGAGCTGCTGTACGCTGGTACCTCCCTGACCGCCGATACCATCCTGAAGAGTCAGAACAGTATGGCTCATCTAGTACCTCACGGACCCCTGACCAGACCCTCCGAACAGCTCAGCTACCTAGCCAACGTACAAGGTCTACAGGTAAACAGACGCAGAGGCGCGCAAGCATGTGCGGACAAACGCACCCAGACACAACTTTTTATTCATGTATTTTGGGGTGTTAGTATTAAAAACCCTTTTTTTCTTTGCAGGTGGATTACAAAGACTTCCCCAAAAACAACAAGAATGAATTTGTATCGCTGATCAACTGCTCCTCCCAGCCGCCTCTTATCAGCCACGGCATTGGCAAGGACGTGGAGTCCTGTCACGACATGGTGAGATGCTCTGATGGTTAGACCAGAATCTTGTCCATTAGGACACACCATAGCTAAACATTTTCATAGATTGGGGGGGGGGGCATATTGGACATGTTCAGAATATACTTCCCTTTTTCACTTGCACCCTCTGAACACGACCCGGATGCTTTAAATCAGACATATATTGGCACAAGCACTAGGGAAATTAGGATCTAGGCTATATCAAATGTTCCAATCCCGTCCACAGGCGGCCTTGAGTGTCCTGAAATTACTGTCAGAGCTGGACCAGCAGCAGCACCAGCAGCAGACCAATGACAGGACAGGGAGCGGACCAACCTCTGGGTAAGACCACGCGTCTGATGGGTCAGATGTGGACCAGTACGAGAACACTATTACGGTTGAATAATACATTTGTTTTTCATAGGGTTGCAAATCTGGAAACCTTTAAAAAGTTTCAGAAATCCTTGTTTCCCTCCAACTGGAGAATTTGGTCTGTATGACTTGGTAATGCTGATCTGTCTTGTGTTGCTTCTGTAGGTGTGGCAAACAGGACATGGACGGCTGCGACTCTCTCATCATCAAACAGGCTAACTCAAGCAACTTGGGACAACAGACTCTGGATGGCACTGTGTAGACAGACGCACACCATTGGTTGTTTGCAAGAAGCACTAAAAGAAAACTCTGACACTGTGTTGTGATAGGCTGTTTTAGAATTCTACAGGAAGCTCATGGCAACTGTAGGCTCTAAAGCATCACTAGTGTTTATATTAAATGTTCTGAAATGTTAACAGTTAAACAAGATTAATAGAAGAAATTGTTTTCATTTAATTTCCTCCTCCTTAATGTTGTTTAATTGTACACATTTATGATTTTGTTTTGTTGCTTAGTAGAAAAATGTAGCTGCATCGTATCCGATATAATGGCAGTCCGCTCTGTTGAGATGGAATGGGATAATGTTAACTGTGAAAAGAAGCTTTGTTTTTGAGTAGAAGCGTTTTCTCTCTTTTTTTCCCCTTTAATGTTAACAACTTTCTTTCTCTCATTTTTAAATGTTTTATTGTTCTTTAACCCGGGGCCTGGAATTCTTGGCGGGTTGTTCACAAACATGGCTTCAAAAACATTTTTGAAATATTTCAAATATTTTCAGCGTTTGCTTTAGTCTGACTGGCGTGCCAGATGGACTGGTCTGCAGTTTTGCCACTATTCCATTGGTTCCATTGTGCCAGGCAAGCTCAATCAATCCCAGCTAAAGTATTTGTAATGATTTCAAATGGCTTTTGAACCCAGGTCTACAATAGTTGTTACAATAGTGTTTACTTGTGAAGTATGTTACCCCATAGAAGGATAGGATGCAGCTAGCAAACCACTGTTGATTTTCCTAGAGTGCTTTATAACAACAACCACCACAAGTGAACAGTGTTTATTTACATTACCATGTAGGACTGGGAAGGTTTTGAGACTAATTGTAGCGTTCGTGCGTGTGATGTTGTCTATCCCCACTGAAAGATGGTGAGGCAGTATAAGTCTGTGTTGACCCCCCCCCCCCCCCCCCCCTCGGTGTCAAACCACCTCTCTGCTCCCCATGGAATGTAAGTAAAACTTGTGTGCTGTAAAGCACAAAACCACCAGTTTGTTCATCTTGTGCACATGTGTTCCAAGAGAAAATGGTATGATAGAGGAAGGTAGATACTTTTTTGTTTGTTGTACTCTCTCGACAGACGTGTGTGTTTCTGGTAAAGCATATCTAGCCCTTTAGGGCTGTAATATCAGTGATGGAAAAACAAACCCAGTCACTCAGTGTTTTTACTGTGACAGCAGTGGATGTTTAAGCCAAACAAACGGCTGACTTATTATTATTGACCTGTCAAACACATGGTACAACCACCCTGTCCTGCAAGACTTCATTGCTGGCCAATGACCATTACTTCCATTCCATCACATGTAATCAGAGGACCACCAATCACAGGTGTCACACATATAACCTTTTCACACTATTGTGCAGACTCAAGGCATACTGTGCTGGCTCAGATGTTTTCTTTTCACATTGTCCTCCGGGGTTGCTTAAAGCGAGCTGAACAGGACCGATGGCGCCAGCCTGCTTTTAAACCAGTCAAGGGGAATGGTTGGCGATGCCCTTAGTTATTCCCAGGTGGTTTAAGTGTTACAAAAGCAGACTGACCTTATGTTGGGGCCATACTCACAGGAAGGCCAACCGTCACAGTATTACAGTTGGGGTCGGCAGAATAGTTTGGGAGAAGAAGTGTGGCCATTTTATTTCCCCATTATATTAGTTGTTATCCCATTAAGTATTTGTCTATATCCACTCAAGGTTTGTACCCCGGACACAGTTTAAGCTTCTTCCTGGAATTAAAAAAACATGCTCAATGGAGAATTTTAGTCCAGGACTAGGCTTAATATGTGTGTGAAACTGGCCCTTAGATTTCATCTGTAGAGACTGAATTGACAGGGAGAGTTAGTTAGCGGCAATCAGGGTAGGTCCTCCATTGGTCAGCTTGTTCTTCTTGCTCTTAATGAAGGGGTACATGCATTTGTCTGACCCCATGAACCGATAAGTCACCACGGCAACAGTGCAGGAAGAGGAAGTGTGCAGTATCATGCCAGGGTGACCTGTACAAACACTACGTTTGATGTGAAGTTGGTAACATGAGCGCACTCTCACTTTATTTAGCTGGGTGCTCTGCCATATATGACAATAACTTCAAATGAAATCTCAAATTTAAAAACACTGAAATGGTGGCACTCAAAAATCAAAAAATAAAAACACGTCGCCTCATTTCATCTTTTTATTTTGGGGCTGGCACGCGTTTCGGCAGTTATGCCTTCATCAGAGCACCTGAGCGTGCTGCTGGTGAAAAATCAGCTTTTGGCTCTGGGGATCAATCAATGGTCCGACCAACTGAATTACGACCTGGCCCAGAAGAGGTTGTGGAGAGACAGATGTCGAGACACTGCACCGCTCCAAGGAGCTGTCGAAGTGAGTGGGTGATCAATAAAGTTTATTCATTTAATATGTGTACTCACACTCGGGAGATGACGGGCAGATAGGTGAGGCGTGGGATGCAGACCAGGGGCTGGTCGATCAGGATGCCGTTCATGGCCTGCTCCACACAGTACTCAGGCTCCAGCGGTGCCAGGAACAGTGCTACCTCGTCCCTGAGGGATGCAGCAGAGAGCATAGAGGTTTACAGCATCACATTGTTAAATGTACAACTACAACATTCTGAAACATACTGTAGTAAGCCTATGTTCAGTGTCAAATGATGAACCACTACTGTGTACTATTGTATGAAGTAGGCTTACACCTGCAATGTCAGTCTGATTAACCCAGAACAAAGTAGCCCTTATTCCCTCTTTAGTGCCGCTTTTTCTCCAGCCCATACTTTCTCTCACCGGATCTTGCACCCGTCAAACATGCCCCGTGTCGACAATATGAGGACACACAAGAGTGGTCTTGACTCCATCAAATTCCTCAGTCAGCAACTTGTGGGCCAGGGACTCGTGGAAGCCCACCGCCGCAAACTTACTGGCTCAATAATCCTGGTTAGAACAGAAACACCACTGAGACGTCAGGGCCCATATTCATTAAGTCTCAGAGGAAGAGTGCTGATCTAGAATCAGGTCCATCCTGTCCATGTAATCTTGTTCAGTATTATCTAAAAGGTTGCATATCAGGGACTCGACTCTGAGATGCTGTGTGAATATGGGTCCAGAACACATTTAGAACATCACAGTAACACATACTGTACATACAGTAGGCTACGTTACAGAGGCTAAGATACTCTACACTTTACCATAGGCTACCCTTTTACCTACAATATGTCACTACACCGTACTAACTGTAGTAATACCATTCTTGCGGTAAATAATATTTACGGTAATAGCATTCTCTCTTAGGTGATGTGTCCTCCCTGGTTCACCTCCACACAGGTAGTGCTGAAGAGACCCGGGACGCTTGCGACAGTGATGATGTGTCCATGGTTCTGCTCTTTCATCTGGGGAATGAAGGCCTTTGTCATCTGTGACACACACATATAGGCAGGTCCAAACGCACGCACAGACAGGTACACACATGCACGCAAGGGGGGGGGGGGGGGGGGGGGGCAGTGCCCCTGTGACAACAATTTTGGGCCCCCTTGTGGCCCCCCTAACTGTGGGGTATGAAATCATTTTCACATAACACATTTTTGCTATCGTTCTTTTTTTTTTTTACATACGTTATTAGACAGAAAAAACAAATCAATTGTTGAATGATTATGAACATGGTATTTTGCTTGCTAATGCCTGCAATGCAGTGAAGAAAAAAATATGACAACAATAACGTCTAATGTAACTGGCCAGTACAGCTGGCCCCAGCTTGGCCCCCCCAGTTGAAATGGTCTAGAACCGCCACTGCTTGTACACACACAGACAGGCAGGCACACACAGACACACAAGAACACACAGAGAGACAAACACACGCAGGCATGCAGAGACACAACCAGATGGACAAACACACACAAACAAAGAGACTGTTATTCGATGAACACAATTACTGACTATCAGGAGTCGCAATAATGAGATTAATATCAAAATAGTCCATGAACATTTTGAATGAGCAAAATGAGGCAGTATTATTGTACTGCAGTTCTGATTGGAGTTCTGCCTCGCTAAGCTTCTTAAAAAAGTTGCTTAATGTGAAGCAGGCTTACTGTTCCCCACTGTAAGAGGATCAGGGAGGGAATCCCCTAGCCATTTAATTGGCTGTGTGTGTGTGTGTCACATTAATAGGGTCACTGTATGGGGTGTTGTCGCTCAGCTAAGGGGATAAGAACTTATTAAAGTTGTACATTTCACACGTGTCATGTGGTGCATTAAGAACAATAAACTGCACTGTATACGTCCGACTATAGCTGAGGTATAGGGAGGGATAAAACGGACGCACACAGGGATAAAACGGCTTGACATTTCTCTTTCGCAATGCAAAGATTTAAGAGTAAAACCTAAACCCTTCATATTTTCCGAGTTACAGTCTGTTTTCACATACCAGTAGGTTTGTCTTCTTCATGTTACCCATATAGCCCTTGTAACACTATGGCTGCATTTGCACAGGCAGCCCAATTCAGACATTTTTCCCAATTATTGGAAAAATATCTGAAATATCTGATTGGTCAAAAGACCAATTAGTGGAAAACTATCAGAATTGGGTTGCCTGTGTAAATGCAGTCTGTAGGATCCTGCTCTGAGAAACATGTGTACATAAAACCTATTACTATTACTAACCTATAACCTATTACTAACTTGACATTGCATATCAAACTTGTGCAAAATGATGCTATTTGCTGGTGATGGGAGCTTGTATATTTATAGATTCCAATAATCCGTCTGATTATCATCAATAACAATCAATCATGGAAACCTCAAGCCCACATCCTAAAGCCTGACTGATAACAGAACTATATGGTACTATATGGACAGAATTGAACATTCCTCATCCCTACAGTGTATCACAGGGTGATTAGTCTCTTGTGACAGACTGTTAAGATGTACAGTATGTCAAATGTCAAACTGAGTAGCTGGCCAGCAAACACCAGATTTGCTTCTGGGTTCTGAGACTACAGTTGGATGATAGCCGCATGCCACCCTCTCCCTAAACCAGCTGATAAGAGTCCCAAGGCCCCGTTCTATAAAGTGTTATCTGGCCCACAGAGTAACAACGGTAGCAGCAGCAGTTTTACCCAGAAGAGGGCGTGACAGTTGACCTTCATGGTCCTCTCCACCAGCTAATCCGGACAGTCCATCAGCCGTTCCCTGCCAACCACCCCGGCGTTGTTCACCAGCATGGTGACATTATGGCCCAGGTCCGTCCCCACCTCGTCCGCCGTGCGGTACACCTCCACCCGGTAGGTCACGTCCACCCTGCCTTGCCCCCCGCTTCCCTCACTAACCTGACAGTCTCCTCGTTGTCGTTAGCGTCGACGTCCCATAGCACCACCTCTGCCCCGTGTTTGGTGAACTCCAGGGCGAAGAGACGTCCCAAGGCGCCCCTTGACCCTGTGATGAGGAAAAGCTCAGCCGTCGATGGGCTTGGTGAGCGGCCGGAAGACAATCCGCACGGATCCACGCAGGATGAAGTAGATCACATCCCGGAGCATCATCTGGAGGTACATCAGAAAGATGATCTTCTCTGGTGGTCCTGGGGGTTTGATGTCCTGACTGTACAGAGTGTGTGTTATGTTCAAGTATGAAAGCAGCTAGCTAAGGTCTGTTGTGCTCAGATGCAAGGACTTTGTTCTGAACTGTCTCGTTAAATAAAAGGTAGAAAATAAAAGTGTATCTGAGAGTCTACGGAGTATTCTAACTGAGAACGCTAAAGGTGTAGACAGCCAAACTGGCGCATGTTACCCTCTGCTCTACTCTGTGACTCCAGCCTGCCTTCTCACTTTATTTAACCACTCCTTCAGGATTAGGTTAAAAGGAATTATAAATTGGGTGATTCGAGCCCTGAATGCTGATTGGCTGAGAGCCGTGGTAAATCAGACGGTACACCACGGGTTAGACAAAATAGTTATTTTTACTTCTCTAATTACATTGGTAACCAGTTTATAATAGCAATAAGGCACCTCAGGGGTTTGTGGTATATGGCCAATATACAACGGCTAAAGGCTGTATATTCAGCACTCCACGTTGGGTCGTGCTTATGAACAGCCCTTTGCAGTGGTATATTGGCCATATACCACACCCCCTCGGGCCTTATTGCTTAAATACCTCCTTGAGCCCCCTATAAAAAAAACATGTTTGTTGAGAGGGACACCATGTACTGCATATTAATTATTACTTTAGAAAATTGGGCTGAGGAATTCTCAGCCCAATTTTCTTATGTGCAAATAAGAAACACGTTTATTTCACCAGGCAGTTAAGAACATTATTTTTTTTTTTTTAATGACGGTACCAACACTATTGATTTTGTCAATAAGAAATAATTCAAATAGATATCTGCCATTATGTCTAATAGTTTTATAATGCTTACAGTATCAACATGCACATACACTTTCAACCACATTTGACCCTATCGTCACACACACTTGCAAGATATGACAGCAAATGGCAGGCTTACTGGACTCGTTCAAGGTTATAGATTAAAAAAAATATTCTCAATTTATTCTCAACTATTTATCTTCTCACGGTGTTGAGTACTGCAGTATTAGTGTTGAGTACTGTAGTCACTAGCCAGAATGTATGAAATGTGAATGTCATAAGAAGATTATGCAATCATGAACTGTAAACCTTATTATAGATGCTTACATCCTGTCTGCTTACATATGTTTCTAGAAAGTTCTTGCATTGTTTAGGTGAACACTACCTCCATTGTTTAACCTTAAATCTCCTAAGCATCTAACATGAAGTTAAGGTTACAGATACGCATCGACTGACTGAACAAATGGAAATACAAGAAACAAACGCAAGCACGTGAATCAGGGTCGGGCAATCTGAATGTAAAGACTGAAGGCTATTTAAGGTAATTACTTTGCAGAGGGTTATGGGAGGGGAACTAGCCTGACAGACGCAACCCACATGACTACACAGTGAAGAGTAAGAGCTGGTGTCAGCCAGACTATTCAACAAGGTGTGGTTGAACAAAAGCGAAGGATCATGTCTGAAGTAAACACCTTGAACGACAACTGGCTGGCCCAGTCAGAGAAATAATCATTAACAGACACAGGCCTTCACTTACAGTACTGGAACCAGGTCAACTTTATATGAAACTACAGATTGGCTTGTGTGGCCTGACATCTGTTGGGATAGAATTGAAAACGATGCAAATAACTTATCAAAGCCTCCATTTGCCATAGGTCTAAATCTTGGCTTGTAAATCAGGTGATTTGAATCCAAGGCTCAGGCTGCCTTGTTGGCAAGTAGTGCTGCCTGATGGTGTGCCAACCAGCCAAGTCGTCCTCAGGCCAGTGGGATAGCAGGATAGGCCCTAAAAGCCTGAGTCAGCATTTAATCATTACATATTGCTACCTGTGGGGATAATCAAATCAAACCCAGTTTTCCTCAATGCTGTAATCTTGATTTAGGTTTTGTAGTTGATATGTTTTTATATTGTGAGTCAGGATAAGGACTATGTTAATACCTTATAATGCAACATGCTTTTAACAAGCTGGACTATGTAAACATGAGATAATGTAGTATATTACCTAAAAGGAATAGTCAACATACTTGTCAGTCATTAAATGAGGCGAGAGGTGCCCTTAAAAAGAAACCTCTGATACAAACCGCTGATCAACTTACATTATACATTTGGGCCCATATTCGTAAAGTATCTCGGAGAAGGAATGCAGATCTAGGATCAGGTCCCCTCTCTTATTCATTATGACATAAAATGCTAAATTGATCCTAGATTGTGTGGTGGTGGTTTTGGCTGGATGGGTGGTGGCGTCTGATTCACCTCCAGGTGTTAATGGTTAACGAGAGAGATCTGATAAGATGCTCGATACAGAAACATGGAGACAAGAACAGAAGTAGTTTGAGAGCGATGGAGGCGGAGTAATTGCAGCTACGCATATTGCTGCCACTCAGAGAGAAGTCAATAGGCCCTATTTAGTGTCCTTTACTGCATCATGTATCTGTTACAGCATTTTGTTCACTGCTGTACAAGAAAAACATACTCTAAGCCGCTTTCAGATTGTAAACATTATCCAAGTGTTGATCCAAATAACTTACTTGGCTTACTTGTGGTTAATTTAACATGTGCAACTATCCGGAATACAAATCCTTTAAAAGGTACCATGTAGAAACGGACCATTGGATGAGTTTACTATGTGCCATGCTTATCTGAAATGGGGGGACTCCCCAAGTAACATTTGATTGGACTATGAATTTTTTCTGTGGATTGTCTATGACAGTTAGAGCTGATCTGTGTTTATTAGAGCGGTAAATGCAGAGGTTCCCAGACTACACTAGGACAGGGCCCCTCTACGGGGCCGCACTCTAGCTCTGTGTGTGTGTGTGTCTGTGTCTGTGTGTGTCTGTCTCTTTGTGTCTGTGGAGAGAGGTACTGCAGTCAGGTCAATGCCTGGGAAACTGCCCCGCCACGCCCACACGTCCTCAAGCACACACTCAGTACTGAGTAGCTGGGAAATATGTATTTGAGCGGAAGACCCATGCTGCTGCACTGTCCACAGTGTTGTTATTGTTCTGCATGAATGGTCCTGGCCTTAGGAATTTGATCAATCCATTATTTTCACATGTTGAGGCACAAGCGGCCAGGAAAGCTGGCAGCTTCAGCCAACAGGGGTAGAAAGAATGGGCAGTGCAAAGCAAACAAGTTACTCATGCCTCCCACTAATTAATCCAGGGAAAATGGACATGCGGCCACATACTGTCACTGTAGGCTACTTATCATAATAAAACCTTATGGGTTTAAGTAAAGATTCTCACAGGCATGCACATACATTCCTACCGTGACCATTCGTTAACATTGTTAAACGCACATCCACATATCATGCAATTATAAAATCACCATATAATAAACAGTAGCCTGCTATTTTAATAACCATGGTATTTTAAATTAAGAGCCCCGCAGAAGAGGATATATGCAAATTATGAAAAATGTGAACAAGAAGCCTTACTTCGCAGCTGCACTGTTTTCTTTAATTTAGTTTTGAGGCAAATGAGCTTCCTTGTAGGGAGCGCTGTGGTCAGAGAAACGAACTGTCCCTTTAAAAGAGCGAAAGCCATTGCAGTATATTGCCGGATGGCACTTAGAATCCCATTATGGGGAGAGTTGCTGAACAAACTCTGTGTCAAAAAAATTCAGAATGATAGCCTATCTTTTCTAAAAATCGAAATACTGAGATAAACGAAATCGAAAATCCCCTGGTATCAACTTTGGCGTGTGAACACAGCTCTGCGATTTTACAGGTGTTAGCCGCGGCGCTAAGTCCTACAGAAATACTAGTCTAGGCCAATAGTCATGCACCAGTTCAGTTATACTGTTACCGGCCGCTGGCTCTACTCCTGTGTCGTGCTGCTAGTTTTCCTGGTCGTCCCGAACGAGGCAGGGTGTCAGGACACGGGTTTTTGCTGCACTGGGCACGACCGGTCGTGCGTCAGTAAGGGATGGAGAGCTGACCGTTCGTATGGCACCTGCTATTGCGACCAGACTTGTACCTCTACTATGGACTGCTGTCATGATTATGAATTCGCCTGTCCAGGTAAGTTTCCCATACACTATACAAAAGTATGTGGACACCCATCAAATGAATCATGCTTCACCATCCGGCAGTCTGACAGACAAATCTTGGTTTGGCGGATGCCAGGAGAACACTACCTGCCCCAATGCATAGTGCCAACTGTCAAGTTTGGTGAAGGAGGAATAATGGTCTGGGGTTGTTTTTCTTGGTTCCGTCTAGGCCCCTTAGTTCCAGTGAAGGGAAATATTAATCCTACAGCATACAATGACATTCTAGATGAATCTGTGTTTCCACCTTTGTGGCAACAGTTTGGGGAAGGCAGAGCCGGTCCTGACCTCCCCGGGCCCTAAGAACAATTCTGCTAAGGGGCCCTCTTACCTGACCCGTGAGCCATGTAAACCATTGCCTCACAGTCACACCTGACACCCCAGTGCTCCCACTACAATCCTCCCTCCTTTAAAACAGTTGGCTCCATCTGTCGGTCTTAGAATAAGTAGACCTTTACCGAACGAGGTATAAACAAAAAATATTTATTGAATATAATATGTTCTATAGAATCTTAAGATAAGTGAATTATAACATAAATAAGAAATTCTAGAAAATATAAAATGTAGAAAATAATCAAATATATTACTGAGCTTTGGCTCAGATGCCTGGTCATTAGTCCAGTCCCCACAATATTATACAATTAGCTTTGTCTATACAATGTAAACATAACCCTGCAGGCTATGACTGCAGCTATATGTCTCAAAATAGTAAAATAAAACCTATACAGCTGTGTGATTAACTTTGGTTCCCTCTACAGCCTGGGCATGTTCAGCACCAGTCCATCTGGACTGTCTGGAAGAAGTTGAGAAAGTATGTCACATAGTTAAGCAGTCACTTACACAAATGCACTTCTGCCATACAATCTTAAATGTTACAAAGTGTGTAAACATTTGAATGTTTGAATTAAAATCTTACCATCAAAATATTCCTCTTCTGCACTTTTTTGAGGCAAAATCATCAATGATGTCATCATAGGACATGTGTTTCCCCACGTCATGATTTATGCTCATGATGGCCAGACCACTCCTACGTTCCTGTGACATGTTTCCCCACGTCATGATTTATGCTCATGATGGCCAGACCACTCCTACGTTCCTGTGACATGTTTCCCCACGTCATGATTTATGCTCATGATGGCCAGACCACTCCTACGTTCCTGTGACATGTTTCCCCACGTCATGATTTATGCTCATGATGGCCAGAACACTCCTACGTTCCTGTGACATGGAAGACCTACGGTAGCTTTTGATGAGCTTTCATTTTGAAAAGCTCCTCTCTGATGATGCTACTGTTACTGGTAGGGTGACTGTAGTTCTTAGGGCCGTCCAAAGGTTAGGATAGAGTTCCTCCAGTGTTTTCTCACAGAGAGAAAGGAAAGCAGCTCAAAGGCAGTCATCTTATCTGATGGCAGATCTGGTCAATTCTGAATCTCGTGTGCCAGATCCATTCCACTGAGGTCACAGTCATCTCTGAAGGTTAGAGTGTTTTCAGCTTCCATGCAGTGAGCATTTAAAGATTCACTGGACATCTGAGAGGCAGTGCTGAAGGTCAGCAGCACTCCATATTTGGTTTTCACCTGGTTGAGTGTTTCAAATCTCTCATCCATGGATGTCACAGCAGTCGACCACAATGTTGAAGTAGTTGACTTCAAGGTTTTTCGGTGCATCAGTCACTGGGTTCGTCAGAAGCCTCATAGCTGAAATGCCTCTTGCTGTTTCTCAGGCCCTTCTCTATCAGAACAGCCTCCACATTTATTTCTTCACAAATGTGTTTGGCTGTTGTCTGGGCCTCAGAATACAGTTTGCCAGTATGTAGTGAGGGAGGCCTTTGCATTTGAGATTAAATTCACTACGATATCCAACTGCATTGAGGCAGATTGGAGGAGCTTGTTCACCTTGTTTGTCATTGTCAGTATCTCACACCATATGACACAGTAAATCAAGAAGCGGTAGGACTCAACATCCTCTGCAAGTGCTTGTGCCTCCACTGTCTGGCTTCCAGTAATTCCTCCCGCACCTCCGACGCCAGAAACCGGATTGCATGAACACTTTGGAGCCTACTCTCCCATCTTGTGTCACTCCATGACTTCACAGTTACGTGTTTCTTCAAAACACTCCACTCCATCTTTGTGTGCCAGCTGAAAAGGTGAAGAGATTTTACACACGCCCAACACAAAAACAACTGCATCTTTTAAAGATTTGGCAGCATCTGTAATGACAAGGTTTAGTGTATGTGCTCCACGTGGGACGAACACGGCTCTGGGATCTTTTTTGGAGCAGTCTGGTTTGTACTCCTTGCCCTTCATGTTGGCCCCATTATCATAAGCTTGCCCTCTGCCCTCTGCAATCTTCAAATGGGATCTTCAGCTCATTCGGCTTATCTAAGATGACAGTGGACAGATTCAAGCCTGTTGTAAACTCAACTAACTCAATATCAAGCAGAGGAAGTGCTCCTTGATCTCTGACTTTCACTTTAAAAGCCACGCTTCTCAGAATAATGGACATTTGCTCCTGGTGACTGTCAGGTGTACAGTCCAAGATAAAGGAGAAGTACTTTGAGTCTCTTACTTGAGTCTCTTACTTGAGTCACTGTTTCTTCCAGAATCTTGTCAATCCCAATCTGTGTCAGCTCATTCTGTGTGCGCTTCTCAAGGTAATGAGCATGTGTCTCTCCATCTTTAATTTTGCTGAGATGATGTTCCCTAACGGGGTCAAATTTCGCCAGTAATTCAACCTCTTTTAGGAAGTTTCCATTATCTGGTTGGAAGAGTTTGTCTGATGAATCTCTGAATGCTAGGTGATACTTATTAAACATGTAAGGACATCTCTTTCTTTCAGCCTCCAAAAATTGTCATTGGTATCTGGTCAAGAGTCTGTTCGCGACTTAGGTGCAGATCAAGGTCTCTACACTTAATGACATTGTTTGTGTGTTCAGGACTACACTCATGGGGTTTCAGAATGGCGTTGATATTTGACCAGTCATTCACTCCTTCCTTTATTATTTTGTGGTCTTTTGTAGAAAAGAGCTTACAGCTAAAACAATACACTGTGTTGTTTTTGATTGGTTATGAAAGCCAGCTCCTGGTAATCTTTTCCCCCATTTGACAGCTGTCTCTGTAATAAGCCTGAATGGAAACCTCCTCTAGACTTGTCTTTAGGGTTTGAAAAATCCATTCCTGGTTTGAATGGACCTCTGCAGCAACTGTTCTATTAGGGTCTGAGCTGCTTGTATCTGATGCTGGCTGTACACCTCTGGTTGTGCTAGTACTGGCTGTACTTCACCTGGGTCTGTGCTGGTATTTGCTGAAGCTGCCAGTAATGGGTCTGTGTTTGTATTTTCTGAAGCCAGCTGTACTGGGTCTGTGTTAGTACTGACTGGATGTGGACCAACTGAGTCTGTGCTTGTACTAGCTGATGATCCAGCATCTCCTCTACTGACAAACTTAAGCATAGCACCTGTATTATAGATAACAATACTATTATACATTTTATCAGCTGCATCAGGCCCATTCAAACTGGCTCCCCCAGATTTCCTTTTATACATTTTAAATCTAAAATACTATTTATACTATGGCTTGGCTGAATACTTGATGGCTATTATTTACTGAGAGATGTGCATCCATATGATTATGCCCAGCTAATCAACATTTTAAATTCAATATATACAGTGGGGCAAAAAAGTATTTAGTCAGCCACCAATTGTGCAAGTTCTCCCACTTAAAAGAATGAGGCCTGTTATTTTCATCATAGGTACACTTCAACTATGACAGACAAAATGAGAGAGAAAAAATCCAGAAGATCACATTGTAGGATTTTTAATGAATTTATTTGCAAATTATGGTGGAAAATAAGTACTTGGTCACCTACAAACAAGCAAGATTTCTGGCTCTCACAGACCTGTACTTCTTCTTTAAGAGGCTCCTCTGTCCTCCACTCATTACCTGTATTAATGGCACCTGTTTGAACTTGTTATCAGTATAAAATCACCTGTCCACAACCTCAAACAGTCACACTCCAAACTCCTATGGCCAAGACCAAAGAGCTGTCAAAGGACACCAGAAACAAAATTGTAGACCTGCACCAGGCTGGGAAGACTGAATCTGCAATAGGTAAGCAGCTTGGTTTGAAGACATCAACTGTGGGAGCAATTATTAGGAAATGGAAGACATACAAGACCACTGATAATCTCCCTCGATCTGGGGCTCCACGCAAGATCTCACCCCGTGGGGTCAAAATGATCACAAGAACGGTGAGCAAAAATCCCAGAACCACACGGGGGGACCTAGTGAATGACCTGCAGAGAGCTGGGACCAAAGTAACAAAGCCTACCATCAGTAACACACTACGCCGCCAGGGACTCAAATCCTGCAGTGCCAGACGTGTCCCCCTGCTTAAGCCAGTACATGTCCAGGCCCGTCTGAAGTTTGCTCGAGAGCATTTGGATGATCCAGAAGAAGATTGGGAGAATGTCATATGGTCAGATGAAACCAAAATATAACTTTTTGGTAAAAACTCAACTCGTCGTGTTTGGAGGACAAAGAATGCTGAGTTGCTTCCAAAGAACACCATACCTACTGTGAAGCATGGGGGTGGAAACATCATGCTTTGGGGCTGTTTTTCTGCAAAGGGACCAGGACGACTGATCCGTGTAAAGGAAAGAATGAATGGGGCCATGTATCGTGAGATTTTGAGTGAACACCTCCTTCCATCAGCAAGGGCATTGAAGATGAAACGTGGCTGGGTCTTTCAGCATGACAATGATCCCAAACACACCGCCCGGGCAACGAAGGAGTGGCTTCGTAAGAAGCATTTCAAGGTCCTGGAGTGGCCTAGCCAGTCTCCAGATCTCAACCCCATAGAACATCTTTGGAGGGAGTTAAAAGTCTGTGTTGCCCAGCAACAGCCCCAAAACATCACTGCTCTAGAGGAGATCTGCATGGAGGAATGGGCCAAAATACCAGCAACAGTGTGTGAAAACCTTGTGAAGACTTACAGAAAACGTTTGACCTCTGTCATTGCCAACAAAGGGTATATAACAAAGTATTGAGATCATTTTTTGTTATTGACCAAATACTTATTTTCCACCAAATAAATTCATTACAAATCCTACAATGTGATTTTCTGGATTTTTTTCCCTCATTTTGTCTGTCATAGTTGATGTGTACCTATGATGAAAATTACAGGCCTCTCTCTTTTAAGTGGGAGAACTTGCACAATTGGTGGCTGACTAAATACTTTTTTGCCCCACTGTATATATTGAATTTAAAATGTTGATTAGCTGGGCATAATCATATGGATGCACATCTCTCAGTAAATAATAGCCATCAAGTATTCAGCCAAGCCATAGTATAAATAGTATTTTAGATTTAAAATGTATAAAAGGAAATCTGGGGGAGCCAGATTGTGAGAACTTGCACAATTGGTGGCTGACTAAATACTTTTTTGCCCCACTGTACACTATAGTCAATGTCAATCCATAGCTTTCCATCTTGCATTAGTCCAGAGCTGTAACTAAATCTTGACTGAGAGACGAGATAATCATTGTCTTGTTTTAAAATAATGTGTGCCTGTGAGGAGTGCCATCACACCCATATATTGTCTGGACTGGTCCCCACAGAGGTTGCTGCTGGAAAGCGCGAGTTTAATTTCGTGCACGCGCATATGAACGCATGTTCACGCTCGATGCGGATATCTTTTTCGAGCTGCTGTTTATTGTTGCCCGTTGGCGTGTATCAAACGTAATAAATAGTTAGTATTTCACTCTCACTTTTGTCAGGCACAAAGTCACAGGACACAGCCCCGGAAGTGGCAGGCAAGTAAGACACAGACAGACCAAGAGATGCACTGCCCAGCAAGGTTAGCAAGACAGACTAGAGCGAGATGCACTGCAAGCTAGCACATCAACTTAACGTTACTGTTATTTGCTGACATCAAACTTGGAGAGAACACAAGTTTACCTGATCGCTGTTCCCACAATTCACTATCGTGTTTTTTTTTTCTTCTTCTCTTTTCGTGACCAGAAGGATAGTTTCGCTTCATCTTCTCATCGAGTGTAAACATTGACACCCGCTTTGACACGAGGGGGAGACGGGGCCCTTGCGGAATTTGCGGGGCCCTACGCAACTTGCGTAGTGAGCGTATAGGCCCTCCCGACTCTGGGGGAAGGCCCTTTCCTGTTTCTGTATGACAGTGACCCATGCATAAGGTGAGGTCCAAAAATACATTTTGGGATGAATTGGAACGTCGACTGCAAGACAGGCCTAATCGCCCTACATCAGAGCCCAACCTCACTAATGCTCGTGGCTGAATGGAAGCAAGTCCCCACAGCAATGTTCTAACATCTGGTGGAAAGCCTTCCCAGAAGAATGGAGGCTGTTTGAGCAGCAGGGGGGCAAACTCCATATTAATGCCCATGATTTTGTGATGAGATGTTCGACGAGCAGGTGTCCACATACCTTTGGTCATGTAGTGTATAATATGTTAACCAAAGTGTGTCAATTTCTACAACACAATAAGACCTGTGTTTGACAACACGGGATATGGTCGTTTTGCCCCAGTTTGGTGCAAAAGTCTTTGAGATTCTCCTGAAAGTGTGATGATTAATTGTCATGTGAGCCATATGATTTGTTTGTAATTCATAGAGTATATACCTTGCTTGTAGTTGTATACCAATTTACTTTTTATTTAGCTGTCTAAAAATGCTAAATACTTTTTCAGTAGCAAATGCATACCGTAGAGGGCACTCTACCATTATAGTCGTGCTTGTACTTGCTTTCATTTACTCCTGCCATGTTCTCATGCTATCCTGTCCTCAGGGCCCGCTCTAGTCTTTTGGGGTCCCTATGTGAGAGTTAGTAGAAAATTCTACACATTTTGTCACGACTTATGCCATGTTAAAATTATATCTGAGTGAGATTGACTAACAAAATCAATGGGGGCCCCCTCGAGGTCAGAGCCATTATAATTTCAGTCATTTAGCAGAAGCTAATAGCCAGAGCGACTTACAGAAGCAATTAGGGTTAAGTACCTTGCTCAAGGGCATGTCAGATTTTTCACCTAGGCAGCACGGGGTTTCAAACCAGTGACCTTTTCAGTTACTGGCCCAATGCTCTTAACCTCTAGGGTACCTACAGCTGGCCGCTGGGCATGCTGACTAGACTAACTTACCAATCACATTTTTTTTGGGGGAATGATAATTGGGTGACTTTCATTGACTGACATAACAAAAGCAAAAGTGATGATGCACAACCAAATTTCAAAACTACACCTTGTGTATTATACTATTCTAACTCTCAACAGTAAGTTGAGAGTTCCAAAAAAATAATGTATGTTGCTTATGCCTGGAGCTGGCCTTGCCTGTCCTCCCCATCCCTCCTAGCGGTGTCCTGCGTTCTGAGTGAGTGGACTGCGTGGTCTGGCTGTGGTGAGCCCTGCAGGGCCACAGTTCGGATAAGGAGCAGGGAAGTCCTGCAGGAGCCCCGAAATGGGGGGAAACCCTGTCCACACGTGGAGGAACACGCCGGCTGTGCAGAGTACAGGGAACACCACCGACAGTGCAGCAAATCACTAGGTAAGCACCACAGCCATATACTGAGTGTACCAAACATTTAGAACACCTTCCTTGTATTGAGTTGCACCCCCTTCTACACATTTTGTTACGACTTATACCATGTTAAAATTATATCTGAGTGAGATTGACTAACAAAATCAATGGGGGCCCCCTAGAGGTCAGAGCCATTACATTTCAGTCATTTAGCAGAAGCTAATAGCCAGAGCGACTTACAGAAGCAATTAGGGTTAAGTACCTTGCTCAAGGGCATGTCAGATATTTCACCTAGGCAGCACGGGGTTTCAAACCAGTGACCTTTTCGGTTACTGGCCCAATACTCTTAACCTCTAGGGTACCTACAGCTGGCCCCTGGGCACACTGACTAGACTAACTTACCAATCCATTTTTTGGGGGGGGAATGGTAATTGAGTGACTTTCATTGACTGACATAGCAAAAGTGATGATGCACAACCAAATTTCAAAACTACACCTTGTGTATTCTACTATTCACTCAGATATAATAGAATAGCCTCAATTTGTTGGGCATGGACTACAAGGTGTCAAGCATTTCACAGGGATGCTTCACACAGTTGTGTCAAGTTTCCCGGATGTCCTTTGGGTGGTGGACCATTCTTAATACACACGGGAAACAGTTGAGCTTAACCCAGCAGCGTTGCAGTTCTTGACACACAAACAGGTGCGCCGGTCATCAATTACCATACTCTGTTCAAAGTCACTGACATCTTTTGTCTTGCCCGTTCACCCTCTGAATGGCACACATACACAATCCATGTCTCAATTATCTCAAGGCTTAAAAATCCTTCTTTAACCTGTCTCCTCCCCTTCATCTACAATGATTTGAAGTGGATTTAACAGGTGACATCAGTAAGGGCTCATAGCTTTCACCTGGTCAGTCATGGAAAGAGCCGGTGTTCTTAATGTTTTGTACACTCAGTGTATATTGCCTAAGACTATATATCTAAATGCTCTGGTAAGGACCTTAACCCATATGTCTTTAATGCCTCTCGTCTCTGTCGGATATCCCTCTGTCTTCAAGCAGGCTAAAGCTATGCTATTTTTGTCATGGTTTTGTCCTTATGGATATTGTCTTTGCAGTCCCGGCTCTCATCACTACCGGTGGCTATGGCAATGCCAGGAAGAAGAGGGACATCGTTGATAACAGTGATGTCAAAGGGTGAGATATCCGGTCTATGTGTTTGTCTCCTTCCATAGTATTCCTGTCATGTTTTCTGACCACTGTGTGTATATGAATGTGTGTGTACTGCACAGGAGGTTGGTGGCACCTTAAATTGGGGAGGACAGGCTCATGGTAATGACTGGAGTGGAATTGGTGGAATGGTATCAAATACAGCAAACGCATGGTTTGATGCCATTCCATTTGCTCCGTTCCAGACAGTATTATGAGCTGTCCTCCCCTCAGCAGTCTCCACTGTACTTTGTGTGAGGGTGTACAGTGGTAAGAAAAAGTATGTGAACCCTTTGGAAAAACCTAGATTTCTGCATAAATTGGTCATAAAATTTGATCTGATCTTCATCTAGGTCACAACAATAGACACACAATTTGCTTAAACTAATAAAACACAAGCAATTATATGTTTTCATGTCTTTATTGAACACACTGTGTAAACATTCACAGTGCAGGGTGGAAAAAATATTCTTGATGTCTGGTGTGAACTGCTCTCCTGAGGTCATGCCACAGCATCTCAATCTGGTGGAGGTCAGGACTCTGACTGGGCCACTCCTTAAGGCATATTTTCTTCTGTTGAAGCCATTCTGTTGTTGATTTACTTCTGTGTTTTGGGTCGTTGTCCTGTTGCATCACCCTACTTCTGTTGAGCTTCAATTGGCGGACAGATAGCCTTACATTCTTCAGCAAAATGTCTTTATAAACTTGGGAATTCATTTTTCTGTCGATGATGGCAAGCTGTCTACGGCCTGAGGCAGCAAAGCAGCCCCAAACCATGATTCTCCCTCCACCATACTTTACAGTTGGGATGAGTTGTTATTTTTTTTATTTTTTTTTATTTTTTGTGAATTTTACCCCTTTTTCTCCCCAATTTCGTAGTATCCAATTGTTGTAGTAGCTACTATCTTGTCTCATCGCTACAACTCCCGTACGGGCTCGGGAGAGACGAAGGTTGAAAGTCATGCGTCCTCCGATACACAACCAACCAAGCCGCTGCTTCTTTAACACAGCGCACATCCAACCCGAAAGCCAGCCGCACCAATGCGCCGGAGGAAACACCGTGCACCTGGCCACCTTGGCTAGCGTACACTGCGCCCAGCCCGCCACAGGAGTCGCTGGTGCGCGATGAGACAAGGACACCCCTACCGACCAAGCCCTCCCTAACCCGGGCGACGCTAGGCCAATTGTGCGTCGCCCCACGGACCTCCCGGTCGCGGCCGGTTACGACAGAGCCTGGGCGCGAACCCAGGACTCTGATGGCACAGCTGGCGCTGCAGTACAGCGCCCTTAACCACTGCGCCACCCGGGAGGCCCGGGATGAGGTTTTGATGTTGGTGTGCAGTGCAATTTTTTTGTCCACACAGGGTGTTGTGTGTTCCTTCCAAACAACTCAACTGTAGTTGCACCTGTCCACAGAATATTTTGCGCTGTGGAACATCCAGGTGCTATTTTGCAGCAATGTATTTTTTGGACAGCAGTGGCTTCTTCCGTGGTGTCCTCCCCTGAACACCATTATTTGTTAGTGTTTTAAGTATCGTAGACTCATCAACAGAGATGTTAGCATGTTCCAGAGATTTCTGTAAGTCTTTAGCTGACACTTCTTACCCTCATTGAGCATTCTACGCTGTGCTCTTGCATTCATCTTTGCAGGACGGCCACTCCTAGGGAGAGTAGCAACAGTGCTGAACTTTCCATTTATAGACCATTTGTCTTACCGTGGATTGATGAACATCATGGCTTTTAGAGATACTTTTGTAACCCTTTTCAGCTTTATGCAAGTCAACAATTCTTAATCTTAGGTCTTCTGAGATCTCTTTAGTTCGAGGCATGGTCAGGCAATGCTTCTTGTGAATAGCAAACTCAAATTTTGTGATTTTTTTTTTTTTATAGGGCAAGGCAGCTCTAACCAACATCTCCAATCTCGTCTCATTGATTGGACTCCAGGTTAGCTGACTCCTGACTCCAATTAGCTTTTGGAGAAGTCATTAGCCTAGGGGTTCGCATACTTTTTCCAAACTACACTGTGAATGTTTAAATTATGTATTCAATATAGACAAGGAAAATACAATCATTTGTATGTTATTAGTTTAAACACACATTTTTTTTGTCTATTGTTGGGACTTAGATGAAGATCAGATCAAATTTGATGACCAATTTATGTAGAAATCCAGGTAATTCCAAAGGGTTCACATACATTTTCTTGCCACTGTGTGTCTGTAATGTGTATACTTATCCAGGTACTGTGTGCAGTTCCAGCTGACCTCCCTGACCCCTGGGTGCCAGCGTAGTGTGGGGCCACACACCCGCTGGATGCAGTACCTGAGGGAGGGACACCAAGTTTGTGTGGAGTGCCAGCCTCCAGCCCTCGCTGCCGGGCAGACACACTGCTCTGGAGATGGAGATAAGGACGAGGAGGAGAGGTAAGACATGCAGGGCCCACGAGCAAAGAAGGGGAGGGGAGAGAAGAAAGCTTGAGGCTATACATATGTGGTAAAGATATTAGGACATTCCGTTTAAATCGTGTTTACATTCTAACCCAATGTTGCCATTCTTGTTTGAAGAGTAAGATTTCAGCCACTAGGTGGCAGTCTTAGTCTAGACTAGATAAGTCAACGGCAGTCTTTCTTTGTCCCTCCCCCCTCTTTCAGTGGCAGGCAGTCTCTGCAGTGGCAGGCGGTGGGTAACCCCAGGTGTCGTGGCGTGTGGAGGCGTGTCAGGAGACTAGAATCCTGTTCCTGTCCCACCGTCCACAGCTTCCTCTTCATATAACCCTGGGTTACTGTCTAGTCTATAGACCTGAGTCTACAACTTCTTCATGACCATACAGACAGACCGGACAGCACATGGATCAGGCATAATCAAAAGACAACACCGACAGGGCTGCGTGCATCCGTATGGACCTGATCATACCAGTGTCTAACATAACAATTGATATGAAACCTCTGGCAACAATTTAATCGTGTTTATGCGGCTGATTCGGGTCATTTTGTTCTTTGGTTGGCCAGAATATTTCTTCTGAAAAAATACTATTGTAGATTATTTTCTAAGTGTATGTAACTGTCAGTCCAGTTTTTCTTTGTATTAGCGAAAGCCTTCAATAATGCCTGTAACACATGTCAATAACCAAACCTTCAATAATGCCTGTAACACATGTCAATAACCAAACCTTCAGTAATGCCTGTAACACATGTCAATAACCAAACCTTCAATAATGCCTGTAACACATGTCAATAACCAAACCTTCAATAATGCCTGTAACACATGTCAATAACCAAAACTCAACCCATTCATTAATTAGACTTTTATTGAATTTTCAGTCATCCAAGGGGAATGTTGCCTTTTTAAAAGAAATAGAAAGATCTTGGGACATTGAGACACTTTTTACAGGACAGTTAAACTGGCGTTGTGCATGTTTCACACCCAGTCACGGCTCCAAAGTTACGACATGCATCGATTGAACAACAGAACATTTATACAGCAACAACTTACAGCATTAGAAAGTCGACAGGTAAAAATATTACAAAACAAACAGTAGCCTGGAGACCTACAAAAACAACAGTAGAAGAAGAGGTGGGGATAGTCAAAGTCTGTCAAATCTTTTTTCCCCCCTTCAGTTCCCTGGAATTTCTGTATGTTACAATGACTGGTTGGGAATGACTCATTGGGATCTCTTTCAAATCTATTCAATTTCCAAATCCAATTCTCGAATTGAATTCCAATTTACCAAGCATTTCAAATGGACCCTAACCCTGAAATCCCAACATCAATTTCAATGGCATTTGTCTAATTCCTAAATTGTATGTTATTCATATCTTATCAAAATATGATAAATAAAAGGGGTCACTTGATTGTGCTTTCTCATTAAAACATAACACTTACAAATCCTTTGACATCAGAAACCCTTTTGTTCAGGACTACAGTAAAAGTTAAAGCTCTTGTACGCTACAGGACGTTTCGATGTTGGATGACTCACTCAGAGATGGAGAGAGACTGATGTATAAAGTGCCCTTTAAGAAGAAGAAAAAAATACAAAGACTAGCAGCAAATTTACATAAACTTTTTTTAAACACATTGGTCAGTGGTCACAGTATAGCAGTAAACACATTTCACCTTGTCAGAACATTGTCCAGAATCATTCTACCATAACAAATATGTAAAGGCGATCAGTGGCTATTTCCTTTCTGTAAGTGTCCATGATGTGTTTTCCAGTTAGTCTTTCCAACCGAATACTCTCCACAGGATCATCTCATAGCAATGCTACGATGTATATATCATGTCTATTCATGAAGAATTGATTGTCATCTTTCTTTTAAAGAGATATTTTACGTGACAAAACTGTCCCTGACTCCCACTATGTGTTCTTGCAGTGAGAGCATAACATGATGCCTGGTTATGTGAAACATATGGGAGAGCAACACAACTCCGTATTAGACAGTGCACAAGAAGCCAACGCTATACAGATGACAGCCAATTTAACGAGATGGATTTGAAGTGCGTTGTGAAAATAATGAACATAAAACAGTGACATTGTATGTCCACTCTACAGTTCTAATCATCCATCCCACTGGCACCGACGTCAATTCAACGTCTATTCCACGTTGGTTCAACAAGGTGGGATGTTAACATTAACCAAGTTTCCAGATAAATTTAAAGTACATGTCGGATTTAAAAAAATGTCATGACAGGCCTGATGGAAACAGAAAATGTGTCGGTAAACTTTACAAATGTTGACAAAACAGAATATGCCAGACAAGGT
Organism: Oncorhynchus clarkii lewisi; assembly: GCF_045791955.1. Taxonomy (NCBI): domain Eukaryota; kingdom Metazoa; phylum Chordata; class Actinopteri; order Salmoniformes; family Salmonidae; genus Oncorhynchus; species Oncorhynchus clarkii. The sequence continues at coordinate 43,627,682 of NC_092163.1, forward strand.
GGGATCTTTTTGTGTTGGTAAAATGAATTATGCAAGAATTGGTGGTGGAAACACTTTATCCTCAAATATTAATAATAACCATAAGATCGAAGTAAATTTAGTCATGCGATATGTTGTGTGGTCCTCCGGTTATGACTCGGGAACGCATGCAGTTTATTAGGCTACGGATGAAATAAATCATGGTGAACTTCACAGGGTTGTGAAGGTGCACGGTGGTGAGCTTCCTTCTTTCCAATACATTTCAAGGGTCTCATTCTGTTGACATGACGATCGATGCTTGGCTGCCGTTTGACAAATAAAAATAATATCGCTCTTATCCATAATATACTCATCATGCAGGTAGGTAGCCTATTGACTAGAGCGCATATGCCAAAACCATAGTGGGCACACTTGCTATTTAACGCAAAATGTAGTGTGACAAAGCCATCAGTAGATTTGAAAATTCGATGGAAACCCATTAAACATAGATTTTGTTTATTCGGTACATGGGAATATAACTGCAAAATTATTTTTTGTATGTTCACTAGGCCTAAATCATCACGCACATGCCTTTATCCGCAACAAGTCAATTTGATGGAAACACATCTCTGGTGGGAAAATGTGCATATTGTTGTTATGTGGATTTTAGAATATTCGTATGAAAATCTGTCGCCAGTTGGCTAGAAACCTAGCTAATGTCTAACAAAGTGGAAGCCTTCGGCTGAGCATCAGTCCCTTTAAACATGACAATAACACACACACATACACAGTGTTTCAGAGGTTCTGCCCTTTCTACAGTCATTACTATTCTTTTCACATAGCTCCCCTCGCTCGGATCCAGCTCAGACAGGAATGGGTGCGAAAAATGCGTCTCTGGAGATGCGATGTTCTCACCTTTTCACACGGACTTTTCTCAGAAAGAGGAAGAGGAAGAGAGCCAAGGACGAACACATGGACATGTATGTGGACAGTGTTGTGGGTCTGTCTTTTTTATTTATTTATAAGCATCTTCAGTGATATCTATGCACTGTGACGTCTATTCTTCAGAATGCATTATCATGCATTTATTCAAAACTAGGCAGGGGGGAATGGGTGGTTACAGGATGTTTCTTTGTCTACGTGCACTCCTGTGTAACAACTACTGTATGTTTGAGTGTGCAAACTGTGTAAACCTAAAGAATGCATGCATTTCGATACAATTAGACATTCCCACCCCAATTAGCAGAGCTATGCAGCTCTGGTATCAGCCTTGCCAGGATGGAGCTTGTTACTATGGAAACTGGGCAGGCCTGGAGCTATCTTGTAGATATTGTATACCTGTGTATGGGCTGTCCTTTCAATATGTCTGTGTGTGGATGAATGCAGATGCACTCAAAAAGACTAGACATGCTATTCAATCAAAACCTGTAACTAGGTTTCCTGGATAAGTGAGAAGTAACACTCTTCCCTCTTTTGAATTAATATGCTGTTCAGACTTATACTGCAACCTAAGGAGTACTGTATGGGGGATCTCGCTCATTCCAACTACAGTTCAAAATGGACCAGTCTTTGGCTCTGCTCTATGTTGTTGAAAGGAAAATTATGATGATGCATGTTATGGCAGCTTTATCAATGTTTCACTTTAAATCTGAACATTATATCATAAATGTTTGCTTGGATTTGGAAATATAGGTTCATAAATCCGTTCACCACATTCTTTATAAAGTACCATAAAAATAAACAGGTCATTTTTCTTTGACACATCTCAGCACATCAGCTGAAGTGACTCTTTTGAACTGTGGGCTCTATTTAATCTGTATTGCTTGAAGCGTTAATGAAAGCGCACTTGAAATGTAAATTTAATTTTCTATTGAGCTGACACTTGCAGCGTTTACCATGAATGCATTCTCTGCTAACGCGGAAACATTGCTTTTCAGTTTCAATAACGCAGTTACGCTGAGTTTCCCCGATATGGATTGAATCGAGCCCCTTTTGTCTTGGTGGTATGACTGGTAGGAAGAGGCAGGCTGTTTGGTACATGCATGTCTTGGAGGAGAGCTCTCCTAAATGTGTGTTTGATGCAAAAAATCTTCAGGGATATTTATGATTCTTGACTTTAATACCAAAAAGATTAGGTTTCTTTCAACCAATGCCCCTCTGACTCAAACCCAATGCAATAAAAATAAAACGACACACAATCAAGACATTCACAGACAGAAATGTCAGATCAAATGTGGTCCTCTACTCTTACTATGTGATAAAGAAACGGTACCAAGAAGAACAAGACTCTTTTTGACAGACTGTGGTTTTCCCTAAGATGAGTCTGGATTGTAAAACCTCCAGCAACTGTAACTTGTCTAGAAATATGTCATACAGAATTACTCAAACAGTTATGGTCATGACACAACAGACTAGCAAATCACACATTTCTATAGGTAACCTACTTTATTTATATAAAAATAAATCAGGTGAGACAATCTAAAAGTGTGGATATCTTTTAAACACGTACACGCCAACTCACTCACTCACACACACACACACACACACACACACACACACACACACACACACACACACACACACACACACACACACACACACACACACACACACACACACACACACTCACATATGACTAAGGCCAGGTTTGGGTCTAGGGGGGCACTAGTAAGTAGCTTATTGGCGTCTACCGTAACTCCTCCCTACACTCTTAGAAAAAAAGGTGCTATCTAGAACCTAAAAGGTTGGTTCCAGGTAGAACCCTTCTGTTTCAAAATATAACCATTTTGGGTTCCATGTAGAACCCTTTTCACAGATGGTTCTACATGGAATCCAAACGGTTCTACTTGGAACAAAAAAGGTTTTTATCTGAAGCCAAAAATGGTTCTCTTATGGGGACAGCCAAATAACCCTTTTGGAAAACCTTTTTCTAAGAGTGTAGTTTTCTACAGTGTGAGCTGGGCTGGGGCGGAATGGGACAGTGGTCAGCTGATATATATAGACCTGTGGGAGAATATAGGGGATGACTGTCTTGCTGTTTCCCACCTCACCCCTCATCCTGCCTCTTACCCCATAGCCACTGAAATGGACCACCACAGCCTCAACCAACCAACAGACCATGTCCCTTCCCAGCATGCTCTGCTTTGACCTGCTCCCACGTCTCCCTGTGGGGCCCCTGCTCAGTTGGGTTTGTGGGAGTTTTCTGCCCAGTTCTGTGGTAGCTTGTGTACCGTGGCTAACAGGAAGGGGGGGAGAAGAGGGAGAGTGTTCTTTATCTGTCCTGCAAGTCTTTTCCCATAGTATTGAACACCACACCACAGCCCAAACGCTGCCCTGAATCTCTCTCCCTTCCTGGCCCTTTCTGTCAGTTTGTAAAGGGATTCTGCACAGTGTGTCTCTTTCCTTCACTCTCTTACTTTCTCTTTCTCTATCACTTTCTCTGCCTTCCACACAGTACCTTGTCTGTGTTTCTCTGGATGTCCCTGACATAAGTCTTACTTGCTCCAGCTCCCTTAACGCTGGCTGTGCTATCCTCTGCTCTGCCCTATATCTGTAGCTCAGAGACTCTTGTCCATGGTACTAGACCTTCCTCTGTCCCCTTTGGACCTGCGGGGCAGCTCTGGAACCACATGGTTCTCCGTGTGGCCCCCGCTCCCCCGTGTCCCCCCATCCAAGCCAGGGAATAGGCAGTTCTGCCCCAGCATCCGCTGGGTGGTGCTTGGTGCCAGGTGGTTGATGCCTCTCTGGTTGTAGCCGCTGTTGATGTTCCTGCTGTGTTTGGGGGGACTGGAGCCGGCCAGCAGGCGCTCCGAGGGGCTGGTGGCCTCCGACATGTCCCGCAGGTGCTCGTCTTCGTCTGTGTCGGCGTCAATGTACTTACTGATGGAGGAGTCGTGGAAAGTGAAAACGGCCGGTGTGGAGGTCAGGGCTGTGGTCAGGGTGGAGCTGTCAGGGGACTTGGTCGGTGTCCTGCTGCTGGCCGTGGTGTAGATGGACGTCTCTGGGCTGAGCAGGGAGCGGTCAGACAGGACGGAACTGTCTGAGAGAGGACCACCGCTGCTGGGGGAAGGGCCTGGGCCTGGTCCTGGCACTGACTCCCCTCCACTGCTCCGGTAGTTCACCTTGTAGGAAAGGCCACCACCCTTTAGAGGGTTGTTAAAGTTACGAGTGTTGCCAGAACCTGCAGGCTTCACAGCAGAGAGTGGATCCAGCAAGGGCTCATGCTCCAGGGTGGTCTGGAGGCCAGGGTTGGTGCTGACCCGCCCAGAGAGGGCCGTGACTGGGTTGATGTGGGAGAAGCGGCTGGTCTCCTGGGCCAGGAGGGCCAGGCCGTAGGCTGGACTATGGGCGTAGACACCACGTGGATTCTCTTGGAAGTCTGCAGCACAGCTGATGTAGCTGTCAATACTAGACAGGCTCTTCATGTCCCCCACCCCCTCTCGACCCCCTAGCATAGGGTCCCCTGGACCCCCAGGGATGGTCCCCAGCTCTATCTCATCCCTATCCCTCTGCCTGCCAGCCCTGGAGCTCTTGTCTTTGGCATTGAGGTTGGGCTGTGACTGGGTCTTGGCCATTTGGTTATACATCTCCTCCAGCTTCTGTGGGTTGAGCCCCTGAGGACTGGAGGCCCTCGCCTTGCTGGGGGAACCCGTCTGCGACTCCACAGGGTTGAAGGAGTGGGCCGAGCTGGTCTCGGAGGTGGTGGTGGCCCGCTTAGGTGTCCACTTCCAGTGGCTGGGTGACAGGTGGTTGTCTTGCGTCAGCGGCCTCTCGCTCTTCTCCACCACCACGTCCATCAGCTCGGCACTGCGGGCGAACGCCTCCTTCATGTTCATGGAGACGATGCTCCCATTGCGTTTCGCCCTCTCCAGTGCCTCCCGCCGCTTCACAGCTTTCTCCTGGCGCTTCTGCTCCTTGTAGAACTCAGAGAAGTTGTTGACAATGATGGGAATGGGCAAGGCTATCACCAGCACCCCTGCGATGCAACAGAGACCACCCACAATCTTACCCAGCAGAGTCTTAGGGTAAATGTCCCCATAACCCACGGTTGTCATAGTAATGGTAGCCCACCAGAAGGAGGCCGGGATGCTTTTGAATTTCGTGTCATCCTCGTCCTTCTCTGCGAAGAAGACGAGGCTGGAGAAGATCATGATGCCCATGGCCAGGAAGAGGATGAGTAGACCCAGCTCATTGTAACTCCTCTTCAGTGTGAAACCTAGAGACTGCAGCCCTGTGGAGTGACGCGCCAACTTCAGAATCCTAAGGATACGCATGATCCGGAAGATCTGCACCACCCTCCGGACGTTCTGGAACTGTAGAACACTCTTGTTGGACTCGGTCAGGAAGATTGTGACGTAGTAAGGAAGGATGGCCAGCAGGTCGATCACGTTCAAGGGACCTTACAGATAAGTTAAGACGGTAGTTTATTCATCCTAATAAGGGAACATTTACTTGCACCAGCTAAAACGTACAACACCAATAAATGCTGTACATTACAATGGACACAGACACTAAAAGTAGCACATCATGAATGCATATTAAGAACGAAAGTGTTCACCTTTGATGAACTTCCATTTGGTGGGCGATGAGAGGAAGCGAAGGAGGTACTCCATAGTAAACCAGGCGATGCAGACGGCCTCTACGTGGGCCAGCTGGGGGTTGTCTGAGGCATGTCCAAATTCGTCTGTGTCCTGCAGCTCAGGCAGGGTGTTGAGGGACAGGGCTATGGTGGACAGCCCAATAAACAGGATGGAGATGATGGCTAGGATCTGGAGAAAAAAGAGAGATGTTATCATTGAGTAGGATCTGCGACACAAAGGCTGAGTTTACACAGGCAGCCCAATTCTAAAATTGTTTCCACTAGTCTTTTAATCAATCACATCAGATCTTTTCACATCAGCTATTTTTCAGAGCTGATCTGATTGATCAAAAGACAGCCAGAGACATTGTCTGTGTCCCAATTGTCACCCAATACCTTATACAGTATAGTGCACTGCTTTTGACATGGGCCCATAGGGTGCCAATTGGGAGTATGGGACTCAGTGTCATTATTAAATAGATTATCAGTATCATAATCAGGGCTCTATTGTACTAATATTCTGAAATGCAAACATTTGTTTCATTTTGGGAGTACTGGACATTTCTGAAAAAAATCTCCCAGTTAATAATTGTTTTGATAATAAGGCTTCGCTGTATCGTTGTTGCCGACTGCATATTCATTAGTGTAAAGGTTGCGCCATTACTACGGCGAAAACGGCTTGCATCTAACCCAACCAGTTCAAAAGATCTATAACCGCTGCATACATTTTACACTAAATATATGCCTGCGCCATTTCTGAAAAGACTGCGCACGCACAAAAATATTGATACATTAACTTGACGTACGCAATACATACGCATCTTTCCCGTTATAAATCAGACATATCAAAATACTTAAACTTACATGCAAAATACCTGCTGTTAACTTTTAAATGATTGGAATGAATTATCCAAAGAGAGTATAAAGATTTTCAAAAACTGTGTGCGCGTGAACGAACATTGTAACTCCGCCTGAAAAACCATCACCTGTAAACAGATCTTTTGAATTCAATACTGTTTTGCATTTACTTTTTCCCGAACCAATATGCTGCCCTGCACGAAAATTATTCTCGGCATTCTACAAGGTGTCGGAAACGTTCCACAAGGATGTTGGTCCATGCTGATACGATGGCATCACACAGTTGCTATAGATTGGAATGCGGAACCTTCTAAAGATGCTCCATTGGGTTGAGGTCTGGGGACTACGCAAACCACGCAGTGAACTGAACTCGTTGTCATGTTCCTGGCAATATTTTTCCACTACTCAATTGTCCAGTGTTGGAAATCATCAAAGTAAGAAAAGGTGAGGAATATATTACGCAATGATCATGGAAATAATAGGAAATTAGATGCCAAAAATTAGATGCCAAATTATTTTAGAATGCAAAGATAAAATAAACCGATTTTCGCGCCTCTGACTAACGGCAAATGATTGAATCTTGTTATTATAGTAAGCTACCTGTTTTTTTGTTACGAATAAGAGTGCCATCATATATTCCCCATTTGCACAAGTCTACTACTTTTGGCTTCTTTCAATGCAATACTTTAACCACTAGAAACTGTGCGTAGGCCTATGTATGGTCTAAACTGAAGTTTGCAGGAGGTTAAGCACATTCTCAAGTCAAGCTGGCGCATGCATGTTTTTGGGCATATTTTGTGCAAATGCAATGTTTATAAATGAGGCCCCTGACCCATATTACTGGTAGAACAGTTGTATCTTCCTATAGCAGATCACCGGGACTCTCATTTTACATTCAGAAACCATGTCGTGCATAGCTGCTGGAAGTAGGGTTTCCCTGATAAAAAAATAAGTACAAAATAAGTACAAAATAAATAAATAGGCCTTTATTACACATGTATTAGCAGCGAAAAATACTCCTGTTGATTGTGGCATGTGGAATGTTTTCCCAATCCTCTTCAATGGCTGTGCGAAGTGGCTGGAGATCGGTGGGAACTGGAACACGCTGTCGTATATGTCAATCCAGAGCGTCCAAAACTTGCTCAATGGGTGACATTTCTGGTGAGTATTGCAGGCCATCGAAGAACTGTGACATTTTCAGCTTCTAGGAATTGTGTACAGATCCTTGCGACATGGGGCCGTGCATTAACATGCTGAAACATGAGGTGATGGCGGTCGATGAATGGCACAAAAATGGGCCTCAGGATCTCGTTGCTGTATCTCTGTGCATTCAAATCATCATCAATAAAATGCAATTGTGTTCGTTGTCCATAGCTTATGCCTGTCCATACCATAACCCCACCGCCACCATGGCGATCGATGAATGGCACAAAAATGGGCCTCAGGATCTCGTTACTGTATCTCTGTGCATTCAAATCATCATCAATAAAATGCAATTGTGTTCGTTGTCCATAGCTTATGCCTGTCCATACCATAACCCCACCGCCACCATGGGGCACTCTATACACAACGTTGACATCAGCAAACCGCTCACCCACATGACGCCATACACGTGGTCTGCTGTTATGAGGCTGGTTGGATATACTGCCAAAGAGAAATTAACATTACATTCTCTGGCAACCGATCTGGTGGACATTCCTGCACTCAGCATGCCAATTGCACTCTCCCTCAAAACTTGAGACATCTGTGGCATGGTGTTATGTGACAAAACTGCACATTTTAAAGGTTTATTTTATTGTCCACAGCACAAGGTTCACCTGTGTAATGAACATGCTGTTTAATCAGCTTCTTGATATGCCACACCTGTCAGATTATGCAAGAGTATGCAAAGCTGTCATCAAGGTAAAGGGTGGCTAAAATATATCTAAATAAATCTATAATATATCTAAAATATATTTGTATTTGTTTAACACTTTTGGTTACTACGTGATTCCATATGTATACTATTATTCTACAATGTAGAAAATAGTAAAAATAAAGAAAAACCCTTTTGACTGGTACTGTAAATCAGCTATATGCTATTTAGCCAACGGTTTCATCCAAAGGGACTTACTGTTAAGTTCAGTGAGTGCATTTCTGAGTGCATTATCAGAAAAAGTATCAGAGCAGAGACAGGTTATGTCAGCACTTTGCATGGCAAAACAACAAACAACTTTATGGTCCAATGTGAATTGGAAAGTTGTATTTTTCTGTTGTGTGTCTACACATTGTCACATATTTAATTTTCATGTATGATTTATTGATAAGGGAAAAAATTACAACTTCACCCTGCATAGTCAATGTATGTCCAGTGCAAAAATGCATGCTGTCTTGAAGCCAGTGTGCTGGTTCCAATCAACCACCCCTCAATAAAAAGCTGACAAGTCTTTGTGTGTGTTTGGTTGGAAGCTCAGCCTAATGCAGGGGGACTGACTTAGAACAGTTATTAACTCATGACCCACTTATCGGACTACAATTGCCTGCTAGCTATGAGTGAGCGTTAGAGTGTGAGATAATGCTTAGCCAGCAGAATGGCAACAATCTGACAGTTCAACCAAAATACAAAATAGAAAAAGGTCAAACAATGGATGGAAACAGCTTTTAGAGCACAAGGAAGCCCGAAAGTAGAAAAGTCATATTGTTAAATGTAAATTCATGCAAATTATTTTTGGCTTTATAAATGTCATAAGTCTATGTTTAATTTTCTATCTAAAAAGGTTGAATACAAAACCTTTTTTAGAACAAACAAGCCATACGTAACAGTTGCTTTATTCAGAAGTATTCCGACTGTATTCAAATACAAATGAATTCCAATGGTATGATATATATCCCAAGATAGGTCCCAAGGTTACTGTTGTCTTATCTTGATGTTATCCAACAACGGTAGTGCTTTAACCTGGGGTTAACTGTAGTAACATTGGATATAATCCATCTCTCCTGAGCATGTATGGAACATGTGTGTATACCAGTGGAAGCTCCTCAGAGGTGGAAGGGGAGGACCGTCCTTCATAAAAAATAGTGAAACATTTAAAAAGCTATCCTTTTTAGATAAAACTATACTAAATATATTCACGTCACCAAATAATTGATGAAAACACACTGTTTTGCAATGAAGGTCTACGGTAGCATCTATAGCACTCTGTAGGGTAGCACCATGCTGTAGCCGGAGTACAGCTAGCCCCCGTCCTCCTCTGGGTACATTGACTTCAACACAAACCCTAGGAGGCTCATTGTTCTCACCCGCTGCCATAGACTTACACAGCAATTATGACAACTTCTGGAGGACATCCTCCAACCTATCAGAGCTCTTGCAGCATGAACTGACATGTTGTACACATAATCAAAGAATCAGAGAATGAATATAGTACTGAAATAATAAGATGCAGCTAGCTAGCAATGCAGTGCATAAAATGTGGTGAGTAGTTGGCTCAGAGAGAGGAAGACAATAGCTGAATCGTTTTGAACAAATGTATGTATTCAATGAAGGAATGAAGAAGAAGCTATAAAATGCAGCTAGCTAGTTCAGCCTACTCAAACACCCGGCTCAAACAAAGGGATGCTATGTTAGATAGCTCGCTATGGCTATCCAACACAACACTGGAACTCTTCCAAGTGAAGGTACATTTTTGGTTTAACCAATTTATATTACCACCGGAGCCCGGCGGTGTAGCTGCTAAACTGCTTACTCACTGTACAATGTACTGCATGATTGTTTACTAACGCGTTAGTTCTATTAGCCACGTTGATTATGATGTTACTTTAGCTAATATGGTGAGAATGATGTAGGCTGTGTGTAGAGGTATGATATGGTTTGGCTTGAAAAGTTTATTTTGCCTGGTCACATACAGATGGAGTGTTGTGCATTGCAGTACACAAGCGAAGGGTTAAGGTGAGAGGAGGAGAGTGCGTAGATACTTCTGTCTCAAACGGAACAAAACGGGGATAAACATACCTGAATTTGTCCAATAGAAACTCTTGCTTGCAACTGTTGGACTAATGATTACACCCTAGATCAGCCAGATGCAGGTAAGAGTGTGTAAATGTCTGTCACCTCAAATCTTTCTCTCGACCTACCTTCGTTGTAAACCTTAATTTTAAGTTTATTTTACCTTTATTTAACTAGGCAAGTCAGTTAAGAACAAATTCTTATTTACAATGACAGCCTAGGAACAATGACTGCCTGTTCAGGGGCAGAACGACAGATTTGTACCTTGTCAGCTCAAGGGTTTGAACTTGCAACCTTCCGGTTACTAGTCCAACACTCTAACCACTAGGCTACCCTGCCAACCTCATGATGGGTATAGGGAAAATTAGAGTATCATGTAGTAGCCTAAACCTATTGATGTTACATTGAACTGGCTGAATGGAATATGAATGAGTCATCCAATATGCTGTAATAGAAATATGGACATGCTCATGAAAAACAATTATCGTCCTTCCTCATCTTAAATGGTGTACACTGGTGTATACAGTGTGTGTGTGTGTGTATGAAACGTTAACTGAAAGTTAGCCTCAGGCTCAGTGTGGCTAGTCCAGTGTGACAGGTCTAAAAAGCCGATAGTCTCCCACATCACACACACACACACACACACACACACACACACACACGCATACACACACAATGGGGAAAACACTTTCCGGTCTGTCTGCCTGGCTGACCATTACTCACAGTGACTTATCCATGTTTCCCTCAAGCTGACCATTCAGGATATCACTCTAGCTGGCCCTTCAGTCCTTTTCCATTGACACGAGTATTAGGAGGAGATGATGGAATCAGCACTTCTAAATCCCATTGCCTGAGAGGTACAAATCGAGCAGATGCTTCCTCTACATGATCTCCCAGAGCCAGCCCAGACATTACAATACAATAGGCCTCTGTAGTGACTTGATTTAGAAATAATGATTCAGAGAAGCATAAACTGACATGTATGTGCTTTAATACATGGATTTAGATATATTATAATGATACCATGCTGCTGCTTCTGTTCCAACCACTGTGTGTTTGTTATGATGGGTAATTGCTGTTTGTTTTTCATTTGCTCCCAAGTGTGTGTGTGTGTTTGTTGATGTGTGTGTGTGTTTGTTTGTGTCTCATAAACACACACACACACACAACTGTCCCGCCTGCTGTTCAGTCCCGTATAGTCCAGTCCAGGTAGTCCAGAAAATTCCAGCCAGTCCAGTCCTATAGTTTCTCGAGTCAGACGACTTGCTTCAGCAATATTTGAATGCCTATAGGCGATGATGAGGAGATGTGATTGGAAGAGTAAGTGAAATAAAAAAATAAAACATGTATTGTAATGTCTGGGCTGGCTCTCGGAGATCATGTAGAGGAAGCATCTGCTCGATTTGTGCCTCCCAGGCTATGGGATTGAGAAGTGCTGATTCCATCATCTCCTCCTAATACTCGTGTCAATGGAAAAGGACTGAAGGGCCAGCTAGAGTGATATCCTGAGTGGTCAGCTAGAGGGAAACATGGATAAGTCACTGTGAGTAATGGTCAGCCAGGCAGACAGACCGGAAAGTGTTCCCCATTGTGTGTGTGTGTGTGTGTGTGTGTGTGTGTTTGTGGGTGTGTGTGTCTGTGTGTGTGTGTGTGTGTGTGTGTGTGTCTCCTTTTCTAAAGTTCAGATTTACACCTGTCTCTCTTCTCTCTCACACACTCGGATTAGGCAACAGCTACTCTATGGCCTACTACTCATCAGTAGATTAGGCTACTAGCCAACAAGTCAGCGTTCATTATCCTTAACTCACCCTGACAACATGTCAACTCATCTTTATATTTTTTTATGACCATTTTCTCATTATTTTATTTCACTTACTCTTCCAATTACACCTGCAACCCTGCACATGTGAATATTAAACACTGAATCTGAATCTGTAGTGTTACTCACCTGTATTATGTCCTTGCTCACCTATACTACATGTAGTCTTACAAAATGACTAGTTTACAAATGGATGACCCAAGCACAGGGGCGTAGCCACGGGTGGGCCTGGGTGGGCTCAGGCCCAACCACTGAGGAGCCAGGCCCCCCCAATCAGATTGAGCAACATACTTGTCAGTGTTCCAAACAGGACATTATTTGTATTTTCCTTTAACACAGTACTTGACTTGGGCAGGAGCTCACCATAACCGAACTGAACTTTTATTCTGCTTGGGTTCCTGCATGTCCTACAGAATATTAGGTCAAAAGCATTGAGGAGTTCCTGCACCTAAATATAAACTGTACCGGCATCCATAATGAATACCGAAACCTAGTCAGGCCCTGGCCTAAACATGCATACACCATCCAGATTCTATTAAGCTAACATACGGAATTGTTTAATAATGTAGACCACATTAAGGTATCCCCCAAAAATATTTTTTAAAGTATTTGTTGGAACATTGAATTTGGCCATACTGCACCTTAAAACGGAGCTGGAAGAAATGGCTGCAGTTTTACGGGCGCCCAACCAATTGTGCTATTATGTGTTTTTATTTTGTACATAATGTTTCTGCAACCGTATCTTACTGCAGAAAAGAGCGTCTGGATATCAGGACAGCAATCACACACCTCGGATTAGACCAATACTTTTTCAACAACAAGCAAAACTCAAATGATATTCTTCAAACACCCGGCAGGGCCGACATCCCAGTTATTCGCAAGAGGAAACGAAGCAGGTACAGAGGACGAAGAGCCGGATGCCTCGTCAGGACCCGCAGAAGGCGAGTAGGAAAGCTGCCGTTACGTCAATATTACTCGCCAACGGACAATAAACTAGACGAGGTACGATCACGAATATCCTACCAACGGGATATCAAAAACTGTATACCCTATGTTTCACGGAATCGTGGCTGAATGACAACATGGATATTCAGCTAGCGGGATATACTGTTTTTTATTTTACCTTTAAGAACAAATTCTTATTTTCAATGACGGCCTAGGAACAGTGGGTTAACTGCCTGTTCAGGGGCAGAACGACCTTGTCAGCTCGGGGGTTTGAACTTGCAACCTTCCGGTGACTAGTCCAACACTCTAACCACTAGGCTACCCTGCCGCCCCAACTGTACGCTGCACCGGCAGGATAGAACAGCACAAGACGAGGGGGGGGGGGGGCGGTCTGTGCATATTTGTAAACAACAACTGGTGCACGAAATCTAAGGAAGTCTCCAGATTTTGCTCGCCTGAAGTAGAGTATATTGTGATAAATTTCAGGCCACAGTACTTGCCTAGACAGTTCTCAGCAATACTTTTCGTGGCTGTTTATTTACCACCACAAACAGATGCTGGCACTAAGACCGCACTCAGTCAGTTGTATAAGGAAATAAGCAAACAGGAAACCACTCACCCAGAGGCGGCGCTACTAATGGCCGGAGACTTTAATGCAGGGAAACTTAAATCAGTTCTACCAAATCTCTATCAACATGTTAAATGTGCAACCAGAGGGGAACATTTTTGGAGATGTACCTGTACTCTACACACAGAGACACGTACAAATCTCTCCCTCGCCCTGCATTTGGTAAATACGACCACAACTCTATCATCCTGATTCCTGCTTACAGGCAAAAATGTAAGCAGCAAGCACCAGTGACTAGTTCTATAAAAAAAGATGTCAGATGAAGCAGATGCTAAACTACAGGACTGTTTTGCTATCACAGACTGGAACATGTTCCGGGATTCTTCCGATGACATTGAGGAATACACCACATCAGTCACTGACTTTATCAATAAGTGCATAGAGGACGTCATCCCAACAGTGACTGTATGTACATACCCCAACTAGAAGCCATGGATTACAACGAACCATCAAACAGGCAAAGCGTCAATACAGGGCTAAGATTTAATCATACTACACTGGCTCCGACGCTCGTCAGATGTGGCAGGGCTTGCAAACTATTACAGACTAAAAAGGGAAGCACAGCCACGAGCTGCCCAGTGACACGAGCCTACCAGACGAGCTAAATCACTTCTATGCTCGCGTCGAGGCAAGCAACACTAAGGCATGCATTAGAGCATCAGCTGTTCCGGATGACTGTGTGATCATGCTCTCCGTAGCCGACGCGAGTAAGACCTTAAACAGGTCAACATACACAAGGCTGCGGGGCCAGACGGATTACCAGGATGTGTGCTCCGGGCATGTGCTGACCAACTGGCAGGTGTCTTCACTGAAATGTTCAACATGTCCCTGATTGAGTCTGTAATACCAACATGTTTCAAGCAGACCATCATAGCCCCTGTGCCAAAGAACACAAAGGCAACCTGCCTAAATGATGACAGACCCGTAGCACTCACGTCCGTAGCCATGAAGTGCTTTGAAAGGCTGATAATGGCTCACATCAACACCATTATCCCAGAAAACCTAAACCCACCCCAATTTGCATACCGCCCAAACAGATCCACAGATGATGCAATCTCTATTGCACTCCACACTGCCCTTTCCCACCGGGCCAAAAGGAACACCTATGTGAGAAAGCTTTTCATTGACTAAAGCTCAGCGTTCAACACCATAGTTCCCTCAAAGATCATCACTAAGCTAAGGAACCTGGGACTAAACACCTCCCTCTGCAACTGGATCCTGGACTTCTTGACGGGCCGCCCCCAGGTGGTGAGGGTAGTTAGCAACACATCTGCCACGTTGATCCTCAACACTGGAGCTCCCCAGGGGTGCGTGCTCAGTCCCCTCCTCTACTCCCTGTTCACCCACGACTGCATGGTTAGGCACGACTCCAACACCATCATTAAGTTTGCACAACAGCCTGATCACCGATAACGACGAGACAGCCTATAGGGAGGAGGTCAAAGAACTGGCCGGGTGGTGCCAGAATAACAACCTATCCCTCAATGTTACCAAGACTAAGGAGATGATTGTGGACTACAGGAAAAGGAGCACCGTGCATGCCCCCATTCTCATTGACTGGGCTGTAGTTGAGCAGGTTGAGAGCTTCAAGTTCCTTGGTGTCCACATCAACAACAAACTAGAATGGTCCAAACACACCAAGATAGTCGTGAAGAGGGCATGACAAAGCCTATTCCCCCTCAGAAAACTAAAAAGATTTTGCATGGGTCCTGAGATCCTCAAAAGGTTCTACAGCTGCAACATCGAGAGCATCCTGACCGGTTGCATCACCGTCTGGTACGGCAATTGCTCGGCCTCCGACAGCAAGGCACTTAAGAGGGTTGTGCATACGGCCCAGTACATCACTGGGGCAAATCTGCCAGCCATCCAGGACTTCTACACCAGGCGGTGTCAGAGGAAGGCCCTAACAATTGTCAAAATCCCCAGCCACCCCAGTCATAGACTGTTCTCTCTACTACTGCATGGCAAGCGATACCGGAGTGCCAAGTCTAGCACAAAAAGGCTTCTCAACAGTTTTTACCCCCAAGCCATAAGACTCCTGAACAGGTAACCAGATGGTTGCCCGGACTATTTGCATTGTGTGTGTCCCCCCCCCCACCCCTCTTTTACGCTGCTGCTACTCTCTGTTTTATCACATATGCATAGTCACTTTAACTATACATTTATGTACTGTACATACTACCTCAATTGGCCCGACCAACCAGTGCTCCTGCACATTGGCCAACCCGGGCTATCTGCATTGTGTCCCACCACCGCCAACCCCTCTTTTTATGCTACTGCTACTCTCTGTTCATCATATATGCATAGTCACTTTAACCATACCTACATGTACATACTACCTCAATCAGCCTGACTAACTGGTGTCTGTATATAGCCTTGCTACTTTTATTTTCAAATGTATTTTTACTGTTGTTCTATTTCTTTACTTACCTACACACACACCACACCACACACACACACACACACACACACACACACACACACACACACACACACACACACACACACACACACACACACACACACACACACACACACACACACACACACACACACACACACACACACACACACATGAGTCACACTATTGGCTAGAGCCTGTAAGTAAGCATTTCACTGTAAGGTCTACTACACCTGTTGTATTCGGCACACGTGACAAATAAACTTTGATTTGATTTGCTATGAGCCCATAGAAGCACATTTAATAACAGCTCATACATGGATACACAGATAGTCAACAAAGATTGTTTGTTTCAGAAGTTTGTTCTGAAGTGCCTATCCTATATCTGCAAGATATAAGAAAGATCAAAACATTTTTCTTTCTTTCTTTTTACATGTATTTTAACCCTTATTTTAGGCACTAAACTACTTCCATATATACTTCCATTAATTTTAAAACTTGTACAGGGTTACCTTCAGACGAATCTTGTGAGTCTTTGGAGGAAAACGATCCGAACGTGACTACCATACCCCGTTCAAAGGCACTTACATTTTTTGTCTTACCCATTCACCCTCTGAATGGCACACATACACAATCCATGTTTCAATTGTATCAAAGCTTAAAAATCCTTCTTTAACCTCTCATTCCATTCATCTACATAAATTGAAGTGGATTAGTGACATCAATAAGGGATCATAGCATTCACCTGGTCAGTCTTTATCATGGAAAGAGCAGGTGTTCTTAATGTTTTGTATAATCAGTGTACGTTATTTATAATAAGAGGTAGGTGTACGTGAAGAAAATCTCTCTTATTATATATAAAAATAGGCAAATGCATGAAACAACATTTATTTCCAGTCAATGTAAATAGCCTATCATTTAAGAATTTAATGTAATTGGAAATAGAACTTTGCCCTGTGCTTCTCTGCCCATGCATTATAGTTAGGCTCTATAGGCTATCTTATTGATATCACACAATATAATGTAGGCGAAATTGATCTCCCGCGCCCAGCAGAGAATTGCACTCCACTTGCATTTTGACTCATAAAGTGATCTCAACTAATCAAAGGTTGGTGTTATACTGTTATGTTCTTATGTTTTGTTGGATCCCACTGCTATGGCCTATTATTATGTGTAATAAAATACTGTTAGGCTATAATTACAATTTCCTTTGATGGTGTTTTATATGCAGCTTGTAACCTAATGCAAACCTGATCTACGATGATATGCTTCCGCGCCAGTGTTTAACACTAGACATGCCTCATTGGACCCCCCTTCGGGCCTGTCACACCATGATCAGTTTCACCTGTCCTCGTTATTGTCTCCACCTCCTCCAGGAGTCGCTTGTTTTTCCCAGTGTATTTATCCCTGTGTTTCCTGTCTCTCTGTACCAGTGTATTTACCCCCGTGTTTCCTGTCTCTCTGTACCACTGTATGTATCCCTCTGTTTCCTGTCCTTCTGTGCCAGTTTGTCTTGTATGTTTCCAAGTCAACCAGCGTATTTCCCGTTCTCCTGCTTTTTGCATTCTCCTTTTTCTAGTCCTCACGGTTTTGACCCTTGCCTGTTTCTGGACTTTGTACCTGCCTACCTGACCATTCTGCCTGCCTTGACCAAGAGCTTGTCTGCCACTCTGTACCTCCTCGACTCTGATCTGGTTTTGACCTTTTTGCCTGTCCACGACCATTCTCTTGCCCACCCCTTTGGATTAATAAACATTGTAAGACTCCAACCATCTGCCTCCTGTGTCTGCATTTGGGTCTCGCCTTGTGCCTTGATAGGGCCAACAACGTGTCTTTTGAAAGTCAACAGGTCTAATAAAAACATTTTATTTATGCTATCGGAACAATAATCATTTGGTTGTGCTTATGAACGTCTTAGGCAACATTAAAATATGAAAGAAAATGTATTTCAAGGAACACAACAGCATTGTCATTAGTTTGTGTAACACTAGGCTATATGTACAAAAGAAAGATAATTAAAACAACACAATTCAAGTGTTAAAATCCATTAAAAAACACCACAACTCAGATCATTCATTATTCTTTTGTTATGGTCAGGTATTACGGAATGCATTCATGAATTTAAGACAATGCCTTTCAAAAGAACGGAATGGAATATTTTAAGTCTAAATATATTACTCTGGTTTGAGTGTTGCGAGAGCACACGGGGAGCGCATGTAATAGCAGTAATTCTGTCAATTGTTATACTTTGAAATAGAGCTTTAAGAGTTGTTTGGCAAGGTTATGTGATTTTGAAACTGCAGAATCTGCTTTTTCTGATACATTATGACCTGTTTGTGACTTGAGGAGAATTTGTCAAAGTCACTTTTTTGGCACTCACTCATCAGAATTTGGTTAATTTAATGTCTTTATGCTAACCCTATTATGTGTGAAATTAGTTTTGATATACATAGTTTTGATGTATTTCAAACATTAGGAAGATCTTCCTAATATTGAGTTGCCCACACCCTCCTTTTGCCCTCGGAACATCCTCAATTCTTCAGGGCATAGACTCTACAAGGTGTCGAAAGCGTTACATAAGGACTGAAAGAGAGCGCCACCATGTGGTGGTCACCGATAGAGGTGCTGGTTTAGATATAGGTGCAACTGTCCCAGCGTCCCTGTAATAGGATGGAAATGACCAGTAGGAGACAGGGATACAATTCACACTTCATTGCCACACTCAAGACAGGCACACACACACACAGCAGACAGGAAGTTGACTGATGGTATTGAATAGTGATTGTGGTTGTCTACAAGAACAGACAAGAGAACAGCATGTATAAATGCGGAAGACACATTTCAGTTGAAGGCATTCAGTTGTACACCTGACTAGGTATCCCCCTTTCCCTTTCCCTTTATTACGTAAGCATTCAGACCCTTTGCTATGAGACTTGAAATTGAGTTCAGGTGCATCCTGTTTCCATTGATTATCCTTGAGATGTTTCCTCAACTTGATTGGAGTCCACCTGTGGTAAATTCATTTGATTGGACATGATTTGGAAAGGCACACACCTGTCTATATAAGGTCCCACAGTTAACAGTGCATATCAGAGCAAAAACCAAGCCATAGGTCGAAGAAATTGTCTGAGACAGGATTGTGTCGAGGCACAGATCTGGGGAAGGGTACCAAAATATTTCTGCAGCATTGAAGGTCCCCAAGAACACAGTGACCTCCATCATTCTTAAATGGAAGAAGTTTGGAACCAAGACTCTTCCTAGAGCTGGCCACCCGGCCAAACTGAGCAATAAGAAGCCTTGGTCAGTGAGGTGACCAAGAACCCGACTCTGATAGAGCTCCAGTGTTCCTCTGTGGAGATGGGAGAAGCTTCCAGAAGGACAACCATCTCTGCAGCACTCCACCGATCAGGCCTTCATGGAGAGTGGCCAGACGGAAGCCACTCCTCAGTAAATGGCACATGACAGCCTGCTTGGAGTTTGTCAAAAGGCACCTAGACTCTCAGACCATGAGAAATAAGATTATCTGTTCTGATGAAACCAAGGTTGAACTCTTTGGCCTGAATGCCAAGCGTCACATCTAGAGGAAATTTGGCACCATCCCTACGGTGAAGCATGGTGGTGGCCGCATCATGCTGTGGGGATGTTTTTCAGTGGCAGGGACTGGGAGACTAGTCAGGATCGAGGGAAAGATGAACGCAGCAAAGTACAGAGAGATCCTTGATGAAAAGCTGCTCCAGAGTTCTCAAGACCTCAGACTGGGGAGAAGGGTCACTTTCCAACAGCACAACGACCCTAAGCACACAGCCAAGACAACGCAGGCTTTGGGACAAGTCTCTGAATGTCCTTGATTGGCCTAGCCAGAGCACGGACTTGAACCCGATCAAACATCTCTGGAGAGACCTGAAATATATGTGTAGCGATGCTGCCCATCCAACCTGATAAAGCTTGAGAGAATGCAGAGAAGAATGGGAAAAACTCCCCAAATACTGGTGTGCCATGCTTGTAGCGTCACACCCAAGAAGACTCAAGGCTGTAATCGCTGCCAAAGCTGCGTCAACAAAGTACCTAGTAAAGGGTCTGAATATTTATGTAAATGCCATTATTTCGTAAAAAGAAAAGCTGTTTTACTTTGTCATTCTGGGGTATTTCGGGTGTAGATTGATGAGGGGAAAAACGATTTAATAAATTTTAGAATAAGGCTGTAACGTAACAAAATGTGGAAAAAGTCAAGGGGTTTGAATACTTTCCGAATGCACTGTAAAGTTAGGCTAGCATAGCATAGGGTAATACACAGGATACAATTAGTGACTAGCATGATTAACAAGGTATAAAAAATAAATTAGCATGATATGCTAGCAGGGCACAGGCTTTGGGTAGTAGCCCAATTGTAAAATGGCGCCTACAGATTGGGCAGCCGTGCTTCTAGCTCCTAGGCAACTTTGCAGTATTTGTTTTTTATGTGTTATTTCTTACATTATTAGCCCAGGAAATTTGTTGTGTTATTACAAACAGCTGGGAAGAACTTTGGGATATCAGAGTGAAACTAACTCACCAGTATTACCAGCATTACGACCAGGAATACAACTTTCTCGAATTGGATCCTTTGTTCGTATCCCCCAGGGCAATTCAACTGATTCCAGAGGCTGATTCAAAACACCTCCGGCAGAGAAGATGTATTCAGATTGGACTTCTAGTCTGACTAAGGAGGTGCTCACCACCCACCGCTTATGAGTATATTATCCGCTAATGTTCAGTCTATGGATAATAAAGTTGACGAACTCAGGGCGAGGATCTTCTTCCAGAGAGACATCAGGGATTGTAACATACTTTGTTTCATGGAAACATGGCTCTGACGGGATATACTCATACTCAGTCTCAGTCCGTACAGCAGTTAGGTTCTCAGTTCATCGCTCAGACAGGAAGAAGAAGGGCAGGGGTGTATGTTTCATGATTATCTACTCATGTTGTGACTGTGATAACATACAGGAACTCAAGTCCTTTTGCTCACCCAACCTAGAATACCTCACAATCAAATGCCACTGTATTGCCTCCCAAGATAATTCTCTTCGGTTATGGTCAGAGCCGTGTATATTCCCTCTCAAGCCGATACCACGACGGCCCTCAAAGAATTTCACTGGACTTTATTCAAACTGGAAACCACATATCCTGAGGCCGCATTTATTGTACCTGGGGATTTTAACAAAGCAAATTTGAGGAAAACGCTACTGAAGTTCTATCAACACATTTACAGCCACCTGGGAGACACACCAAACATGTGGAAGAAGGTGCTCTGGTCAGATGAAACCAAAATTGAACTTTTTGGCAACAATGCAAAACGTTATGTTTGGCGTAAAAGCAACACAGCTGAACACACCATCCCCACTGTCAAACATGGTGGTGGCAGCATCATGGTTTGGGCCTGCTTTTCTTCAGCAGGGACAGGGAAGATGGTTAAAATTGATGGGAAGATGGATGGAGCCAAATACAGGACCATTCTGGAAGAAAACCTGATGGAGTCTGCAAAAGACCTTAGACTGGGACGGAGATTTGTCTTCCAACAAGACAATGATCCAAAACATAAAGCAAAATCTACAATGGAATGGTTCAAAAATAAACATATCCAGGTGTTAGAATGGCCAAGTCAAAGTCCAGACCTGAATCCAATCGAGAATCTGTGGAAAGAACTGAAAACTGCTGTTCACAAATGCTCTCCATCCAACCTCACTGAGCTCGAGCTGTTTTGCAAGGAGGAATGGGAAAAAATTTCAGTCTCTCGATGTGCAAAACTGATAGAGACATACCCCAAGCGACTTACAGCTGTAATCGCAGCAAAAGGTGGCTCTACAAAGTATTAACTTAAGGGGGCTGAATAATTTTGCACGCCCAATTTTTCAGTTTTTGATTTGTTAAAAAAGTTTGAAATATCCAATAAATGTCGTTCCACTTCATGATTGTGTCCCACTTGTTGTTGATTCTTCACAAAAAAATACAGTTTTTTTTTTTGCGACCTTTTGTGGCAAAAGGTCGCAAAGTTCAAGGGGGCCGAATACTTTCGCAAGGCACTGTATGTCCCGGGAAGCCTCTATGAATAATATTGACGAATACACTGATACAGTGACTGAGTTTATCAGAACGTGTATAGGAGATGTTGTACCCACTATGACTACTAAAACCTACCCTAACCAGAAACCTAGGATAGATGGCAGCATTCGCACAAAACTGAAAGCGTGAAGCACCCATTTAACCATTGCAAGGTGACTGGGAATATGTCCGAATGTAGTTATTCCTTCCGTAAGGCAATCAAACAGTCAAAACGTTAGTATAGAAAATGGAGTTGCAATTCAACTGCTCAGACACAAGATGTATTTGGCAGGGCCTACAGACAATCACAGACTACAAAGGGAAAACGAGCCACGTCGCGTACACCAACGTCTTGCTTCCGGACAAGCTAAACACCTTCTTCGACCGCTTTTAAGATAACACAGTGTCACTGACGCGGCCCTCTACCAAGGACTGTGGGATCTCCTTCTCCATGGCTGACGTGAGTAACACATTTAAACGTGTAGACCCTCACAAGGCTGCCGTCCTCAGAGCATGTGCAGACCAGCTAACTGGAGTGTTTACGGACATATTCAATCTCTCCTGATCCCAGTCTGCTGTCCCCACATGTTTCAAGATGTCCACCATTGTTCTTGTACCAAAAAAAGCAAAGGTAACTGAACTAAATGACTATCGCCCAGTAGCAATCACTTCTGCCATCATGAAGTGCTTTGAGAGACTAGTCAAGGATCAAATCACCTCTACCTTACCTTACCTGACACCCTACACCCACTTCAATTTGCTTACCGCCCCAATAGATACACAGACGATACAATCGCTATAGCACTGCACACTGCCCTATCCCATCTGCACAAGAGGAATACCTATGTAAGAATGCTGATCACTAACTATAGCTCAGAATTCAACACTATAGTAACCTCCAAGCTCATCATTAAGCTTTGGGTCCTGGGTCTGAACCCGGCTCTGTGCAATTGGGTCCTGGACTTCCTGATGGGCCGCCCCCAGGTGGTGAAGGTAGGAAACAACACTTCCACTTTGCTGATCCTCCACACAGGGGCTCCACAAGGGTGCGTGCTCAGCCCCTTCCTGTACTCCCTGTTCACCCATGACTGCGTGGCCACACACACCTCCAACTCAATCATCAAGTTTGCAGTCGACACAACAGTACGAGACAGCCTACAGGGAAGAGGTGAGAGCCCTGGGAGTGTGTTGCCAGGAAAACAACCTCTTACTCAACACCAACAAAACAAAGGAGCTTATCGTGGACTTCAGAAAACAGCCGAAGGAGCACCTCCCTATCCACATAGACGGGACCACAGTGGAGAAGGTGGAAAGCTTCAATGGTCCACCCACACAGAGTATGAAGAAATTTGGCTTGGCACCTAAAACACTCACATACTTTTAGAGATTTACTGTTGAGAGCATCCTGTCGGGCTGTATCACCACCTGGTCCGGCAACAGCACCGCCCGCAACCGCAGGGCTCTCCAGAGGGTGGTGCGGTCTGCCCAATGCATCACCAGGAGCAAACTACCTGCCCTCAAGGACACCTACAGCACCCAATGTCACAGGAAGGCCAAAAAGATCATCAAGGACAACAACCACCCGAGCCACTGCCTGTTCACCCCGCCATCATCCAGAAGGCGAGGTCAGTACAGGTGCATCGAAGCCGAGAGATTGAAAAACCTTAGAGGCTGCTGCCCTATATACATATACTTGAAATCACTGGTCACTTTAATAATGGAACACTAGTCACTTTAATAATGCATACATATTTTCATTACTCATTTCATATGTATATACTGTATTATATTCTACTGTATCTTAGTCTATGCTGCTCCGACATTGCTTATTTATATATTTTTAATTCCATTCCTTTACTTTAGATTTGTGTGAATTGTTTGTATTGTCGTGACATTTCTAGATATTACTTGTTAGATATCACTGCACTGTTGGAGCTCGAAACACAAGCATTTCGCTACACCCGCAATAACATGTGCTAAACACGTGTATGTGACCAATAAAATGTGATTTGATTTTATTTAATTTTGATTTGAAAGTGTATGTACAGTGGAGGCTTGCACGCTAGGGTAGTAGTCTCAGGCTATAGGTAATAGCATACATTATATACAGTGCAATAGATACCAGAAAACTAAGCTAGTAGGCCAGGGCTGTAGGCCAGCATGGAGAGCTGTGTAAACCCCATGTGAAATACAGTTAGCGGCTAGTGCGGGCTAATTGTTAGCGATAGCATGCTCAGATGCTAAGATGTAAACTGGCCAAAGTATGGAGCTAGGAAGTGACTGGGACGTGATGACATCATAGACAAGCCATTTTGGGTGAGTGTGACCAATGACTGGCTAGCAGCCATTTTGACCCATAGGTGCTAGAGGCGTCACAACAGACCTGGTTCAATTCCAGGCTCTATCACAACCGGCAGTGATTTGGAGTCCCATAGGGCGGCGCATAATTGTCCGGGTTAGGGTTTGGGCGGGGTAGGCCGTCATTATAAATAAGAATTTGTTCTTAATGGCCGGGGTAGGCCGTCATTATAAATAAGAATTTGTTCTCAACTGACTTGCCTAGTTAAATGAAGGTAAAATAAACTAATCGGGAGAGATTTTACCACATGACCTGAATAGCTAAGACACACAAACTATGCCATGAGGGCATAAACATGGGACAATAAAATGTCTAGTACCTAGGCATGAATACCAACATACTAACATCAATAAGGCATGTATACTATGGAGCTTATAACGTACAGACATATTAAACATACATATGAATCATAGCATGTTAGTGACACACTAACACACAGGTAGTAGGTCCAGGATGTAGGGTTGTCCAGGAAGAAAGGTCCAGCTGATGAGTTGGTGTGGAGCCAGGTTTAGAGGATGTGCTCAACCTGGGCTCCAAAATGCAACTGAAGAGTGCAAAGATTGTGTTGTGGGTTCTCCTGGCTAGGCCACTGATTGGCTGGCCAGGTCACATGACACAGGTCAGGAGAGAGTTGCCCCTAGCAACAGAGTTCCCATGGGCCAGAGTTGTGATACTGGGGGATACTAGCCTCTGCTGGGCTGGTGAGTTTCTCTCTCAAGTTTGTGCCTCTGTGTCTTAGGGCCAGAGAGAGGGTTTCCTACAGTACAGCAATATGTAACATGTAATCCAACAATTCTATAACAACTACCTAATACACACAAATCTAAGTAAAGGATTAGAATAAGAATATATACATATAAATATATGGATGAGCAATGACAGAGCGGCATAGACAAGGTGTAATAGATGGTATAAAATGCAGTATATAAATATATGGGATGAGTGACGCAAGATATGTAAACATTATTCAAGTGTCATTATTAAAGTGACTAGTGATCCATTTATTAAAGTGGCCAATTATTTAAAGTCTGTATGTAGGCAGTAGCCTCTCTGCCTCTCTGTGTTAGTGATGGCTGTTTAACAGCCATAACAAGAACCAAATAAACTTCAGTTAGTGCTAAACACGGCTGCTAGAATTTTTAACATTTCTTTATCATATTAATCCAGTGCTAGCCTCTCTACACTGGCTTCCTGATTTCAAGGTTTTATTGCTAAACTACAAAGCATTACATGGGCTTGCTCCTACCTATCTCTCTGATTTGGACCTACCACACAACCCTACACGCAGGCTATGGTCACAAGACGCAGGTCTCCTTACTGTCCCTAGAATTTCTAAGCAAACAGCTGGAGGCAGGGCTTTCTCCTATCGAGCTCCATTTTTATGGAAGGGCCTGCCTATCCATGTGAGAGACGCAAACTCGGTCTCAACCTTTGTTTTTATTGAAGACTCATCTCTTCAGTAGGTCCTATGATTGAGTGTAGTCTGGCCCAGGAGTGTGAAGGTGAACAGAAAGGCACTGGAGCAACTAACAGCCCTTGCTGTCTCTGCCTGGCTGGTTCCGCTCTCCACCGGGATTTTCTGCCTCTAACCCTATTATGGGGGCTGAGTCACTGGCTTCCTGGTGCTCTTCCATGCCGTCTCTAGGAGGGGTGCTCCCTTGAGTGGGTTGAGTCACTGGCGTGTCCGGGTTGGCGCCTCCCTCGGGTTCGTGCCATCGGAGAGATCTTCGTGGGCTATACTCAGCCTTGTCTCAGGGTAGTAAGCTGGAGGTTTGAAGACATCCCTCTAGTGATGTGGGGGCTGTGCTTTGGCAAAGTGGGTGGGGTTATATCCTGTCTGGTTGGCCCTGTCCGGGGGTTTCGTTGGACGGGGCCACAGTGTCTCCCGACCTCTCCTGTCTCAGCCTCCAGTATTTATGCTGTAACAGTTTATGTGTCAGGGGCTAGGGTCAGTCTGTTATATCTGGAGTATTTATCCTGTCTTATCCAGTGTTCTGTGTGAATTTAAGTATGCTCCCTCTAATACTCTCACCCTCCCCTCCCCTCCCAGAGGACCTGAGCCCTGGGACCTTGCCTCAGGACTACCTGACCTCATGACTCCTTGTTGTCCCCAGTCCATCTGGTCATGCTGCAGCTCCGGTTTTAACTGTTCTACCTGCGGCTATGAAACCCTGACCTGTTCACTGGACGTGCTACCTTGTCCCGGACCTGCTGTTTTCGACTCACTCTCTCTACCGCACCTGTTGTCTCTAACTCTGAATGCTCAGCTATGAAAAGCCAACTGACATTTGTGACCCGATTCAGGAAACTAGGCGTATGTCGCAAGTCACGATGTGTTTTTTGGCAGAAATGCCTTCTCATACATGTGCTTTAATATCAAACTGTAAAGATTAATACAAATGCTAAATTACGAGCCTAGTTGGTTTAGCCACAGTAAAAGGGAGCAACCTTCCCGCTAGCCATGATTGGCTGAGATAATGAGTGGGCTGGACAAGCCGAGAGACGAGTCAGCATGTTTAGGTAATCGTGTCAAAGGTAACTTTATAAAAAATATTTATCGCGTAGTAAAACTGCATAAACCTAATGTCAAGTTAAAGTGTACTGTTAGCTAGCTGGCTAAACTAGCTAACGTTATGTGTATGCTCTCCACTTTCTGGAGGACCAAGTTTTGAAATCAGTGTAATTTGAGTATGATAGCTAAGGAGATGGAGAAAACACGAGTCTGGATTACATCGTCAAACTAAGGCAACCATGCATGGCATCAGACAGGAGAAGCATCCAACCGTGATGAATACTGGAAAGATTTTCAGATATTACATGTTTCTAATTTTGACAGAAAGTGGTTTCATTTCAAGTGTACTGTTAGCTAGCTAATGTTAGCTGGCTGGGTCACTAGCTAAAGTTATGTGTATGATCTCATTCTTCGTATCTCAGACACATTTGCTTGACTAGTTATAGCCATAGAACCTGGTTGGTTAGCAGATTCATGCAGGGTAGTAACGTCATGAGTTGTGATTATGGTCCATTGTTTAGCTAGCTAACTACATGTCTTAACAAAAGACTCCACTCTAAATTTGACAAAGTATTTTCATATCAAGCTAAAGTGTACTGTTAGCTAGCTAGCTAATGTTAGCTGGCTGGCTCGCTAACTAACGTTTTGTCATGCATTGGGATTCATTGTTTACCTAGCTAGCTATCTAGCTACATTTCTTAACAAAGGACTTTCGTTGTAGTGTGCCAGAGCACAAAAATATGTTAATGCGAGTGTAGCGAAATGCTTGTGCTTCTAGTTCCGACAGTGCAGTAATATCTAACAAGTAATCTAACAATTCCCCAACAACTACCTAATACACACAAATCTAAAGGGGTTAATGAGAATATTTAAATGTAAGTACATGGATGAGCGATGGCCGAGCGGCATAGGCAAGGTGCAATAGATGGTATAAAATACAGTATATACATGTGATATGAGTAATGTAAGATGTGTAAACATTATTAAAGTGGCATTATTTAGAGTGTATTGTATAAAGTGACTAGTGGTCCATTTATTAAAGTGGCCAGTGATTGGGTCTCAATGTAGGCAGCAGCCTCTCTGATTGCTGTTTAGCAGTCTGATGGCCTTGAGATAGACTGAAAAACAGCTTCTCGGTCCCAGCTTTGATGCAAAGCATTGAGTGATACGGGCAGTAGTCATTTAGTTCAGTTATCTTTGCCTTCTTGTGTACAGGAACAATGGTAGGCATCTTGAAGCATGTGGGGACAACAGACTGGGATAGGGAGCGATTGAATATGTGTGTAAACACACCAGCCAGTTGGTCTGTGCATGCTTTGAGGACGCGGCTAGGGATGCCGTCTGGGCCAGCAGCCTTGTGAGGGTTAACACGTTAAACTTTTTTACTCACATCAGCCACGGAGAACGGGGGGAGGGGGTGCAGTCCTTGTTAACAGTGTATTATCCTCAAAGCGGGCAAAGAAGGTGTTTAGTTTGTCTGGAAGCATGACGTCGGTGTCCGTGACATGGCTGGATTTCTTTTTGTAGTCCGTGAGTTCTTGTAGACCCTGCCACATACATCACGTTGTGCCATTGAATTGCGACCGCGCCTTGTCCCTGTACTGGCATTTTGCTTGTTTGATTTCCTTGCGGAGGGAATAGCTATACTGTTTGTATTCAGACATATTCCCAGACCTCTTTCCATGGTTAAATGCGGTGGATCGCGCTTTCAGTTCTACGCGAATGCCAGCATCTATCCACGTTTTTTTGGTTAGGGTAGGTTTTAATAGTCACAGTGGGTACAAAATCTCCAATGCACTTATTTATGAATGCACTCACCGAGTCAGCGTATAGGTCGATGTTGTTCTCTGAGGCTGACCGGAACATGTTCCAGTCCGCATAATCAAAACAATCTTGAAGCGTGGCTTCCGATTGGTTGGACCAGCGTTGAATGGTTCTCGTCACTGGTGCATCCTGTTTGAGTTTCTGCCTATAAGCTGGAAGGATCAAGATGGCGTCGTGGTCGGATTTGTAGAAGGGAGGGTGAGGGAGGGCTTTGTATGCATCACAGAAGTTAGAGTAGCAGTGGTCGAGGGTATTGCGCATGCGCGTAGATCAATCAATATGCTCATAGAATTTAGGTAGCCTTGTTCTCAAATTGGCTTTGTTAAAATCGGCAGTTCCAATAAATGCAGCCTCAGGATGTATGATTTCCAGTTTGCATATAGTCCAGTGAAGTTCCTTGATGGCCATATTGGGGGGGAATGTACACAGCTGTGACTATAACTGAAGAGAATTCTCTTGGTAGGTAAAATGGCCGGCACTTGATTGTAAGGAATTATAAATTGTGTGTGCAGAAGGACTTTAGTTCCTGTATGTTGTTATGATTACACCATGAGTCGTTAATCATAAAGCATACACCCGTGGCCCTTCCTTTTCCTAGAGAGGTGTTTATCTCTGTTGACGGATGAACTTAGAATCCAGATGGCTGGACCGACTACGACAGTATATCCCGTGAGAGCCATGTTTCTGTGAAAGAGTATGTTACAATCCCTGATGTCTCTCTGGAAAGAAACCCTTGCCCTGATCTCGTCAACTTTGTTATCCAGGGACTGAACATCAGTTAGTAATATAATCGGAAGCGGTGGGTGGTGTGTGCGCCTCCTAAGTTGGACTAGAAGACCCCTCCAATTTCCTCTTTTCCACCGCCGTTGTTTTGGGACTGCCTCTGGAATCAGTTAAATTGCTTTGGGTGGTGCGAACAAACAATTTGCTTCTTCTTATTCCTGGTTGTAATGCTGGTAATGCTGGTGAGTTACCGGGGCTCTGATATCCAATAGTTCTTCCCGGCTGTATGTAAAAACACAAAACATTTTCTGGGCTAACAATGTAAGAAATAATAAAAACAAAATACTGCAAAGTTTCCTAAGAACTAGAAACGAGGCAGCCCACCTCTGTCGGCGCCATCTAAATTATGACTGACTGGCTGTGTAAGATTATACAGTAGTGTCCATTATAAACTGTATGTTGCACATATGTTATTGTGTCTATTACTGTAAAAGTGTGTGTAGGTATGGAGAATGACGATAAAAGAGATCAAAATGACATCCTTGCGCCATGTGTCCACTTAAATATACAATGTGTGTGTTGCATGTGTGTGTTTGTGTCTGTGTGTGTGCATGTGTGTTTGTGTGTGTGTGTGTGTGTGTGTGGGTCCCCTGGAGCGTGACTGTGTGTGTGTCTATGCATGTGTGTGTGTGTGGCCCCCGGGAGTGTGGCCTGTGGGGAAGAGGTGTCCGTGTAGGACAAGAAAGGATAGAGCTAATAGGATTGGGAGGCTGCTATAAAAAGGTTGCTAAGACAAGGAGTTTAATGTTGGCACATTGCTGCCTCTGCTGCTGTTGTGGCTATGAGGTCACGTTCCACTATAGGAGGAAAGCCAGTGTTGTGTTGTGTTCCCTCTGGTACCTCCTGCCCTTGTTGCCAACTAACGGGAATTCCCTCTACACATGATGCTCTTTACCTTTCTGTTTTGCTTGGTCTCCTCTCTCTCGCTCTCTCGCTTGCTCTCTCGCTTGCTCTCTCACTCGCTCTCGCTCTCTCTGTCTCTCTGCTCTTGCCCTCTCTCCTCTCTCCTCTCTCTCTCTCTCTCTCTTTCTCTTCCTCCTCCTGTCTCTCTCCCTGTCTCTCTCCCTCTCGCTCTCTCTCTCTCTCTAGGGTGAGGGCCGTGGGTAGTTAGTAATCCCACTGTAATAGACAAACATGACAAAGTCGGGAAGTAAACAACTGCTTCAAGCGGCAAAGCACACACACCCACGCACGCACGCACACACACACGCACGCACGCACACACACACACACACACACACACACACACACACACACACACACACACACACACACACACACACACACACACACACACACACACACACACACACACACACACACACACACACACACACACACACACACAGAAAGTCATTGGCTGTACTACTGTTTGTGACAGCAGACAGTAAACAACAAGGCAGACTGGTGATATGCACTAACTCTGGACCCTAAGGCAACATGCATGATGAAACTCTGTCTGTCTAAAAATAGCGGCTATGTAGCCCCAGGTGATCTGTCTAAAATGAGTAAGCGTGAGCCGAGCGCATCAATATTTGCTGCTGTTTGTTTATACTGTAAGTATTATGCTGTCTGTGTGTCAATGGGCTATGTGAGTGAATATTGACGAGAGAGAGCAAGAGAGATGGAGGAAGAGAGAGACAGGGGTTTGGATATGGCTGGCTGTGACACACCAGATTGACAGCACCTGCAACTCAGAGACTACACACACCCGGAGCCCTCTCGTCAACTGTCATATATCCACCACACCAGGCCCACCACAGCACTCTCATCACACAGTATAGTAGACAGAATGTTCTGTTAGTTCTGTTCCCCAGACATTGTTGGTGGGCGTATCAGTCCAGATAAGCAGACAACACAACACCAAACAGCTCTGAAGGAAGGGGTAGTCTGCCTGCATACAGCCATTCATAGTCACTAATATTGTACTGGTGTACTTAGGCAATGTAATATACTATGTATTATTGTGTCATTGACAAGATGTGCACTTGAGTGATGTTTCCTCGAAACAATGATGACCTAAGCCAAAGGAAATGGGGTGGCAGGTAGCCTAGTGGTTAAAGCGTTGAGCCAGTAACCGAATGGTTTCTAGATCGAATCTCCGAGCTGACAAGGTAAAGATCTGTCATTCTGCGGAACAAGGCAGTTAACCCACTGTTCCTAGGCCATTGTTGTAAATAAGAATTTGTTCTTAACTGACTTGCCTAGTTAAATAAAGGTTAAATAAAAAAATGAAATGGAAGCTCATTGAAAGTGTTATTCATGAAACCCTGAAGATCTTTTATGATGATAAGATTCACAGGGTCCCAAATGGAACCCTATTCCCCACATAGTGTGGTGCCAAAATGTTCAAAGATTCCAGTCACACAAGTCATAGACTGTTCTCTCTGCTACCACACGGCAAGCGGTACCGGAACGCTAAGTCTAGAACCAAAAGGCTCCTTAACAGCTTCGACCCACAAGCCATAAGACTGCTGAGCAATTAATCAAATGGCCACCCGGACTATTTACATTGACCCCCCCCCCCCTTTTGTTTTTACTCTGCTGCTACTCGCCGTTTGTTATCTAAGCATAGTCACTTTACAAATTCCCTCGACTGACCTGTCACGATAACCTGTTGTATTCGGTGCATGTGACAATTTGTTTTTACATTTGATTTGATTGGGGATGCAAACAGAGTTTTCTGTACAGGATGCTCCACTTTGATTGTCTCTAAAAGGCTTCACAGTATAATGGTTCTACAGTGTATTATTACAGGATGTGTACCACTTAACACAACAACTACTTCCTCCTCCAAGATGCTCCTGCATTACACAGAAAAGTAAGCATCCAAACCTTTTAAAATGAGCTCTTTCTCCCCTGTTAATTCACTCCTTGAGTTCCTGACAACAGTTCGGTTTTCAGTTGCTTCTCTGTTTCTCTCATACAGACTGTGTACTCCCCTCTCTCAGGATATGCCATGCTTGTCGAGTCCCAGTAGCTATGATTCATCCTCTGCTCTATGTGCGTGTGTGTCTGCCTGTACGTGCGTTATTCAGGGTCAGGTGCCTGACTGTCTCTGTCTGCATGTCTCACACACCTCTGAACCACAACTTTATTGAACTTTGAACCTTGAACCTGGAATATAGAGCTCAAAGTCCTGCTTGTGTGCATTTGTGTGTTTTGAGTGTGCTACAGCTCAGACTGTTCTGATGTACACTCCTGTGTTATACAGGAGTGTACATCCTGGGAAATGTTTTGCCGTCCCAGAGGGCCATGCAACAGGAAGAAACTCCCAGTGCTCAGACTGGCATCCCTCTCATTAGCAGGCCCAGCTGAGTGCTATACGTGTGTGCGTTGTGCTCTAACCAGGCTGTTCCTGAGAATCCCTCCTCCGTCATCGTCACTAAACTCCCAGTACACAACAAGGAGCTGTGAGACTACCCAGGGATATCGCTCATGTTGTTTCTCTTTCTGTCTCCCCCTCTCTCTTTCTCT
The DNA here is from genome assembly GCF_045791955.1 of Oncorhynchus clarkii lewisi. Lineage (NCBI taxonomy): Eukaryota > Metazoa > Chordata > Actinopteri > Salmoniformes > Salmonidae > Oncorhynchus > Oncorhynchus clarkii. The sequence continues at coordinate 43,660,890 of NC_092163.1, forward strand.
CATGTAGCCTATAGGGCAGAGAGAGTAAAAGAGGAGAAAAAAAACAAGATACTAAGGTTGAGATCAAAATATATTTCCCCCCTTTTCCCCTCTGGTCGACCCCTGACCTCCAGTTTCCCATCATTCCCTAGGCCAGGGATGGCTATGTCGGCCATGGGTACATCATGCCATGCTCTCAGAGGCTGGGGGTCCGGGCTGCCTTGGCCATGACAGCCCCCTTGATGCTCGACAGGAGGTAGCTACTTGGAGCTGATGGTGAAAATCAAGTTTGACAGTCTCACACACACATACACACGCAAGCATTATCTCTCTTTCTCTCTCTCTCTCTCTCTCTCTCTCTCTCTCTCTCTCTCTCTCTCTCTCTCTCTCTCTCGCTGCCTTCAGCTCTCTCCTCGCTCTTTCCATTTCACTGCTTTCTCTCTTCTCTGTCTTTTTTTGACCTTTCTATTTCCCCCTCTCATTATTTCATTCCTTTCTCAGCTGACACATAAACTAGAGACTCTTTGTTGTTATGGTTACTGTTTAGAAACCTAGAAGGTTAGAAAGTCAGTCAACCTGAACTGGTCTGCGACTGCAAGTTCGATTGAAACAGTTGTATTGATCGTGCCAGTGATATGTTTAGCTGGAGGAACTATCCATCCATGCTCTTCTCCAGACAACAACCCCTCTGAGAGCTCACTGTACAGAGAACTGCCAGCAGCACATGACTCACAAGATTTTTGCAAGCTGCTCCGTGTTTGAACGTCTCATTGTAAAATCACAGCATATGCATTGGGATATGATGATTCATTGCAAATGGCATACTATTCTCATCCAGGTTGCTAGAAGCCATGCAGCGGTTGGCAACATCCGAGTGATACTGTGTAATACTGTTGAGCGTTAGATAATGTGGCGTAATACAACCTCCTAATTGTGAATAGCAGTTTAGGCCTCTCTCTTTCTCCTCCTCCCTTCCTCCCTCCCTTCCTGCCTTTCTGAAAGGGACAGGGTTACCATGGATACGGGAGGAGATCGGGTCTTCCACATTTCCCACAGCGTGATGGCTTGAACGACACACACAGCAACACACACCCAACCACACTCACAAACACACACACACGCAAGCAGACACACACACACAAATGCATAAACACAGGCACAAACGCACAAGCCAGCCAAGAAGACCAAATACCAGCCAAGACTGGGGCATTGTTGATACAGCTGTGGCCAAATCGCCCCGGAGACTACAGGGATAGAATGCAGCTGTGATCACCAAATAACCTGCGTAGGACTCTCACACACATACACACCCACCCTCCAGACTCTCTTTCTCATTCTCCCTCTCTGACACACACCCAGCACAGTATCAGTCAGTATGTCACTAATCAGTGTGTGCGACTGGATAGAAAGCCACTCTGCCTGAACCATTCGTCTCCATCTCCTGAACCATTCATCTCCATCTCCTGAACCATTCCCATTCCATCTCCTTTCTCCTCTCAATTATTCATGCCTGGCAAGATGAGGAGGAGAGTCAAGACGCAGCAGAGGTCTATATTTATACCATTCACGGACTCCCGGCCTGTCACACACACACACACACACACACAAACACGGCGCAAGCCCAGGGGAGTCCTATAAATAGAAGCAGCAGGCAGAGGATCTGGTCCTCTGGTCCTCGCTCCCCCGCTGTGGGTCTGGTCCTCTGGTCCTTGCTCCCCCGGCTGTGGGTCTGGTCCTCTGGTCCTCTGGTCCTTGCTCCCCCCGCTGAAGGTCTGAAGGAGACTGATGTGATCCCATCAGGAAGAGGATGTAGTTAGAACCGTGTGTGTAGGGAGTGGGTGGCGGGGGAGGTGGTTGTGTGTGTGTGTGTGTGTGTGTGTGTGTGTGTGTGTGTGTGTGTGTGTGTGTGTGTGTGTGTGTGTGCGTGCGCGTGTGTGTGTGCGTGTACATTCAGCCCCTCCTGCTCCCGCTGATGCTGCTGCTTCTAGGCTGCCTTTAGTAGAAGATCTAAAGTATGAGCTCAAATGTGTTTTTATATGATGCACAACTGATATCCTGACATCATCTCCTTTCTGGCATGGGCCCACAAATCCCTGTGAATTCACTTACCATGACATGGTAGAGTGGCTTATACAGTGGAGTTGTCGAGCGGAGCTGAAACACTGGGAAATGAATGAATGTTTGGCAGATCTACCAACATTTGCTTTAGACCAAAAGTGGGTAACCAACACTAGTTAGGTTTCCATCCAATTGGAGACAATTGGAAACAACAGGGGCATTTTTCCAACATTGATATGTTTCCATCAAACTGACTGTGTGTGATGACGTAGTGCACATAAAAAGTACTTTCCCTTGTACTGAAAAACTATACACGTTAAATGGGTTTCCATCGCATTTTCAACTCTACCGATGGTTTCTTCAACAACAACAAAAATTGCGTTATTATAGCAAATGTGCCCACTCTGGCTTTAGCCAACAGATCGCATATACAGTGCAGGTAGGATAGTCTACATGATGAGATTATTATGGATGAGAGCAAGATTACTTTTATTTGTCAAACAGCAGTCAAGCATTGATCATCATGTCACCATAATAAGACCCTCAATATTTATTGGAAAAGAGGTTCAAGCTCATCACCGTGCATCTTCTCCACCTTGTGAACTTCATCCTACTTGATTTCATCTGTAGCCTAATTACCTGAAATGCATTGCCCAGTCATAGTGGGATGACCACTACTTAGACTTACTTACTTACTTACTTACTTACTTACTTAGGTTATTATATCAATATTTGCGCATGAAGGCATTTCCATCTGCATTCCTCGCATAATTCCTTTTACAGACACTAAAAGGTCGAGCAAACTAATTGTCTGTGGACATTGAAGAAATTGTACCGACATTTCCATTTTCCGTCATTACGTTTTTCATCCACATGAAATGGTTGGATGGAAACCTAGTTAGTGATGGTCCTCCCCTGTTTGGTGAGGATTTCAACTTCCAGGCCAGCTGGCTACAGAGCTTTTCTGCTCTGTCCAACTCTGTCCACCGCAAGCAAACCCACACTGGCCAAATCTACCCTCCTATCATACAGTCCAGCTCAGTTGCTTAGAGATCAGTGATAGTCCTCGGGTTTGGTCAGCTGAGGCGTACACCAAAGTTCCTCTGTAGGCCACACTGGCTCCAAACAGGCTGAAATGGAAAATCCCTCTAGCCTAGTCCCAGATCCATTTGCGTAGGAGTGGGTCAGCACAAACAGATCTGTGTCCATGTTACCATCTCCTATCATCCAGTCAGTCATTCAGCTCTCTGTGGAGCTCTGATCATCACCTGCGCGGAGTGTGTGAGTGTGATGTTGGCACACGTCTGACACCTCAAAACAGATTTTGAGATTCAGCCAGGATGTGTGAAGTGATAATGAGTTTTACAGAATCAATGTGACCCTTAGAGACAGATACTGTCTCTAAGACATGTAGAAGAGGTTACTGGCAGAATCTAAACTATAACAAAGACAACCAGAGACGACCAGAGACAAACTTTATCAACGATATAGACAAACAAAGACGACTGACAGACAGACATATACCTAGACAGACAGACACACACACACACACACACACACACACACACACACACACACACACAGCCGATCCTCAGGTAAGACAGCAGTGAGTTCAAGCATGGCAGAATCCGACATTTGTCCATAAACTTTAAAGGTTAAGTTTAGGGGTTCATTCTGAATGGTTAAGGTAAGGGTTAAGGTTTGGGATAGGATTAAAACAAAAACAACTTGACGGTTAAGTGAAGGCATTACTTCTGAAAGGTTAAGGTAAGGGTTAGCACTGGGATTAAACAAGCAAATCTCGGAGCTGGCTTGATGGTAATAGTGCTCACTGTTGCCCCTATTGGCCGGTTTTGAAGTAATCTCCTGGGTACCTGGACGGACGTGGAATTTTGCCTTGGATCTTGAGCAACCTGGCTGTGACAGTTGCTATGGGGAGAGTGGTGGAAGGCTTTTTAGCATTGCAGAGATGGCACAGAAAAGGGTGAATGCTGAAGGGGGGAGGGCATTCACAAAAACAAACGCACAACAAACAAAAGAGGAGATAACCACCTCTACAACTGATGAAACAGAGATGGTTACTCAATCTTTTCACTGACAGGGACCAAAGACAGCAGAACGTATTAGCTTAAGCACACACAAGTGCACAAATAGAAGCAGTTGGAACAATGCTGAATATGCCTTTGCAATATAAAGATGGAGCTGAGAGTGCTTATGCTCTACATGTTTGACCTGTTGTGTGACAAAGAGGCCATTACAGGATGAAGCAAAAAGGAAACCGCACACTGCTCTTGAGAGGCCATTAAAGAGGCCATTACAGGAAAGCGTGGACATGTCCCATGATGTATAGAATGCTCACATCACATGTAGCATGAGTGATGTACAGAACAGTGTGTTGTGAGCGTAATTCCAGAAACATCCTCCCAGTAAGGGACATTCCCTGATTCCCTGGCAGTTTTCCCTAATCCCATTGAGACAGTAAGGAACACTAAGAGTGTTCAGAGTTTCTGGCACATCCTCCGTGATGTTGTAATGTTGTGCAGATGATGTTCAGTGAGGAGCTTCTGTGTCTGTGTTAAAATGATCACAACTCAAACTGCTTCCTGGCTTCAAGTGTTTTGTCATTGAATCCTCACCCTGGCTTGAGTCCTCACCCTGGCCTGAGTCCTCACCCTGGCCCGAGTCCTCACCCTGGCTTGAGTCCTCACCCTGGCCTCAGTCGCAGCACTGACTGACACTGTGACATTACACTGGCTCTCTGGCGAGCCAATTTATCGGGCCGATAGCCCCTCTACAGAACAAAGTTGCTTCTATGCCAGCCGCCACTCACCGCCTGAGCCACTGCACGATGTAGAGGAATGCATTGAGAGCTTCAAGTTCCTTGGCGTCCACATCACCAACAAACCAACAGGGTCGAAGCACACCAAGACAGTCGTGAAGAGGGCACGACAAAACCTATTCCCCCTCAGGAGACTGAAAATATTTGGCATGGGTCCTCAGATCCTCAAAAGGTTCTACAGCTGCACCATCGAGAGCATCCTGACTGTTTGCATCACTGCCTGGTATGGTAACTGCTCGGCCTCCGACCGCAAAGCACTACAGAGGGTAGTGCGAATGGCCCAGGACATCACAGGGGCCAAGCTTCCTGCCATCCAGGACCTCAGAGGAAGGCTCTAAAAATTGTCAAAGACTCCAGCCACCCTAGTCATATACTGTTCTCTCTGCTACCGCATGGCAAGCAGTACCGGAGTGCCAAGTCTATGTCCAAGAGCCTTCTAAACAGCTTCAACCCCCAAGCCCTAAGACTCCTGAACACCTAGTCAAATGGCTACCCAGACTATTTGCATTGCCCCTCTTTACATCACTGCTACTCACTGTTGTCATCTATGCATAGTCACTTTAATAACTCTACCTACATGTACATACTACCTCAACTAACCGGTGCCCCCGCACATTGACTCTGTATCGGTACCCCTCGCTATTGTCTCGCTATTGTTATTTTTACTGCTGCTCTTTAATTACTTGTTACTTTTATCTCTTATTCTTATCCATAATTTTGGGCAACTGCATCGTTGCTTTAGAGGCTCGTAAGTAAGTCTTTACTACAGGTCTACGCTGTATTCGATGCGCATGTGACTAATAACATTTGATTTGATTTGAATGTCTTGCTCGGAAAATCAGCAGCAAGCAAGCAGCTAGCAAGCAGCAAGCTAGCTCATTCTCCAACAGAATAGTGCAGTATTGAGACTGATACAGTGACCAAAATAAAGGTCATTTTGCAAATATTAGTTGAGTTAATTCACTAGTAATAAGGCTTGTGTCGAACTGCCCGGACATGCATGCAATAAGCAAGCTAGCTTACCAGATAAGTAACTATGTGACCTGTTAGCAAATATTTTGATAACTTAACCCTTTCATCTGTGGCGTTAGCTCTACTATGCTAGCTAGCTGGCTAGATTAACATGGTGATAAGATATCAGATAGGAGCTCATAGCCAACATAGCTAGCTAACGTTAGCTGGTTATCATTTTGAACTTGCACCATTTTCGTCAGTGAGCCATCTGACTTGCGGTGTAACTTTAGCTATTACTGGTGTGCTGATCTGACCAACCGCAATGGCATCTGTAAATTGACAGTTGATAGTCGAATTAGATGATTGTCGTAATAGGGAGAGGATTAAGTGTTTTAAAATGTCTAAATAAAGGTTGGCAATAGGATTAGCTACCTAAAACTCTTCCTGCAAGTTTATGGACCAAGAAAACTGTAGATCAATATGCAGGTGTGTGCGTTCTTGCTTCTCGAACTATGGGCAGATTTGAGTGATTGACACAGAACATACATCGTTTTTTCAGCTTTTTTTCACATTTATAGCTTGGTAGGAAATGTTTCCAAATGTCTCCATTGAGAAATGTCTCCATTGAGCTTGTTCTCGTATTATCCTTAAACTGTCATGTACTGTCATGTTGTGTCTTGTCTCTGTCCTTTCCCTTCACCCTGTCTCCCTCTGCTGGTCGTTGTTAGGTTACCTTTCCACCCCCTCTTTCCCCCAGCTGTGCCTTGTCTCCTCCTAACCACCTCGTCACCCCTTTTCCCACCTGTTCCCTTTTTCCCTCTGATTAGTCCCCTATATCTCTCTCTGTTTTTGTTCCTGTCCTTGTCGGATTCTTGTTTGTTGTGTTTCATGCCTGAACCAGACTGTCGTCATGTTTGCTGCAACCTTGTCTTGTCCTGTCGGAATCTGCCGGTCCGTCTGAGCCTACCTATGTTTGGTAATTAAAGAAGCTCTGTTTAAGTTAATTCGCTTTTGGGTCCTCATTCACTCACCGTAACAGAAGAATCCGACCAAGAATGGACCCAGCGACTTCGGATCCTCTCCACTCAGCCGTCGGGATCCAGGGAGCGATGCTAGGCAGACACGAGCAGGAAGTGTCTGCTGCTCGACATGCCGTTGAGACCCTGGCCACCCAAGTCTCCAACCTCACAGAACAGGTTCACCATCTCCGCCTCGATCCACCGGCCACTTCCAGGGCTTTCGAATCTCCGGAGCCCAGAATCAATAACCCGCCGTGTTACTCTGGGGAGCCCACTGAATGCCGCTCGTTCCTCACCCAGTGTGATATTGTGTTTTCTCTCCAGCCCAACACTTACTCCAGGAGCACTGCTCGTGTCGCCTACGTCATATCTCTCCTTATTGGACGGGCTCGTGAGTGGGGCACGGCAATCTGGGAGGCAAGGGCTGAGTGTACTAACCAGTATCAGGACTTTAAGGAGGAGATGATACGGGTTTTTGATCGATCTGTTTTTGGGGAGGAGGCTTCCAGGGCCCTGTCTTCCCTATGTCAAGGCAATCGATCCATAACAGACTACTCTATTGAGTTTCGCACTCTTGCTGTCTCCAGTGGCTGGAACGAGCCGGCCTTGCTCGCTCGTCTTCTGGAGGGTCTCCGCGCAGAGGTAAAGGATGAGATTCTCTCCCGGGAGGTTCCTTCCAGCGTGGATTCCTTGATTGAACTCGCTATTCGCATTGAGCGACGGGTTGATCTTCGTCACCGAGCTCGTGGAAAGGAGCTCGCGCTCTCCGTCGCCCCCCTCTCCGCATCACTACCATCTTCCTCTGCCGGCTCGGGTGCTGAGCCCATGCAGCTGGGAGGTATCCGCATCTCGACTAAGGAGAGGGAACGGAGAATCACCAACCGCCTCTGTCTCTATTGCGGTTCCGCTGGTCATTTTGTCACTTCATGTCCAGTAAAAGGCCAGAGCTCGTCAGTAAGCGGAGGGCTACTGGTGAGCGCTACTACTCCTGTCTCTCCTTCAAGATCCTGCACTACCTTGTCGGTCCATCTACGCTGGACCGGTTCGTCAGCTTCCTGCAGTGCCTTAATAGACTCTGGGGCGGAGGGCTGTTTTATGGACGAGACCTGGGCTCGGGAACATGACATTCCTCTCAGACAGTTAAAGGAGCCCACGGCCTTGTTCGCCCTGGATGGTAGTCCTCTCCCCAGGATTCAGCGTGAGACGCTACCTTTAACCCTCACTGTTTCTGGTAATCATAGTGAAACCATTTCTTTTTTAATTTTTCGTTCACCTTTTACACCTGTTGTTTTGGGCCATCCCTGGCTAGTTTGTCATAATCCTTCCATTAATTGGTCTAGTAATTCTATCCTCTCCTGGAACGTCTCTTGTCATGTGAAATGTTTAATGTCTGCTATCCCTCCTGTTTCCTCTGTCTCTTCTTCACAGGAGGAGCCTGGTGATTTGACAGGGGTGCCGGAGGAATATCACGATCTGCGCACGGTGTTCAGTCGGTCCAGGGCCACCTCTCTTCCTCCACACCGGTCGTATGATTGTAGTATTGATCTCCTTCCGGGAACCACCCCCCCCCGGGGTAGACTATACTCTCTGTCGGCTCCCGAACGTAAGGCTCTCGAAGATTATTTGTCTGTAGCTCTTGACGCCGGTACCATAGTCCCCTCCTCCTCTCCCGCCGGAGCGGGGTTTTTTTTTGTCAAGAAGAAGGACGGGTCTCTGCGCCCCTGCATAGATTATCGAGGGCTGAATGACATAACAGTGAAGAATCGTTATCCGCTTCCTCTTATGTCTTCAGCCTTCGAGATCCTGCAGGGAGCCAGGTTTTTCACTAAGTTGGACCTTCGTAACGCTTACCATCTCGTGCGCATCAGGGAGGGGGACGAGTGGAAGACGGCGTTTAACACTCCGTTAGGGCACTTTGAATACCGGGTTCTTCCTTTCGGCCTCGCTAACGCTCCAGCTGTCTTTCAGGCATTAGTCAATGATGTCCTGAGAGACATGCTGAACATCTTTGTTTTCGTTTACCTTGACGATATCCTGATTTTTTCACCGTCACTCCAGATTCATGTTCAGCACGTTCGACGTGTCCTCCAGCGCCTTTTAGAGAATTGTCTTTTTGTGAAGGCTGAGAAGTGCACTTTTCATGCCTCCTCCGTCACATTTCTCGGTTCTGTTATTTCCGCTGAAGGCATTAAGATGGATCCCGCTAAGGTCCAAGCTGTCATTGATTGGCCCGTCCCTAAGTCACGCGTCGAGCTGCAGCGCTTTCTCGGCTTCGCGAACTTCTATCGTCGTTTCATCCGTAATTTCGGTCAGGTGGCAGCTCCTCTCACAGCCCTTACTTCTGTCAAGACGTGCTTTAAGTGGTCCGTTTCCGCCCAGGGAGCTTTTGATCTCCTCAAGAATCGTTTTACATCCGCTCCTATCCTTGTTACACCTGACGTCTCTAGACAGTTCGTTGTCGAGGTTGACGCGTCAGAGGTGGGCGTGGGAGCCATTCTTTCTCAGCGCTCCCTCTCTGACGACAAGGTCCACCCATGCGCGTATTTTTCTCATCGCCTGTCGCCGTCGGAACGTAACTATGATGTGGGTAACCGCGAACTGCTCGCCATCCGGTTAGCCCTAGGCGAATGGCGACAGTGGTTGGAGGGGGCGACCGTTCCTTTTGTCGTTTGGACTGACCATAGGAACCTTGAGTACATCCGTTCTGCCAAACGACTTAATGCGCGTCAGGCGCGTTGGGCGCTGTTTTTCGCTCGTTTCGAGTTCGTGATTTCTTATCGTCCGGGCTCTAAGAACACCAAGCCTGATGCTTTGTCTCGTCTCTTCAGTTCTTCAGTAGCCTCCACTGACCCCGAGGGGATTCTCCCTGAGGGGCGTGTTGTCGGGTTGACTGTCTGGGGAATTGAGAGGCAGGTAAAACAAGCGCTCACTCACACTCCGTCGCCGCGCGCTTGTCCTAGGAACCTTCTTTTCGTTCCCGTTCCTACTCGTCTGGCCGTTCTTCAGTGGGCTCACTCTGCCAAGTTAGCCGGCCACCCTGGCGTTCGGGGTACGCTTGCTTCCATTCGCCAGCGTTTTTGGTGGCCCACCCGGGAGCATGACACGCGTCGTTTCGTGGCTGCTTGTTCGGTCTGCGCGCAGACTAAGTCCGGTAACTCTCCTCCTGCCGGCCGTCTCAGGCCGCTTCCTATTCCTTCTCGACCGTGGTCTCACATCGCCTTAGATTTTGTCACCGGACTGCCTTCGTCAGCGGGGAAGACTGTTATTCTTACGGTTGTTGATAGGTTCTCTAAGGCGGCTCATTTCATTCCCCTTGCTAAGCTTCCTTCTGCTAAAGAGACGGCACAAATCATCATCGAGAATGTTTTCAGAATTCATGGCCTTCCGTCAGACGTCGTTTCGGACAGAGGTCCGCAATTCACGTCTCAATTTTGGAGGGAGTTTTGCCGTTTGATTGGGGCTTCCGTCAGTCTCTCTTCCGGCTTTCACCCCCAGTCTAACGGTCAAGCAGAACGGGCCAATCAGACTATTGGTCGCATCTTACGCAGTCTTTCTTTTCGTAACCCTGCGTCTTGGTCAGAACAGCTCCCCTGGGCAGAATACGCCCACAACTCGCTTCCTTCGTCTGCGACCGGGCTATCTCCTTTTCAGAGTAGCCTCGGGTACCAGCCTCCGCTGTTCTCATCTCAGTTCGCCGAGTCCAGCGTCCCCTCCGCTCAGGCTTTTGTCCAACGTTGCGAGCGCACCTGGAAGAGGGTCAGGTCTGCACTTTGCCGTTATAGGACGCAGACTGTGAGGGCTGCTAATAAGCGTAGAACTAAGAGTCCTAGATATTGTCGCGGTCAGAGAGTTTGGCTCTCCACTCAGAACCTTCCCCTTAAGACGGCTTCTCGCAAGTTGACCCCGCGGTTCATTGGTCCGTTCCGTATTTCTCGGGTCATTAATCCTGTCGCAGTTCGACTTCTTCTTCCGCGATACCTTCGTCGCGTCCACCCGGTCTTCCATGTCTCCTGCATCAAGCCCGTCCTTCGCGCCCCCGCTCGTCTTCCCCCCCCCCCCCCCCCCCCATCCTTGTCGAGGGCGCACCCATCTACAGGGTCCGTAGAATTTTGGACATGCGTCCTCGGGGCCGTGGTCACCAGTACCTCGTAGATTGGGAGGGGTACGGTCCTGAGGAGAGGAGTTGGGTTCCCTCTCGGGACGTGCTGGACCGTGCGCTGATCGAGGATTTCCTCCGTTGCCGCCAGGTTTCCTCCTCGAATGCGCCAGGAGGCGCTCGGTGAGTGGGGGGGTACTGTCATGTACTGTCATGTTGTGTCTTGTCTCTGTCCTTTCCCTTCACCCTGTCTCCCTCTGCTGGTCGTTGTTAGGTTACCTTTCCACCCCCTCTTTCCCCCAGCTGTGCCTTGTCTCCTCCTAACCACCTCGTCACCCCTTTTCCCACCTGTTCCCTTTTTCCCTCTGATTAGTCCCCTATATCTCTCTCTGTTTTTGTTCCTGTCCTTGTCGGATTCTTGTTTGTTGTGTTTCATGCCTGAACCAGACTGTCGTCATGTTTGCTGCAACCTTGTCTTGTCCTGTCGGAATCTGCCGGTCCGTCTGAGCCTACCTATGTTTGGTAATTAAAGAAGCTCTGTTTAAGTTAATTCGCTTTTGGGTCCTCATTCACTCACCGTAACATAAACTGCGGCAAGTGATATGAGCAATGGAGAGACATGCGAGGAGATGTGAAAGAGATCGGAATTACAGCCTCACTCTACCCAATTGTAGCAGTAGGATGAAGTTACAACCTGCCCATTTCTTGACAGATAGCTGAACTAACCAATTGAGTTGTTAACAAATTTCGTCCTGGCAGCTGAGTTGTTTAGAGATGCGTCTTGACAGCTGAAAAAACTTTTTTTCTCCCAATCACAGAAAATGACTACAATTTCATAAGCATCCATGATCACAAATCATGACGTTATGTTGGATTCATTTACATTGAATAGATGTTATTTTATATTCTCAAACTAACAGCAGTGCCTATATCGGGGCTGCCGCAGGATTCCAACATAGGCACAACACCTGACTAACTGAGCTAATTGATCAGTTCAGTGATTGCCTAAATTCAACACACCTGGTCTTTCAGGTCTGTATAATCAAAAACATGAAGTGTCTGCGGCACTCCAGGACTACGGTTTCCTAACCTTGGCCTATAGGATGTCCTTCCATGCAGGCCCTTGACCCCCCAAAATCGTTATTGTTATCGGACCTAAAAATATCCATATCGGTGGTTCTCTAACCAGCTTTACAAGTGTATTAACACAGGAATACAATTACTAGTGCAGCTTGTCTTCAAGGTATCTGTTTTGCTTGAAAAAATGATTATTTACTGAAGTATGAATTTATGTTCTGTGTGCCTAGTGTGTGTGTGTGTGTGTGTGTGTGTGTGTGTGTGTGTGTGTGTGTGTGTGTGTGTGTGTGTGTGTGTGTGTGTGTGTGTGCTTGTGTGTGTGTCACAGGAGGCTGGTGGCACCTTAACTGGGGAGAACAGGCTCATGGTAATGGCTGGAGTGGAATAGTTGGAATGGGTTCAAATACCTCGAACACATGGTTTCCAGGTGTTTGATGCCGTTCTATGCCGTTCCAGACATTACTATGAGCTGTCCTTCCCTCAGCAGCCTCCACTGGTGTGTGTGTATGTGCATGTCTACCTAGCTGTGTGTGTGTGTGTGCAAGTCTGTGTGTGTGTGCTCAAGTCAGCCAGTCTGAGTAGCGTTTTGGCAAGGTGGAACTGGGTCTTTGGCAAAAGTCCTCTAGCTCTTACAGTCAAGGCCCCTCTCGGTTTTCTCCCCAATCAGACATTTGTTCTCTGGCTTGATGAAGGTTTTCTTCTGGCATCTATTTCTGCCCTGTTTGCCTTCTCTCTTTCCTTAAAGTCATTCATCCACCAATCACGTCTCTAGAACAGCTGCTACCACAAGGATTCCACCAATGAACGAGGCCGTCGCACCAAGAAGAGCAGGATTGCTTCCCAAATGGCACCCTATTCCCCATACAGTGCACTACCTTTGACCAGGGCCAATAGGGCTCTGGACAAATGTAGTGGGCTATATAGGGCAGAGATGAGAACTCCAGTCCTCAGTAGCCTGAATGGTGTCACACTTTTCCCTCAGCCCTATAGCTAACACACCTGATGAAACTAATTGCATTCTAAACTGAAGACAATGATTAGTTGAATGTTGGAGTCAGATGTGTTAGCTGGGGCTGGGGCTGGGGCTGGGGCAACAGTGTGATACCAATCAGGCACCCGAGGACTGGAGTTGCCATTCCCTGATATAGGGAATAAAGATTTATACTAGTCTCTGTATCGTGTGTCTCTTGAGTGTGTTGACCGCTGTGGCCGTGTTAGAGGCCACTCATCATTGTAGTGGTGACATGGCCAATTCTATAGGGCCAGGGCAGAGGGACGATTCAGGTCCACCCTGCCAGCCAATGACAACACACACACACACACACAGGGGCTGAAAGGACACAGTGTGCAGATGATGTCAGATACACTTGATCATTTATACTATTAATCACTTACAGACTTCCTCAAGCAATAACAGTTAGCTGCTTAAAGATTTCTGAATTAATTATACCGAATTGGAGCATGGCTGCAGGATGAATTTCCATTCCGGACAATAAAGTTTTCATTTAATTGAAGTATTGCGTGAATCTGTGGTTCAACACACAGGTGTAGTTGCTATTGTGAAACGGCTTAATATAAGGCTCATTCCTCCTGATTCCTCCTCATTCTTCCTTATTTAAGATGGCACCGACAGAGATGGTCGCCTCACTTCGCGTTCTTAGGAAACTATGCAGTATTTAGTTTTTTTATGTATTACTTCTTACCCCAGGAAATCTTAAGTCTTATTACATGCAGCCGGGACGAACTATTGGATATAAGAGCAAAGTCAACTTACCAACATTACGGCCAGGAATACGACTTTCCCAAAGTAGATCCTCTCTTCGGACCACCACCCAGGACAATGGATCTAATCCCAGCAGCTGACTGAAAACAATGGCGACGCAGAAGGGGCAGATGGAGCGGTCTTCTGGTCAGGCTTCGTAAACGGGCATATCGCTCACCCCTCCCAAGTATACTACTTGCCAATGTCCAACAAGGCAGACAAAATTCAAGCAAGGGTTGCCTTCCAGAGAGACATCAGAGATTGTATCATTCTCTGTTTCACAGAAACATGGCTCTCTTGGGATATGTTGTCAGAATCGGTCCAGCCATCGGGCTTCTCCATGCATCGTGCCGACAGAGATAAACACCTCTCTGGGAAGAGGAAGGGCAGGGTGTATGCTTTATGATTAACAGCTCATGGTGCGTTCATAACAACACACCAGAACTCAAGTCCTTCCGCTCACCCGACCTAGAATTCCTTACAATCAAATGCCGGCCATTCTACCTACCAGGAGAATTCTTGTCAGTTATAGTCACAGCTGTGTACATCCCCCCCCCTCAAGCGAACACCAAGACGGCCCTCAAGGAACTTCACTCGATTCTATGTAAACTGGAAACTATATACCACGAGGTTGCATTTATTGTAGCTGGGGATTTTAACATAGCAAATTTGAAATCAATGTTACCTAAATCAGCATTTTGATTGCACGACACGTAGAGATAATACTCTCGACCACTGCTACTCTAACTTCCGCGATGCGTACAAAGCCCTCCCCCACCCTCCCTTCGGAAAATCCGACCACGACGCCATCTTGCTCGTCCCGGCTTATAGGCAGAAACTCAAACAGGATGTATCAGTGACGAGAACCATTCAACGCTGGACCGACCAATCGGAAACCACGCTCCAAGATTGTTTTGATAACGCGGACTGGAATATGTTCAAGTCAGCCTCAGAGAACGACATTCTCATACGCTGACTCGGTGAGTGTGTTTATAAATAAGTGCATTGGAGATGTCATAACCACTGTGACTATTAAAACCTACCCTAACCAGATGGATGGCAGCATTCACGAAAAACTGAAAGCGCGATCCACCGCATTTAACCATGGAAAAAGGTGAATATAAACAGTGAAGTTATTCCCTCTGCAAGGCAATCAAACAAGTGAAATGCCGATACAGGGACAAGGTGGAGTTTCAATTCAACAGCTCAGACATGAGATGTACAGTGCCTTGCGAAAGTATTCGGCCCCCTTGAACTTTGCGACCTTTTGCCACATTTCAGGCTTCAAACATAAAGATATAAAACTGTATTTTTTTGTGAAGAATCAACAACAAGTGGGACACAATCATGAAGTGGAACGACATTTATTGGATATTACAAACGTTTTTAACAAATCAAAAACTGAAAAATTGGGCGTGCAAAATTATTCAGCCCCTCTCTCCAGAAGTTCAGTGAGGATCTCTGAATGATCCAATGTTGACCTAAATGACTAATGATGATAAATACAATCCACCTGTGTGTAATCAAGTCTCCGTATAAATGCACCTGCACTGTGATAGTCTCAGAGGTCCGTTAAAAGCGCAGAGAGCATCATTAAGAACAAGGAACACACCAGGCAGGTCCGAGATACTGTTGTGAAGAAGTTTAAAGCCGGATTTGGATACAAAAATATTTCCCAAGCTTTAAACATCCCAAGGAGCACTGTGCAAGCGATAATATTGAAATGGAAGGAGTATCAGACCACTGCAAATCTACCAAGACCTGGCCGTCCCTCTAAACTTTCAGCTCATACAAGGAGAAGACTGATCAGAGATGCAGCCAAGAGGCCCATGATCACTCTGGATGAACTGCAGAGATCTACAGCTGAGGTGGGAGACTCTGTCCATAGGACAACAATCAGTCGTATATTGCACAAATCTGGCCATTATGGAAGAGTGGCAAGAAGAAAGCCATTTCTTAAAGATATCCATAAAAAGTGTTGTTTAAAGTTTGCCACAAGCCACCTGGGAGACACACCAAACATGTGGAAGAAGGTGCTCTGGTCAGATGAAACCAAAATTGAACTTTTTGGCAACAATGCAAAACGTTATGTTTGGCGTAAAAGCAACACAGCTCATCACCCTGAACACACCATCCCCACTGTCAAACATGGTGGTGGCAGCATCATGGTTTGGGCCTGCTTTTCTTCAGCAGGGACAGGGAAGATGGTTAAAGTTGATGGGAAGATGGATGGAGCCAAATACAGGACCATTCTGGAAGAAAACCTGATGGAGTCTGCAAAAGACCTGAGACTGGGACGGAGATTTGTCTTCCAACAAGACAATGATCCAAAACATAAAGCAAAATCTACAATGGAATGGTTCAAAAATAAACATATCCAGGTGTTAGAATGGCCAAGTCAAAGTCCAGACCTGAATCCAATCGAGAATCTGTGGAAAGAACTGAAAACTGATGTTCACAAATGCTCTCCATCCAACCTCACTGAGCTCGAGCTGTTTTGCAAGGAGGAATGGGAAAAAATGTCAGTCTCTCGATGTGCAAAACTGATAGAGACATACCCCAAGCGACTTACAGCTGTAATCGCAGCAAAAGGTGACGCTACAAAGTATTAACTTAAGGGGGCTGAATCATTTTGCATTTTTGATTTGTTAAAAAAGTTTGAAATATCCAATAAATGTCGTTCCACTTCATGATTGTGTCCCACTTGTTGTTGATTCCTCACAAAAAAATACAGTTTTATATCTTTATGTTTGAAGCCTGAAATGTGGCAAAAGGTCGTAAAGTTCAAGGGGGCCGAATACTTTCGCAATACTTTCGCAAAAACAGCCACGTCATGGATACCGATGTCACACTTCCAGACAAACGAAACACCTTCTTTGCCCGCTTTGAGGATAATACAGTGCCACCGTCTGCGCACCCCCCCACATGTTAACCCTCGCAAGGCTACTGGCCCAGGCGGCATCCCTAGCCGCGTCCTTAGAGCATGCGGAGACCAGCTGGCTGGTGTGTTTACAGACATATTTAATTGCTCCCTATCCCAGTCTGTTGTCCCCAGATGCTTCAAGATGGCTACCATTGTTCCTGTACCCAAGAAGGCAAAGATAACTGAACTAAATTACTACCGCCACGTAGCACTCACTCCTGTCCTCATGAAGTGCTTTTAGAGACTAGTCAAGGATCATATCACCGCCACTATACCGGCCGCCCTAGACCCACTTCAGTTTGCATACAGTCCCAACAGGCCCACAGATGACGCAATCGCCATCGCACTGCACACTGCCCTATCCCTTCTGGACAAAAATAATACTTATGTAAGAATGATGTTCATTGACTACAGCTCAGCATTCAACACCACAGTCATCATCAAGCTGGAGGCCCTGGGTCTCAACCCCGCCCTGTGCAACTGGGTCCTGGACTTTCTGACGGGCCGCCCCCAGGTGGTAAAGGTAGGAAACAACATCTCCACTTCACTGACCCTCAACACTGGGGCCCCACAAGGGTGTGTGCTCAGCCCTCTCCTGTACTCCCTGTTCACCCACGACTGCCTGGCCAAGCACGCCTCCCACTCAATCAACAAGTTTGCAGACGACACAACAGTAGTGGACTTGATCACCAACAATGACGAGACAGTCTACAGGGAGGAGGTGAGGGCACGCGGAGTGTGGTGTCAGGAAAATAACCTCTCACTCAATGTCATCAGAACAAATCAGATGATAGTGGACGTCATGAAACAGCAGAGGGAGCAGCCCCCTATCCACATCAAAGGGTCAGCAGTGGAGACGGTGGAAACATTGAGACCCACATTGAGACCCGATCACTGGATACTTTAATATCATTCATTACTCATATCACATGTATGTACTGTATTGAGAACCAGTCACTGGACACTTTAATATCATTCATTACTCATATCACATGTATGTACTGTATTGAGAACCAATGACTGGACACTTTAATAAATGGCTCACTAGTCACTTAAAACAATGCCACTTTAAATAATGCCTCTTTAATAATGTTTACATATCTTACATTACTCATATCACATCTATATGCTGTATTTAGCTTACTTGTTAGATTTGTATGTATTAGGTAGTTGTTGGGAATTGTTGGATTATTTGTTAGATATTACTGCACTGTTGGAACTAAAAGCACAAGCATTTCGCTACACTCGCATTAACATCTGCTGATCATGTGTATGTGACCAATAACATTTGATTTGAAGTTATGTTTTTCATGCTATAATTCCTTTGAAGCTGTTTGGTATTTTTGTATCAGCATTTTCAAGGTTCAAAGTAAGCAAGAAGCATTCCGTGTAAAGGCAACAAACCTTAAGCCATTCAAACGCATGCAATTAACAAGACCTGACCAAACACAAGCACGCTCACATGCGCGCACACACACACACACACACGCGCACAAACACACCAAACGATTCCCATATCACTAGTTGTCACGGAAACAGAGAAGTTCTTGTTCAAGACTTGGAAGTGGACTTCAATAGTAAACGAGACATCATGTTCCTCTATGATAGAGTGAGCTGGAGTTGTTCTTTGATCACACTGGTCTTCAGACTAGGCCTTTTACTGATCTCAGCTGACTCGGGAGAATGAAGTCATGTTTTATCTAATCTCACACTCACATACTTAGAGAGCATGCTAATTCAGTCCAGAGCAATTTCAACTGAATATATTTCACTGCTGGGAGGAAACAGAGAAGTCCTGAACTATGTTCAACCTGGATAGCACCCCTTCTGCAGAGCATATCTGAAAAACATATTAACAAACATATACAGTGGGGCAAAAAAGTATTTAGTCAGCCACCAATTGTGCAAGTTCTTCCCCTTAAAAAGATGAGAGAGGCCAGTAATTTTCATCATAGGTACACTTCAACTATGACAGACAAAATGAGGAAAAAAATCCAGAAAATCACATTGTAGGATTTTTAATGAATTTATTTGCAAATTATGGTGGAAAATAAGTATTTGGTCACCTACAAACAAGCAAGATTTCTGGCTCTCACAGACCTGTAACTTCTTCTTTAAGAGGCTCCTCTGTCCTCCACTCGGTATCTGTATTAATGGCACCTGTTTGAACTTGTTATCAGTATAAAAGACACCTGTCCACAACCTCAAACAGTCACACTCCAAACTCCACTATGGCCAAGACCAAAGAGCTGTCAAAGGACACCAGAAACAAAATTGTAAACCTGCACCAGGCTGGGAAGACTGAATCTGCAAAGGTAAGCAGCTTGGTTTGAAGAAATCAACTGGGAGCAATTATTAGGAAATGGAAGACATACAAGACCACTGATAATCTCCCTCGATCTGAGGCTCCACGCAAGATCTCACCCCGTGGGGTCAAAATGATCACAAGAACGGTGAGCAAAAATCCCAGAACCACACGGGGGGACCTAGTGAATGACCTGCAGAGAGCTGGGACCAAAGTAACAAAGCCTACCATCAGTAACACACTACGCCGCCAGGAACTCAAATCCTGCAGTGCCAGACGTGTCCCCCTACTTAAGCCAGTACATGTCCAGGCCCGTCTGAAGTTTGCTAGAGAGCATTTGGATGATCCAGAAGAAGATTGGGAGAATGTCATATGGTCAGATGAAACCAAAACATAACTTTTTGGTAAAAACTCAACTCGTCGTGTTTGGAGGACAAAGAATGATGAGTTGCATCCAAAGAACATCATACCTACTGTGAAGCATGAGGGGAAACATCATGCTTTGGGGCTGTTTTTCTGCAAAGGGACCAGGACGACTGATCCGTGTAAAGGAAAGAATGAATGGGGCCATGTATCGTGAGATTTTGAGTGAAAACCTCCTTCCATCAGCATGGGCATTGAAGATGAAACGTGGCTGGGTCTTTCAGCATGACTATGATCCCAAACACACCGCCCGGGCAACGAAGGAGTGGCTTCGTAAGAAGCATTTCAAGGTCCTGGAGTGGCCTAGCCAGTCTCCAGATCTCAACCCCATAGAAAATCTTTGGAGGGAGTTGAACGTCCGTGTTGCCCAGCAACAGCCCCAAAACATCACTGCTCAAGAGGAGATCTGCATGGAGGAATGGGCCAAAATACCAGTAACAGTGTGTGGAAACCTTGTGAAGACTTACAGAAAACGTTTGACCTCTGTCATTGCCAACAAATGGTATATAACAAAGTATTGAGATAAACTTTTGTTAAATACTACTTATTTTCCACCATAATTTGCAAATAAATTCATTAAAAATCCTACAATGTGATTTTCTGGATTTTTTTCCCTCATTTTGTCTGTCATAGTTGAAGTGTACCTATGATGAAAATTCCAGGCCTCTCTCATCTTTTTAAGTGGGAGAGCTTACACAATTGGTGGCTGACTAAATACTTTTTTGCCCCACTGTATATCCTGTCTGCTCTGTAATGTAATAACAATAATATAAGCCATTTGATTTTATCCAAATTGACAGCACTTGTATACATTTCTAGTAAGTGTATGTGATCCCTGCGGAAATGTAACTAACAACATTGGCATTGCCAGCTGCACGCTCTTACCAACTGAGCAACACATGACCACATGTACACCCTGCTGCCCACTCTTATCCTTCAGTGCAATCTATACCAACGACTTTTGGAATGGGATTCCAATTTGTGTTCAAAGCAGGTGCTGAAAGAATAATAGCCAGGGATCCTTCCCCAAGATGATAATTTCATCAATGGGTATCTTCAGCTCACTTTGAGCCCACTTCAGTCAAGATGTCTCTCATTGGCACACACACACACACACACACACACACACACACACACACACACACACACACACACACACACACACACACACACACACACACACACACACACACACACACACACACACACACACACACACACAGGAGTCAACATGGGAGAGTGGTTTATACTCTGGAACTGTCCAGTGCTGAAACTATGAGCTGCATGAAATAAACATCAGGCTTACAGGATTACATGATAAGTATAGTATAATAGTACTATATATAGTATAAGTAGTGTAATACTACTATCCATAGTATTTATAGTATAAGCATGTACCATTATGTGACAATAAGCTTATAAAGTACATTGATTGAGCTAAGAATATCTAATAAATAGCTGGCAGCAGAGGAAAATGCCTGTATCATGACGTTCAGTGGTACACGTGAGTGGAACCAAGAGCCAGCCAACCGTCTTAAGTAACTTCATCCTCTCCTCTCCTCTCCTCTCCTCTCCTCTCCTCTCCTCTCCTCTCCTCTCCTCTCCTCTCCCAGGCAGTCGTGCTAATGGTGATGGCTGGTTGCTCATCGCTCCCTGCCCAACACGACAGATCCACTATGAATAATGGACAGGATGTGGCTAATAAGGATGTGGCCCTACTGTGGCTAAGACAAGTCACCCCTCCTCAGTCATTACCTCCATTGTCAGGCCCTACCTCCACCCTCTACTCCCTCTGCTCTGCTGTGGCTAACACTCTCTCCCCATTCCCACAGCCAACTCACCCCATTCCATTCCCCCATCATTCTATCTCCATGTCCCCGGAGCCAACTCAAGAGCCCCACCTCGCAGCTACTGACTGCAGCTACTAAAGACGGAGCTGCACACCAGCACCAGGGACTCAACACATCATTAAATCAGGATCATCTTGGCTTTCACACAAGTACCAGCTTCTGGATCCTTTCTGATGGCTTGCTATAGCAAACATAGCAGACTGGAGATCGTAGACTGGTGATATCTGCACCAACCTGGGTGTTAAAGAAGTTAAACAAGATAGGTCATTGGGCACTGGAGAAAGAGAGAGAGAGAGAGAGAGACCCCAGTGGACAAAATTTGGGTTGGGACTCTGGTGCTATAATTCGCTTTAACATTCATGAATCCTATGTTAGTTAGTTATACAGTAGCTTGCTGACTTTCCTATTTTAGAAAGAGACAGACTCAGCTACTAACTCCCTCTGTTACAGTTGTATCTATTTTCTTCTGTACATGTTGGACCCATTACAAAAATCATCTCCTTTTCTCTTCTGAGGAATCCCAAAATGACACCACAGGAGGACAATCCTCTTGAATTAAGTAAGGAGGCCAGAACATTTTGTTCTAAAAATGTAAGCCTTCTATAGCCCTCCTGTGGTTTGTACTGTCAGACAGCAATAATTGAGGAGGATCTCATATGTGTGTATGTGTGTGTGTGTGGTGTGGGTGTGAGACTGGAGCTATTTATAACCTAGTGATTTAGCATCGTCATACAGATCTATTAGCTCCCAAGATGTCATTTCACTATGTGTGTGTGTGTGTGTGTGTGAGCATGCTCACTTGAGTGTGGGTATCCATGCGTGCATTTGTGTGTGTGTGTGTGTGTGTGTGTGTATGTGTGTGTGTGTGAAGTTGCGTTCGTGCATTTGTGTGCGTGAATGCTGTGTGTGTGTGTGTGTGTGTGTGTGTGTGTGTGTGTGTGTGTGTGTGTGTGTGTGTGTGTGTGTGTGTGTGTGTGTGTGTGTGTGTGTGTGTGTGTGTGTGTGTGAGTGCGTACTAATACTCTAGTTCTAGTTGTTCTGAGCAATTAACCTACATTTTAGTTATTTTTCGTTTTTTAATAACTAATTGGCCTACATTGGTTCAATTATCTGAATCTCATTTAGTTCGGTTTTATTCTGTGAGCTTGATGCTTGATTTTCTGTAGATATACATCAGATCAATAACCATAATACATTGCGCGCCCACTTACTTGTCCGGTCTGGGTGGAGCAGACACAGAGACCTGTTTGACAGAGACAGAGAGAAGAGAGAACATGCGAGAGGGATAGGAAGCAGTTGCTTTGCGTGTTATCTCTACCTGAAAATACATGATCTAAGTGATTGATAGTTGGTATTCAGCAGTCATAAAAGTATTTCAGATAGCAAAGGCAGCAGCTCTATAGAGATGAGATGATGATTTGGAATTAAATAATACATTCATAAAATAAAACAAATATTTTATAAAAGTAATGTGAATAAATGATGTTTAATAAGTGATATGCAGTAATGGGCAATCACTAATATTATGGGACTAGTTTTAATTGTTTTATTTGTGTTGTTACAGCATTCAACCCACATAATGCATGGTGCATTTAATGTAAAAAAATATTGTCGAAATCGAAAAAACGTGATAATTGAATCATAATCGAACCAAAACCGAAGCGACCTCAAAAAGCACTAATGTCTTAGCACTAAGTTTTAGAATGGGGAAGATCACAGATCAGCCTACTGATCAATTGAAAAGCTGGTCTTTGTCCATGAACCCATACCACTAGAATACTAGAGTGGCTACGACTGAGCAGCACCCAGCAATCAATAGCCAGCAGGAGTCTTTGACTTGTTAAGACACGCTCTGTACACTCTACACATGATCTTCAAATAAAATACTTAGTAAGAAGTCTGTACATGATACCCTAGGAGTTGCAAAGGAAAATTGTGTTATGGCTTTTAAGAATAATGTAATATAACGTGTAATGTAATAATAATGTAATAATAATCATCATAATAATAATTAAATAATGTGCACAGTTCAAGTCTCTACATTGAATCAGTCACTATTGACCGAAGGGGGAGTTAAGGATGCACTTTCTCAGAGGGAAATGTGAGCATCTGGCTGCTTCCAAAATGGCCCCCTTATTCACTATGTGTCCTGGTCAAAAGTAGTGCACTAAATAAGGAATAGGCTGCCATTTGGGACGGAACCTCTGATTCCAGGCCTGATTTATGGGGCCATGAGAAACCCCATGACAGGCGAGGGGAGAGACGCCACGGGCCGCCCAGCTCCCACGGAAGTAGTAGCAATCGTCCGGGCACGCCATCTCCCTCCTGCACAAACGGAGGCCTGTGTCTGTGTGTGTGTGTGAGTTCGTGTGTGTACTAATATTCTAGATCAAGAATGGGAAAAAGTGTGTGTGTGTGCGTGTTTGTGCGTGTGCGTGTGTGCATGTGTGTATGCACGCGGCTCTATGTATGCGTGTTAAACATCGTACGACATGGCTTCTCTCAAGACTTCTTTAGTTCCAAACACATTGATCTGTCACAACACAGTCTACTTTTAAAAAGAAACATGCCAAACAACAACAGCATTTGATTTAGAATTCCTCACCTGACACAATGATTACTCATCACAACTCATTCTGTTTGAGTGATAGCTACTCATCACCTGCTCCCTGCTAGGCTGATTGTAAATCAACGTCATGGCCCATTGGACTGGTTGTAATTCCACAGCTGTCAGAGATACACACACACACACACACACACACTCATACACACACAAACAGCCGACTCACGGCTTTGTGTCAGGCCAAGACGTCGGTTGGCGTACATCTGATTCATGAGTGGGAATAAAGACAAACAGATTTCATTTGTCATCTAAAGTACGCATGAGAAAGCCATAATTGGAATTCGTTGCCTGGCCGTCTGACACACAATGACAGTTGACAGCGCTGTCATTTGTAATTTCCCATTGCTAAATTGGACAGGGACAAAACAAAGCAAATGTGGCACTTTTATTCTTTCTGCCTTCACTTTGTTTGTTATGAAGACTGAAGACTTGCCCAGAGCCAAACTCATCTAGATATTGAAATTAATTTCTCAACTTAACATCAGATCCAATTTAGTGTGTCAAAGGGTAGCTGTCTGAAACATCAACAGTTCAATGAATCCTTGACACACGATTAGCAAAAACAAAAAGCAAACACTAAGGTCAATAATTATAGAGAAAGTTTATTTATGATACCTTACACACAGACACACACACAGACAGACACAGACAGACAGACATTATGGTGGAAAATAAGTATTTGGTCAATAACAAAAGTTTTTCTCAATACTTTGTTATATACCCTTTGTTGGCAATGACAGAGGTCAAACGTTTTCTGTAAGTCTTCACAATGTTTCCACACACTGTTGCTGGTATTTTGGCCCATTCCTCCATGCAGATCTCCTCTAGAGCAGTGATGTTTCGGGGCTGTTGCTGGGCAAAACGGACTTTCAACTCCCTCCAAAGATTTTCTATGGGGTTGAGATCTGGAGACCGGCTAGGCCACTCCAGGACCTTGAAATGCTTCTTAAGAAGCCACTCCTTCATTGCCCAGCAACGTGTTTGGGATCATTGTCATGCTGAAAGACCCAGCCACGTTTCATCTTCAATGCCCTTGCGGATGGAAGGAGGTTTTCACTCAAAATCTCACGATACATGGCCCATTCATTCTTTCCTTTACACGGATCAGTCGTCCTGGTCCCTTTGCAGAAAAACAGCCCCAAAGCATGATGTTTCCACCCCCATGCTTCACAGTAGGTATGGTGTTCTTTGGATGCAACTCAGCATTCTTTGTCCTCCAAACACGACGAGTTGAGTTTTTACCAAAAAGTTTTATTTTGGTTTCATCTGACCATATGACATTCTCCCAATCTTTCTTCTGGATCATCCAAATGCTATCTAGGAAACTTCAGACGGGCCTGGGCATGTACTGGCTTAAGCAGAAGGACATGTCTGGCACTGCAGGATTTGAGTCCCTGGCGGCGTAGTGTGTTACTGATGGTAGGCTTTGTTACTTTGGTCCCAGCTCTCTGCAGGTCATTCACTAGGTCCCCCCGTGTGGTTCTGGGATTTTTGCTCACCGTTCTTGTGATCATTTTGACCCCACGGGGTGAGATCTTGCGTGGAGCCCCAGACCGAGGGAGATTATCAGTGGTCTTGTATGTCTTCCATTTCCTAATTATTGCTTCCACAGTTGATTTCTTCAAACCAAGCTGCTTACCTATTGCAGATTCAGTCTTCCCAGCCTGGTGCAGGTCTACAATTTTGTTTCTGGTGTCCTTTGACAGCTCTTTGGTCTTGGCCATAGTGGAGTTTGGAGTGTGACTGTTTAAGGTTGTGGACAGGTGTCTTTTATACTGATAACAAGTTCAAACAGGTGCCATTAATACAGATACCGAGTGGAGGACAGAGGAGCCTCTTAAAGAAGAAGTTACAGGTCTGTGAGAGCCAGAAATCTTGCTTGTTTGTAGGTGACCAAATACTTATTTTCCACCATAATTTGCAAATAAATTCCTAAAACATCCTACAATGCGATTTTCTTGATTTTTTTCTCATTTTGTCTGTCATAGTTGAAGTGTACATATGATGAAAATTACAGGTCTCTCATATTTTTAAGTGGGATAACTTGCACAATTGGTGGCTGATTAAATACTTTTTTGCCCACTGTATATATACTGTATATATATATATGTGTCTGTCTGTCTGTCTGTCTGTCTGTCTGTCTGTCTGTCTGTCTGTACAAGTTTTAATGACTCAAACCTAAGTGTATGTAAACTTCCGACTTCAACTGTAAATATATATATATACAGTGGGGAGAACAAGTATTTTATACACTGCCGATTTTGCAGGTTTTCCTACTTACAAAGCATGTTGAGGTCTGTAATTTTTATCATAGGTACACTTTAACTGTGAGAGACGGAATCTAAAACAAAAATCCAGAAAATCACATTGTATGATTTTTAAGTAATTAATTTGCATTTTATTGCATGACATAAGTATTTAATACATCTGAAAAACAGAACTTAATATTTGGTACAGAAACCTTTGTTTGCAATTACAGAGATCGTAAGTTTCCTGTAGTTCTTGACCAGGTTTGCACACACTGCAGCAGGTATTTTGGCCCACTCCTCCATACAGACCTTCCCAGATCCTTCACGTTTCGGGGCTGTCGCTGGGCAATACGGACTTTCAGCTCCCTCCAAAGATTTTCTATTGGGTTCACCATCCCAACAGTAAAGCACTGGGGTGGCAGCATCATGTTGTGGGGGTGCTTTGCTGCAGGAAGGACTGGTGCACTTCACAAAATAGATGGCTTCATGAGAAAGGAAAATTATCTGGATATATTGAAGCAACATCTCAAGACATCAGTCAGGAAGTTAAAGCTTGGTCGCAAATGGGTCTTCCAAATGGACAATGACCCCAAGCATACTTCCAAAGTTGTGGCAAAATGGCTTAAGGGCAACAAACTCAAGGTATTGGAGTGGTCATCACAAAGCCCTGACCTCAGTCCTGTAGAACATTTGTGGGCAGAACTGAAAAAGCGTGTGCGAGCACAGAGTCCTACAAACCTGAATCAGTTACACCAGCTCTGTCAGGAGGAATGGGTCAAAATTCACTCAACTCATTGTGGGAAGCTTGTGGAAGGCAACCCAAAATGTTTAACCAAGTTAAACAATTTAAAGGCAATGCTACCAGATACAAATTGAGTGTACGTAAACTTCTGACCCACTATGAATGTGATGAAAGAAATAAAAGCTGAAATAAATTATTCTCTCTAATATTATTCTGACATTTCACATTCTTAAAATAAAGTGGTGATCCTAACTGACCTAAGACCTTTTTACTAGGATTAAATGTACATTTGTGAATTGTGAAAAACTAAGTTTAAATGTATTTGGCTAAGGTGTATGTAATATTCCGACTTCAACTGTATAGAAATACACTGCTCAAAGAAATAAAGGGAACACTAAAATAATACATCCTAGATCTGAATGAATGAAATATTCTTATTAAATACTTTTTTCTTTACATAGTTGAATGTGCTGACAACAAAATCACACAAAAACTATCAAT
Source organism: Oncorhynchus clarkii lewisi (assembly GCF_045791955.1). Taxonomy (NCBI): domain Eukaryota; kingdom Metazoa; phylum Chordata; class Actinopteri; order Salmoniformes; family Salmonidae; genus Oncorhynchus; species Oncorhynchus clarkii. Next base: position 43,688,290 of record NC_092163.1, read on the forward strand.
GGAAATCAAATTTATCAACCCATGGAGGTCTGGATTTGGACTCACACTCAAAAATAAAGTGGAACACCACACTACAGGCTGATCCAACTTTGATGTAATGTCCTTAAAACAAGTCAAAATGAGGCTCAGTAGTGTGTGTGGCCTCTGGCGAGCACATGGAGGGCTGTGCGGCCCCCCAAAGAAATGCCACCCCACACCATGACTGACCCACCACCAAACCGGTCGTGCTGGAGGATGTTGCAGGCAGCAGAACATTCTCCGCGGCATCTCCAGACTCTGTCACGTCTGTCACATGTGCTCAGTGTGAACCTGCTTTCATCTGTGAAGAGCACAGGGCGCCAGTGGTGAATTTGCCAATCTTGGTGTTCTCTGGCAAATGCCAAACGTCCTGCACGGTATTGGGCTGTAAGCACAACCCCCACCTGTGGACGTCGGGCCCTCATACCACCCTCATGGATGTTTCTGACCGTTTGAGCAGACACATGCACATTTGTGGCCTGCTGGAGGTCATTTTGCGGGGCTCTGGCAGTGCTCCTCCTGCTCCTCCTTGCACAAAGGCGGAGGTAGCGGTCCTGCTGCTGGGTTGTTGCCCTCCTACGGCCTCCTCCAAGTCTCCTGATGTACTGGCCTGTCTCCTGGTAGCGCCTCCATGCTCTGGACACTACGCTGACAGACACAGCAAACCTTCTTGCCACAGCTCGCATTGATGTGCCATCCTGGATGAGCTGCACTACCTTAGCCACTTGTGTGGGTTGTAGACTCCGTCTCATGCTACCACTAGAGTGAAAGCACCGCCAGCATTCAAAAGTGACCAAAACATCAGCCAGGAAGCATAGGAACTGAGAAGTGGTCTGTGGTCACCACCTGCAGAACCACTCCTTTATTGGGGGTGTCTTGCTAATTGCCTATAATTTCCACCTGTTGTCTATTCCATTTGCACAACAGCATGTGACATTTATTGTCAATCAGTGTTGCTTCCTAAGTGGACAGTTTGATTTCACAGAAGTGTGATTGACTTGGAGTTACATTGTGTTGTTTAAGTGTTCCCTTTATTTTTTTGAGCAGTGTATATATATATACACTACTGTTTAAAAGTTTGGGTTCACTTAGAAATGTCCTTGTTTTTGAAAAAAAAAACACGTTTTTTGTCCATTAAAATAATATCAAATTGATTACAAATACAGTGTAGACATTGTTAATGTTGTAAATCACAATTGTAGCTAGAAACGGCAGATTCTTTATGGAATATCTACATCGGGGTCCAGAGGCCCATTATCAGCAACCATCTCTCTTGTGTTCCAATGGCACGTTGTGTTAGCTAATCCAAGCTTATCATTTTAAAAGGATAATTGATCATTAGAAAACCCTTTTGCAATTATGTTAGCACAGCTGAAAATTGTTGCCATGATTAAAGAAGCAATAAAACTGGCCTTCTTTAGTCAAGTTGAGTATCTGGAGCATCAGCATTTGTGGGTTCGATTACAGGCTCAAAATGTCCACAAACAAAGAACTTTCTTCTGAAACTCGTCAGTCTATTCTTGTTCTGAGAAATGAAGGCTATTCCATGTGAGAAATTGCCAAAAAACTGAAAATCTCGTACAACGCTGTGTACTACTCCCTTCACAGAACAGGGCAAACTGTCTCTAACCAGAAGAGAAAGAGGAGTGGGAGGCCCCGGTGCACAACTGAGAAAGAGGACAACTACATTAGAGTGTCTAATTTGAGAAACAGACGCAGTCGCCTCTTCACTGTAATATAAACATGTACATATTTATACTGTATATACAGTGCCTTGCGAAAGTATTCGGCCCCCTTGAACTTTGCGACCTTTTGCCACATTTCAGGCTTCAAACATAAAGATATAAAACTGTATTTTTTTGTGAAGAATCAACAACAAGTGGGACACAATCATGAAGTGGAACGACATTTATTGGATATTTCAAACTTTTTTAACAAATCAAAAACTGAAAAATTGGGCATGCAAAATTATTCAGCCCCCTTAAGTTAATACTTTGTAGCCCCACCTTTTGCTGCGATTACAGCTGTAAGTCGCTTGGGGTATGTCTCTATCAGTTTTGCACATCGAGAGACTGACATTTTTTCCCATTCCTCCTTGCAAAACAGCTCGAGCTCAGTGAGGTTGGATGGAGAGCATTTGTGAACAGCAGTTTTCAGTTCTTTCCACAGATTCTCGATTGGATTCAGGTCTGGACTTTGACTTGGCCATTCTAACACTTGGATATGTTTATTTTTGAACCATTCCATTGTAGATTTTGCTTTATGTTTTGGATCATTGTCTTGTTGGAAGACAAATCTCCATCCCAGTCTCAGGTCTTTTGCAGACTCCATCAGGTTTTCTTCCAGAATGGTCCTGTATTTGGCTCCATCCATCTTCCCATCAATTTTAACCATCTTCCCTGTCCCTGCTGAAGAAAAGCAGGCCCAAACCATGATTCTGCCACCACCATGTTTGACAGTGGGGATGGTGTGTTCAGCTGTGTTGCTTTTACGCCAAACATAACGTTTTGCATTGTTGCCAAAAATTCCATTTTGGTTTCATCTGATCAGAGCACCTTCTTCCACATGTTTGGTGTGTCTCCCAGGTGGCTTGCAGCAAACTTTAAACGACACTTTTCATGGATATCTTTAAGAAATGGCTTTCTTCTTGCCACTCTTCCATAAAGGCCAGATTTGTGCAATATACGACTGATCCCACCTCAGCTGTAGATCTCTGCAGTTCATCCAGAGTGATCATGGGCCTCTTGGCTGCATCTCTGATCAATCTTCTCCTTGTATGAGCTGAAAGTTTAGAGGGACGGCCAGGTCTTGGTAGATTTGCAGTGGTCTGATACTCCTTCCATTTCAATATTATCGCTTGCACAGTGCTCCTTGGGATGTTTAAAGCTTGGGAAATCTTTTTGTATCCAAATCCGGCTTTAAACTTCTTCACAACAGTATCTCGGACCTGCCTGGTGTGTTCCTTGTTCTTAATGATGCTCTCTGCGCTTTTAACGGACCTCTGAGACTATCACAGTGCAGGTGCATTTATACGGAGACTTGATTATACACAGGTGGATTGTATTTATCATCATTAGTCATTTAGGTCAACATTGGATCGTTCAGAGATCCTCACTGAACTTCTGGAGAGAGTTTGCTGCACTGAAAGTAAAGGGGCTGAATAATTTTGCACGCCCAATTTTTCAGTTTTTGATTTGTTAAAAAAGTTTGAAATATCCAATAAATGTCGTTCCACTTCATGATTGTGTCCCACTTGTTGTTGATTCTTCACAAAAAAATACAGTTTTATATCTTTATGTTTGAAGCCTGAAATGTGGCAAAAGGTCGCAAAGTTCAAGGGGGCCGAATACTTTCGCAAGGCACTGTATATATATACTATATACTATACTATACTATACTATATACTATATGTATACTATATACTGTATATATTTTATTTTTAATTCTTACTTAATTCTACTGCTCTAGGGTTATAATTATTGCTTGAATAAACATATTTACTATTATGTATTGATTTATTTTTCACTCTTTATACAGTGCACACTGCAGAGAACACCGGACCAATTATCACTGAATTATCACAGTGAATTATTGTAATGTTTGTTTATGTGTCAATTAATCCCAAAAGGGATGAGTTGCCAACAGGCGATTTGACATGAAAATAAAATGAAATTCATTCATTCATACACAGTCAAAGGTTAGTGATATGGCAGAAGTGTACTGTCTTGAGACCAGTGACAGTCACTGACAGAGACAGTAAGGGGATCTATGTCCCCCTCCTTGGATGGAGGCATACATCAAATCAAATCATTTTTTTTGGTCACATACACATGGTTAGCAGATGTTAATGCGAGTGTAGCGAAATGATTGTGCTTCTAGTTCCGACCGTGCAGTAATATCTAACAAGTAATCTAACAATTTCACAACAACTACCTTATGTAAACGAATGAATAAGAATATGTACATCAAAATATATGAATGAGTGATGGCCGTGCGGCATAGGCAAGATGCAGTAGATGGTATGGAGTACACTATATGCATATGAGATGAGTAATATAGGGTGTGTAAACATTATATAAAGTGGCATTGTTTAAAGTGACTAGCGATACATTTATTACATCCAATTTTTTATTATTAAAGTGGCAAGAGATTTGAGTCAGTATGTTGGCAGCAGCCACTCAATGTTAGTGACGGCTGTCTAACAGTCTGATGGCCTTAGATAGAATTCCAGCTTTGATGCAACTGTACAGACCTCGCCTTCTGGATGATAGCGGGGTGAACAGGCAGCGGCTCGGGTGGTTGTTGTCCTTGATGATCTTTAAGGCCTTCCTGTGACATCGGGGGGTGTAGGTGTCCTGGAGGCCAGGTAATTTGCCCCCAGTGATGCGTTGTGCAGACCTCACTACCCTCTGGAGAGAATTACGGTTGTGGGCGGTGAAGTTGCCTGACAGGATGCTCTCAATTGTGCATCTGTAAAAGTTTGTGAGTGTTTTCAGTGACAAGCCAAATTTCTTCAGCCTCCTGAGGTTGAAGAGGCGCTGTTGCACCTTCTTCCCCATACTGTCTGTGTGGGTGGCCATTTCAGTTTGTCTGTGATGTGTACGTCAAGGAACTTAAAACTTTCCACCTACCTCACTACTGTCCCGTTGATGTGGATAGGGGGGTGCTGTTTCCTGAAGTCCACGATCATCTCCTTTGTTTTGTTGACGTTGAGTGTGAGGTTATTTTCCAGCACACTCCGAGGGCCCTCACCTCCTCCCTGTAGGCCGTCTCGTCGTTGTTGGTAATCAAGCCTACCACTGTAGTGGCGTCTGCAAACTTGATGATTGAGTTGGAGGCGTGCATGGCCACGCAGTCATGGGTGGACAAGGAGTACAGGAGAGGGCTGAAAACGCACCCTTGTGGGGCCCCAGTGTTGAGGATCAGCAGGTGGAGATGTTGTTTCCTACCCTCACCACCTGGGGGCGGCCCGTTAGAAAGTCCAGGACCCAGTTGCACAGGGCAGGGTCGAGACCCAGGGCTTAATGACGAGTTTGGAGGGTACTATGGTGTTAAATGCTGAGCTGTAATCGATGAACAGAATTCTTACATTGGTATTCCTCTTGTCCTGATGGGTTAGGGCAGTGTGATTGCGATTGCGTCGTCTGTGGACCTATTGGGGCGGAAAGCAAATTGGAGTGGGTCTCGGGTGTCAGGTAGGGTGGAGGTTATATGATCCTTGACTAGTCTCTCAAAGCACTTCATGATGACGGAAGTGAGTGCTACAGGGCGATAGTCGTTTAGCTCAGTTACCTTAGCTTTCTTGTGAACAGGAACAATGGTGGCCTTCTTGAAGCATGTGGGAACAGCAGACTGGGATTGATTGAATATGTCCATAAACACACCAGCCAGCTGGTCTGTGCATGCTCTTAGGACGCAGCTAGGGATGCTGTCTGGGCCGGCAGCCTTGCGAGGGTTAACACGTTTAAATGTTTTACTCACGTTGGTTGCGGTGAAGGAGAGCCTGCAGGTTTTGGTAGCGGGCCGTGTCAGTGGCACTGTATTGTCCTCAAAGCGAGCAAAGAAGTTGTTTAGTTTGTCTGGGAGCAAGACGTCGGTGTCCGCGACGGGGCTGGTTTTCTTTTTGTAGCCCGTGATTGACTGTGAACCCTGCCACATACGTCTCATGTCTGAGCTGTTGAAATGCGACTCCACTTTGTCTCTATACTGACGCTTAGCTTGTTTGATTCCCTTGCGGAGGAAAAGCTACACTTTTTGTAGTCGGTCATGTTTCCGGTCTCCTTGCCACAATTAAAAGCAGTGCTTTGCTCTTTCAGGTATGACATGATGACACCAATGCACTTGCAATGCACTTGCTAAGATACCCGCTCACCGAATCAGCGTGTACATCAATGTTGTTGTCAGAGTCAATCTAGAACTTGTCCCAGTCCACGTGATCGAAGCAATCTTGAAGCGTGGAATCAGATTGGTCAGACCAGCGTTGAACAGACCTGAGCACGGGCGTTTCCTGTTTAAGTTTCTGTCTATAGGTTGGAAGCAACAAAATGGAGTCGTGGTCCAATTTGCCGAAAGGAGGGCGAGGCAGGGCTTTGTATGACCTTAACGTAACAAGGAGTCACATCTCAGTAGGACACACAGCCAATGATAACTACATTTCATTATCAGATAACAGGTATGAGTCAGACTACATACGATTCCTCTAGAGATCCATGTAGTCACAGCATGTAACATACCTCTCTAAGGCTCTAATGGTTACTGCTGTAAGAACCAAACCATGACATGTATTATTGCTCTATTGCATTGAATGCATTAGCTACTCTGTCCCGCTAAATGATATGGTTTATTGACATTGCCCTCATATAGTTAGGTTATGTAAATAGAAGTGAATGTAAACAAAAAAAAGCGTGTCTGGCTGGGAGCAGACACAATCTCATTGTGTAGTATAGAAGACATAGGGGGGGCTGGGTAGGTAGAAAGAAGAGAAAGAGAGAGAGAGAGAGAGAGAGAGAGAGAGAGAGAGAAAGAGAGAGAGAGAGAGAGAGAGAGAACAAGTAAAAGAGGGAAGGAAGCTTCTAATTGGGCCTGGAGACTCATGGAAAATAATGTGACATTTCCCTGACATTTAGCTGAAGGTGTAGCGGAGGAGCCAGAGGAATGAGGGAGTGAGAGAGCAAGAGATAAGGCGAGGGATTGAGGCAGAGATAGGAAGAAGAAGGGAGAAAGGGTGACGAAGGTACAGGGTAAGAAAACCACAGACAGAAATGGCAGACATACCGATGTCATGTCTTCATTGTTGTACTTTTCTCTTCTGTGTACTGACTGTGGACCCATGTCTACAGTATGCATAGAATACTGAAGGTCACAGCACTTCTTCTGCCTTAATGTTTAAAACTCAATAAAACATTGAATCACACAACTTAGTACTTGGCCAGCAGCCACTGGCATGGGATAACCAAGAAATGCAAGATTCTGGATGCACATTTTTTATGTTGTATGTAAGTCTGTAATGTCCATGTTAATGTTTTAAATATATGTCAATTGTTAAGTATTTTCATCTGTAATGTCTTTTTCATTATGTGTCGGACCCCATTGGCATCGCCTAATGGCAATCCTAATAAAAATCATAAAAGTAATAAATTCTCTCTCTCTCTCTCTCTCTCTCTCTCTCTCTCTCTCTCTCTCTCTCTCTCTCTCTCTCTCTCTCTCTCTCTCTCTCTCTCTCTCTCTCTCTCTCTCTCTCTCACACACACACACACACGCACACGCACACACACGCACATGCGCACACACCCACACACTGTAGTAGAATTCTGTAGAAAACTGTAGTATACTGTAGAATCCTATACTCCACACTGTAGTATCCCTCGATCGTGTAGTGATTACTATGGACTTTTTTAGTATACTCTAAAATACTACACTAGACACTGTACTATCCCTCATGTATACTTACTTTAGAATGGTGTAATAAAATGTAGAATACTATACTACACACTTTAGTTATGTAGTGATTATTATATAATTTTGTAGTATACTGTATAATTCTATACTACACACTATAGTATCCCGCTCGGTCATGTAGTGCTTACTTTAGAATTTATAGATCGATTGGCCTGCTAGCTAGCTTTACTGCTAGCTGCTAACTTTGTCAAAGCTGTTTTGATTTGAACGTGCTGTCCTTGGGGAACTCATGCTAGGGATTTCCAGTGCTTAGTATAGAATTTTGTAGTATACTGTAGAACACTCTGTGAACACTACAGTAAAGTCTGCAAGAACACTACAGTAAATACTGCAGTATACTACAGACCACGATTGGAATACATTTGTAAAGTTTTTGTTGTTGTTGTGTCATTCTCAACAAATTTCAAAACTGTTTTCTCATTCGTGGTTCTATTGTGTTTTTAAATAGTCAAATAAAATCAATCAACCAAGGGATACTACAGTATTGAGGGCACCCTTATTAGGGGAGGACATGCAGGAAAAGTATAAAAGCAGCCCGTAGTCACGTTAACGTCAGAGCTTTGTACCTGGAAGGCCATTTGTGTGTATCGGCTGTATAGCGTTATTGCTGTTTGTTTATTTCTGTGAGCTACCATTTTGTGACCATGCTGTCATGAAGAAATGTCTGGGGCGTGGTCGATTGTTCTGAATGGTATGTGTTGAGTTTGACCATCAGTGAATCTATTCATGTGTGACAACATTCAAGACGTTCATTATGTAAAGCCACTGCAATCATTTCCTTTTGTTTTCAATTGGTTTGTTTGGAGAGGCTTTTCTGGTTTGTGTTTCAGGCAGTTTATTGGCAGTGCCCTGCAATAAGGTGGCTGTCTTGAAGTAGTCATTTTGTATTTCGAAAATATCTACCGTTCATGTAAATTCAGTGGTTCACTGTTCTTTCTTTCCCGCCATCAGAAGTACAGTATCGTTTGTCACAGTTTTTGGTCACCTTGTGAACTTGGTCAGATGCTTTTCTGTGAAAGGACTGTTGTATTTCAGAAAGCCATCTGGTGGAAGTAACAGATCTAAATCCTGTCGCTGTACTCTTGTTGATGTGTGTCGTCTGTATCAAACAAGCAAAACCTAATAAACGTTGCTTATTCTTGATATCTGCTTCTGTACGGTTCCCCCTTCAATGGGCCTAGAACCTGTGTTGAATGTTTACTTGTTACAATTGTAATAAACATGTTATATTTTTGTTAGGATGTTGTCTGGTCTGTTGCATTGCTCAGAACTGTTGACCCCAACTCAACCTGTCTTATGTTCAGGTCGAGGCGTTCCCCTCATTAAACCGTAACCGGCGAAGTCTGGTAGTTGTGCCATTTTAACTAACCCTAGTCAGCGAGTATTACTACAATATACTAAACACTACAGTAGTCATAAATACAGTATACTAGCCATGTCTGCAAAAACAATTCAGTAAATACTAGAGTACACTACAGTCATGTCCACAAAAACACTACAGTGAATACTACAGTAAAGTCTGCAAAAGAAAACTACATGGAATACTGTAGTATATTACAGTCATGTTGCGGTGACCGTATTACCGCCACGAGTCATGAAGGCAGTCAAATTCCACATGACTATTTAGTTACGGTAATTAGGCTTCTCCAAGCTCTGATGCTACTGCTGGTAATTAGTAGCCTACCAAACGTTCTACCTGCCTGGTACTCAGCACTCTATTGTCCCTCTAATCCAGGCCTGAGCAATTCCAGTCCTCGGGGGCCTGATTGGTGTCACACATTTGCCCCAACCCCAGCTAACACACCTGACTCCAATAATGAACTAATCATGATCTTCAGTTAAAAATTCAATTAGCTTAAATCTAGGGATGGGGGAAAAGTGCGACACCCAATCTGGAGTACGGAAGGTCAATTCCAGTCCTGGGTGACAATATTAGCGAATCACTTGTGAATTATATATTATCACTTGTAAATGATGCCCAGCATAAAAAACAATGCCTTTTTTGCAACTTTTTCTAATCACAGTCGCACACCTCATGTAGCCTAGCCAATAGGCCTATACGTTTTGATAAGGTTTGTATCACAACTAAAGTGGCCAAATAACGTTAATCCGCTTTACAAGTGGTGTAGAGCCGAACTGGCATACATAAGCAGCGAGTGAGTTTCAAGTTTGGGGAAGATAATTTTCACCATAAAAATGCACCTTTATAATAAAAGCATTACATGCATAATTGCATTTGCGGTGACTTTTGATAGTGGTGTTTTCCGCTAATGGAACATTCACGCTTATAGCCTACTACCATGTGCGCATTGCTGCGCTTATAAAAGAAATAGTAGTAAAAGTCTATAAGTATTTGGTTTTAAATATACTTAAGTATCAAAAGTAAAAGTATAAATAATTTCAAATTCATTTTTTTGTTTTTAAAAAATGTACGGATAGCTAAGGGTACGCTCCAACACTCAGACATAATTTACAAACTAAGCATGTGAGTAATGAGTCCGCCATAACAGAGGGAGAGGCGTCGCCCCATGGGCCTCCCTGCTAAGCATTCAAAATGTAATGAGTGTCAGGGAAATTGTATGGAGTAAAAAGTACATAATTTTCTTTAGGAATATAGTGATTTACAAGTAAAAGTACTTTACACCACTGCCTAATAGTTCATCAACATTTTAAGCTAAATGTTCTGATCTGCTGCATCAACCACACTGCGTAAAAAAAAATAAAAAAAGTTGGTGCTGGTGGTTGTATTCATTTGAGATCTATCGTGTCCCACAACTGTCCCAGACTAAGTTTTGGAATAGTAAATTGATATAGCCTAGTGCCTTTGCTGTTCGTCAGGCCTACTCATCTTGTTGGCTGATGAAAAGTAATTGTGGACAGTTCTTCCAATATCTTCAATATGCACCTCGGAATTGGATAAAGATGGATGCAGTTGCATCACCGATGTGTCTGTCTTCACTTTTAGCCTGTGAGAAAGACCCAATCACGCAATGGAGAGCCATGTGGGTGAGAGGTGATTCGGAGCACACAGCACTCAGGGAGAAGGGCACAACGGCCACTGGCCGCAAAAGGCATGACTTTTTTAGGGTGCATTACGGCCACACAAAGGGGATGCCGCCGTGAAATTCTTGGCATTCTCAAGTGCTTGTCAAATTTTGAATCACTGACTGATGTAGTGTGTACAGCCTGCGCAAAAAAAAAAAAAAGAATAGCTCATGCCTTTCAAGCAACTTTTTTCAAATCATAATTTGAGTCGCATCACGCAGCCTTACAATGTATCAAAACATACAGTGGGGCAAAAAAGTATTTAGTCAGCCACCAATTGCGCAAGTTCTCCCACTTAAAAAGATGAGAGCGGCCTGTAAAAAAAATCCAGAAAATCACATTGTAGGATTTTTAATGAATTTATTTGCAAATTATGGTGGAAAATAAGTATTTGGTCAATAACAAAAGTTTATCTCAATACTTTGTTATATACCCTTTGTTGGCAATGACAGTGGTCAAACGTTTTCTGTAAGTCTTCACAAGGTTTTCACACACTGTTGCTGGTATTTTGGCCCATTCCTCCATGCAGATCTCCTCTAGAGCAGTGATGTTTTGGGGCTGTTGCTGGGCAACACGGACTTAACTCCCTCCAAAGATGTTCTATGGGGTTGAGATCTGGAGACTGGCTAGGCCACTCCAGGACCTTGAAAGGCTTCTTACGAAGCCACTCCTTCGCTGCCCGGGCGGTGTCCTGCAAATCCTGCAGTTCCAGACGTGTCCCCCTGCTTAAGCCAGTACATGTCCAGGCCCGTCTGAAGTTTGCTAGAGAGCATTTGGATGATCCAGAAGAAGATTGGGAGAATGTCATATGGTCAGATCAAACCAAAATATAACTTTTTGGTAAAAACTCAACTCATCGTGTTTGGAGAACAAAGAATGCTGAGTGGCATCCAAAGAACACCATACCTACTGTGAAGCATGGGGGTGAAAACATCATGCTTTGGGGCTGTTTTTCTGCAAAGGGACCAGGACGACTGATCCGTGTAAAGGAAAGAATGAATGGGGCCATGTATCGTGAGATTTTGAGTGAAAACCTCCTTCCATCAGCAAGGGCATTGAAGATGAAACGTGGCTGGGTCTTTCAGCATGACAATGATCCCAAACACACCGCCCGGGCAGCGAAGGAGTGGCTTCGTAAGAAGCATTTCAAGGTCCTGGAGTGGCCTAGCCAGTCTCCAGATCTCAACCCCATAGAACATATTTGGAGGGAGTTTTGAGATAGTATTGAGATAAACTTTTGTTATTGACCAAATACTTATTTCACACCATAATTTGCAAATAAATTCATTAAAAATCCTACAATATGATTTTCTGGATTTTTTTCCCTCATTTTGTCTGTCATCGTTGAAGTGTACCTGTGATGAAAATTACAGGCCTCTCTCATATTTTTAAGTGGGAGAACTTGCACAATTGGTGGCTGACTAAATACGTTTTTGCCCCACTGTATAGCCCAACGTATGTAGAACAACTGAAGTTACACTAAATGAAGCATATAAGAATACCTTAAGAATACCGCATGTGCGCACTCCCTCAAATCGTTTGGAGAAAATATCCTTTCTATTTCATTCAGCTTTGTTCAATTGTATTCTTTGTACTCTAAAATAATGCCACACAATTCGAAGCAAATCTTGTCTGCTAAATGAACTAGTGTAGCCCACAGCCATTTGGCATACCCCGATCAGGACCTAAAATAAGTATAACTCAGAGTAGGCTATTCTGTTCTTCTGAAATAGACTTCGTTATCTTCATATCATGTTTCTTTAGTCCTGTCTAAAATAAGTAATGGATTTATTGAAAGGGTGTAGGCTATATTACATGGATTTATTAGACTTTTTAAATGTAGATGTTCTGAAGGTCTGCATCAGTGGCTTGTATGAATCCAGGAGATGCTAAATGTGTTTATGTTATTTAGAGGTCAATGACAGTGAGACCGACAGTTATTTGCCTGACAATCACCGGCTGACAAAATTTTGTGACCGCCACAGGCCTAGTCATGTCCACAAAAACACGACAGGGAATACTTTAGTATACTACACTCACGTCCGCAAAAACACGACAGTGAATACTATAGTATATAAATGTATATGGATTTGATCAATGACCATCTGTTGATGGGTTATTGTGTGTGTGTGGGTTTGTTTGTTAGTTCGTTCGTTCGATGATCCCAATATTAGCCAAGGAGACTGGTGGGTACACAGGGACCCAGCTGAAGTCCTGCAGGAAGGCTTGGAGCTTAGGATGTTGGTAAGACTCAATTCAACACGCACCAGCTGTATTATTAATGCTTTTAGTAGTTTGGCTTTGTGGTTTTACATTGGCCTTCTAAGCTAAATTAGGAATTGATAAACACTCCCACAATTATGTGGAGGCTGCTCTTTTTCCTGTCACACACATTACAAGCCCACAGAGACAAGACTTTTAATGACTCCACTCGGAGGAGGGACAGAAATGTACAGTGTGGCCAAACAGCTATCTGACCGGAAGCACTGCAGCCAGACATTACGTCAAGACATTACCATACGTTAATGGCTTGTTAACTACACGGTGACCGAGCCGACTAAACTCAACTCCACGATTTACGATGGAGTTGAGCGGCGACTAGTGTGTGCGGACTGGAGCTCCGACCTCACATAAAATCACACTGTCGGTGTAATTGCGTGCTGAAATCTGTCATTTTTGATAAAAAAAAACTTAATTTAATGTGACGCTCGAGCTACAGTCCGCCCACACTAGTGGGCTACAAAGTGACCTTGCCTTGAGGGAAGCACTGGTGTAGGAAAAATCATTTGTCTTATGGTAGAGGCTTCAATAGTTCCAGTATCAATAACTTACAAGATATCAGTAACTTCAAATTGATATTTGGTTGGAAATTTGATCAGTTTCAACATTGACTTATTCATTGAAGAGACGTGATTGAAGAGAGGCCAATTGCCAATATCAGAATAACTAAGACAGAACGGTATAATATCAACCCACCATCAGTGAGAGCCTGAATTTGTACAATCTTACAGTAGCACTACAACAAAACTTTAAGTCAACCTGATAAACATTGATTGTGCATCTCATTGATGCCTGTGTGAAGGAGCCATTATGCTGACACACTGGACGTACTGATCTCATCTACTCCACAGCCTGATTGTAAAGCACTGGCAGCTCTCACATATACAGTATCTCTCCACAGCCTGTGTGTGTGTCTGTGTGTGTGTGCGTGTGCGTGTGTGTGTAGTATCTCTCCACAGCCTGTTAGTTAAGTAATGACAGCTCTCACATACAGTACCATAGCTACTTCCTATAAAGCTTCAGAAGCTGTTATCAACTCCTGGTCTAATTCCATTTCCGAGAAGAGGCAAGAACAGCTACAGCTGAACAACAAAGCATTGTGTGCTCTCTCTCTCTCTCTCTCTCTCTCTCTCTCTCTCTCTCCATCTCTCTCTCTGAGCAGTGTAAAGGTATGGATGTGATCTAGCTCTAGCTGACCCATCCTGACATTGCCTTAGAGGAAGAAGTAATGAGCAGTACTGGCTGAGCGCATCCATTCCACACCTGATCACATAACTACTGGGGCTCACGGTTGGGATTATGTTGAGATAACAACACAGCAAAGGAACAGTGGTTGTATTTCAGCAGGCCTGATAAGGTCCTAATATAACTTAACCCATCGTGATCATACAGAAGCTGACTGTTATGCTGAATTCTGATCGAATCATTGATCTATTAGTAGTCGCACATGTTGCATTCATCAAATCTCTCTCTCTCTCTCTCTCTCTCTCTCTCTCTCTCTCTCTCTCTCTCTCTCTCTCTCTCTCTCTCTATGCATATTTATACATTATGAAAAGAAGTCATCATTAACAAGTTAAATGAATTCTGTCCACATATGACATTTGGAATGAAAGGTTACCTTGGCTGCGACGGACGAACTAGGCTTTTCTAAAAGGTCCCAGAGTTTCTTTCGTTTGTCGGCACAACATGTGTTGTCGAACTCTTCTCCCTCTCTGTCGTTCAAGGTGTCTTGCTCTCTTTTGAGCTCCTCGTTCATCTGTTCTTTCTTCTGGTGGTACCTGGCCTGGCAGCAGGACTCCAGGTAGATCTCATCTATGCCCCAGTAGTCCAGCTCCTGACTGAACGACAGGGCGCACATCTCCTCCATCATGTGGAGCTTGCCGGTCCGGTAGAAGTTCAGAATGGACGTGAACGCCCCCGGGTGCCTGTCGAAAAAGTACTCGTTCTCGTCCAAGTTGTAGTCGTCACATACCTCCATGAGCGAGTCGTGGGTGTTGCAGTCTCGTAGTTTCCCTAACCGGGTGCGCGGTAACCTATCCAACGTTCTCCAGAGGACCTCGTGTGGAAGTCCCCCAACGTTGAGCCGTACTCGGCGGTAACATGACTTGCTGCGGATGATGTCCACCGGTTCCGGGGGGAGAGATGCGGTCGACCGCGAGCCAGTCTTAGTCAACCCCATTGAGGATTTCTCCATTTTCAACTGTCAAGAGTTTCACCGAGTTCAACAGGCAAGATCCAGGCGGGGGTAAGTTACGGACTACATTTACGCTTGTGAATCTGGGAGGGGGGAGGGGAGTAGAGAAGGAGAGGGATAAAAGAGAGGAAAATAGGAATAATGTTAATGACAAGAGTCTTAAATGGAGCCAGTAGCCCAGGCATTCACAATGACCTACTCAGTACATTCCTCAAGCCATGCCACAGACTCATCGCCGACTTAGAGGAGTGAATACAAAGATGATGGTACACTCTTTTTATTGGGGGGGGGGGGGGGGGGGGTTCTAGATAGAACCTCTTGGTTCTTTGGACAAGATTAAAGAACCCTTTACTAAAAAAGGTTCTAAACATACACCCAGTAAAGGCAAAGGAGAGAGGGGGGAGATTACATTAGTATTTTGCAATATTTTTTGCAGAGTTCGGAGTGGCAAACAGCAAGGTTCATACAAATCATGTGAACAATTCCACGTGACATTTTTTTGGTGCAATAGTCACATGTGATTGTCGGACTCGTGTGAACCAATCAGCGAAAAATGTCAGAGGATAATAAAAAAAACTATAATCACGTGAAATTTTCACAAGTCAGACATGAGGTTTTTGGACACATGTATGACGTTTCACATGACTTTTTCCTGTGAATAAATCACACGTGAAAAATATATAATGTATTTTTCATTTGTTCATTTTTCTCAGCACTAAGACACATGTGGTTTCCCAACATTCCACATGTGATATTATACATTTCACGTGTGTTTTTGTAACTTCTCCCACCGAAGAAGCCGACATCTTGACCATTCAACCAAGAGGCTACTGCAACATATTAACACCACCTTTTCACATGTGAGCAGAACACTATTTCACCATCACATGTGAAATTGCGATTCCAGATGTTAAATTTGTATTTTCACATATGATTCGTTTTCACATGTGAAATTGCAATTACACTTGTGAAAGTGAGAGTTTCTCATGTGAATTTTTATATGTGAAACAGCAATATTTCACATGTGCAACTGCAATTTACATGTAAGGTAAAAAATATGTTTTAATTCACACTGAAAAAGTGGTGTTAACATGTGAACTCTAAATGTAATACATGTGAAAATGTGATTTCATGTGTGAAATTTAAGCTCAACACATTTTACGTTGTTATATTGTTGTAAGGGTAGCTAGACAGGAAAAAGTGACTTTAATCAACCACTTTACAAGCTAGCTAACTCTTAAAGAAATGTAACCTTTTTTTCTAAGAGCGTAATCTGCTCTGAGATCGAGGGTGCTGTCCTGTCCATGAATCCATTCTGAATAATGGGTCGGGACTCGACAACAGCTCAGGTGAGCGCTGTTCACTCTGCACTGGTGCTGAAACGACAGCGGGCGCTTTTCACTCGACTGTGAACTGAACTCGGGCGAGTTCCTTTGGGCGAGTTCCTTTGGGCAGGAAAGCATGCTTCGAAATATTTAATGCTGTTCAAATTGCTGTATAACACCTAGCAAAGCAGGTCATAAGTGATAGAGCCATCATGACACCCGAACGCTGCACTCAAGTAAACCCATTTTACCTTGAATAAATAATGAACTAGAGACGTTTGCGACTGAGGAGGCCATTTTAAAACATTCTGAAGAAATGAATGCATAAGGCTTATGTCACAACCATAAAGCTACTGATGCAGTACTTTCATAAATCCGGTGTTTTACCTGGTGTCTCTCTACAACTCAGACCAATGCGTTTTCTCTCACCGTTCAAGATGAGTTCCCAAATCAGAACAAACCATCACCACCCATCCTTCTCTTACAGTACCCTACGGAACGCTTTGGACGATCACCGATCCATACAGTAGCAGGTGAAGGATCCTCCACAGTGTCAGTTGAATATTAATGTTGCAGCATGCTCTGTCCCACCCTCATTGATGAACCAGTTGCACGCATTTGCATTCAAAATAAGCTTTCAAAATCAAAGTAGCAATCCGTCTTGATTATATAAACATTTAGTATTTTCCTTTCCTGACAATCAAATACTGTTGTGTCAACCAAGTTACAAAACTTACTTTCTCTCTACAGTATACGGTATAGCCTTGAGCTAAATTGCTGTGGTGGGCCAAATATAAAATGATAACTTGATATCGTTTTCTCCGTGGCCATTTTTTTTGTCAATGAAGTCAATATTGTGGATTAATCAACCGTTATTAGAAACAGAAATAACACCATTTATCTGCCACGGTCTATCGATCTGGCTATGTGACGGTTGTACAGGCTACAAAACGTCCGAACGCACATCTTCAAAAAGCTGGAATTTTAACGTCAATTTAGGAACCTACCAACTCCCCTGCGATCCCCCGTGCTATGAACAACAATTCGTCAATGTTGTTTTGCATTTATTTTTTTGGCACATTTAAGAGGTTTAATTGTTGCTCATTTGTCATGCTGTGTGTAAATGTCTATTCATGTAGAGCAGGCCTATATGACTGTATTAAAAACTATGATATTAAATAAATAACAACAGCAATTTAACCATCTAGCAATACTTGCTTTATAAAGGAGACCAACAAATATAACCTGTTATTTGACTATTCGGAACAAGCCTCCCACATACCTTAACTTCAGGCTGGCTCATCCGACGGCAGAGAGAGGCAGATATGAAAACATTCAATCGAAGAGGAAAAAGGAGGAAACGTCATTGGTTTATTAGCCTATTCCTGGGAACGGTTTCTGACCCATTCGGTTTCAAGCGGTGTTGCCTCGGTGGCACGTTGGATCTCCTCCGCCTTGGACATGGTTAGATAAGGGATCCTATACACTGATTTAGTCCGCCTACTATGTTACCCGCCCACTTTACTGGAAATAATCAACAATTATGTATATTGTGAATGCACACGGTTTTCTGCTCCGGGGTCTTCCCCCGTCCGCTGTCTGTGAGAAGGGCGGCGCGACTGGTAGCTGCGCAGGTTGATCCGTAGCGCGGCAGGCAGTTTCATCGCCCGGCTTCACATTGACGCGTTTAACCCTTACATTACAGAACTAAGGACCTGCAATCTTATTCGCCACATGGAGTACTAATTCCCTCCCAATTCATCCAGACAGATATAATGTAACTGCACTGAATTCTATCATCTAAACCCCCCTCATTCTCGTTGTGATTCAAAGCCTATTTGTTGTAATGTGTGCACTTCGCCATATGGGTGAGGTTATGATGATGTGCAGTTCATTCAAGGCATTTGGTCTTGAGAGACAAGCAAAACAAGCAAATAATTCAGATACATTATTTATTATTCAGAGATATACAGTACAAGTGATATAGTTTGAATGTAAAAACAACATTGAAAAAAAAATCTATAAATAAAAACATGAAACTGATTTGTATTGAGTGCAGTCAGTATCAGGAGGATGTAGGAGGAAGTCATGTCCTAGCCTGGTCCCATATTTGGTTGGGCTGTCTTGCCAACTCCTAATGTCATTGTCATGCCAAACATGGCTATACAACACAAACAGATCTGGGACCAGGCTAATCATGTCCTAGTTCTAGTGCAGGATGCAGGAGTCAGAGGTTAGGGGTCGTGTCCTACTGCAGAGTCTTGAGTCTGTAGCGGACCTCCAGGTCTCCGTCGGGCTGGAGCATCCCGAAACCATAGCGACCGGGATTGACCGGAGGGACGATGGCGGTTGGGTCACACAGCTCCAGGTCCAGCCGGGAGAGGACCATGAACACAAACCTGAGAATCACATAGAAAGGAGAGTAAGGTTAGTTAAGTCAATCCTCTTGGCCCCCATTGGGAGTATAGGACGTCTAGCATGGCTCTGGAGGCACGAAGAACACTAGCTAGCAGAAGAATAATGACAGGCGACCTCATGTTATATAACTGTCTGTAACAATATCAATCACCCAGCATGCATTGAAAGGGTTAAAGAACAATGTACACAATGCCTGTAGAAATACATCTGGATGTAGTCGGCCATGTAATACACTATTTGCATATCACACATATGGTAAAGCCTAGAGGTTGCGAGCACATACTGTATGTGCACAGCTGTTCTACCGTCTTCCCATATTATCATCTGGCCTCTTACTCTCACTGTGGATAACTAGGACTTTACCTTTGAACTACTGATATCTGGCACAGAAAGACACTGACATCAGCACTTTGTGATTTTCTTCAAGGACCCTCTACCCCTCTCCGACTGTGCATACAGTACATACCAGATGAGGCTAGTGTTAACCTAGTCAAGGGCTTTATGATCAGTTGACGACTGGAATCGAGTGTGCTAGCTCTAGAACAGTTCAAATACATGGAATGGCTGGGCGCCCCCGAGGCAAGGTTTGAAAACCACTGCCTTAGGCTATGTTTGTAGCGTGTAGTATATCACATGAAACAACTAAGAAAATCCACTTCTCAGATCAGCCCTTTATCTATATTGATCGTTCTGTCTGCTTAGCTGTTCTGATGTATAGTATCTCTATTGAGTTAAAATGTTGGCTTGAATTATTGAAATGGCCGTTAACGACTGTGTGTGTGTGTGTGCTACAGTAATGGTATTGTGTCTCAGAGGACAGGCTCATTGTAATGGCTGGAATGGAATCAATGGAACGGAGTCCAACAGGGGTTTCCATGTGTTTGATGTGTTTGGTACCATTCCATTGATTGCATTCCAGCCACGGCAATAAGCCCATCCTCCTATAGCTCCTCCCACCCGGAGATGTTTGAAAGCAACTGGCCTTAGGCAGCGATCTTCAGGTGATTGTAAATGCCTCATGAATCATTAATACCTTGCTAATGAACTGATTGATTCATTGGGGGAAACGATGTATGAACAACGTGGGGTGGTTTAGATGTACTTAGGTGAGAGGTAGCCTAATTGTACTGTCTTGCCAACTCCTATGGTCATTGTCACGTGACAATAACAACAGAAGTTGGCAAGACAACACAAACAGAAGTGGGACCAGGCTATGTGTGAGGGAGACCAGGTGGAGAAAGTCATATCACACTCACTGTTTGATGCCACTGACTGCAAAGTGTCTCCCTACACACATATTGTTGCCTGCACCCCATGGCATGGTGTAATACTTTAGTCTCTCCCCGCCCTTATAGAACTTCTTCTTCTCTGTCCCGTCTGCATTTAGGAAGCGGTCATATTGAAATGTCTGTAAAGCAGAGAAGAAGAAAAAACCCAAGTTATTGTGATAGATAGATGCCACAGTACATTAAGTAGCTCCAGTGATGCTGCATGCAAACACACACTCACTCACTCACTCACTCACTCACACACACACACACACACACACACACACACACACACACACACACACACACACACACACGCACACGCACACTCACACACGCACACACACGCACAAATTACAGCCTTTAACCAGCTAATCCCCATCGGATCTCCTTTCTTAGCCCTTTAACCTTTCCACCATGTAATCCTGGCGCCATTTAAACACTGCGTAGTACAACACTGTGTATGAGACACGCACTCACACCAGATGAGGCTGGTGGAAGGAGCTATAGAAGGACGGGCTCTTTGTAATGGCTGGAATGGATTAAATGGAACGGTATCAAACACATACGGAAACCACATTTGACTCTGTTCTGTCGATTCCATTACAGCCATTACATTACAATGAGCCCCCCTATAGCGTCATTCTATTCAAATCATTCTATTAGAGTCGTTCTATTAGAGTCATTGTATTAGAGTCATTGTATTAGAGTCATTCTTTTAGAGTCATTGTATTAGAGTCATTGTATTAGAGTCATTGTATTAGAGTCATTCTTTTAGAGTCATTGTATTAGAGTCATTGTATTAGAGTCATTCTTTTAGAGTCATTGTATTAGAGTCATTGTATTAGAGTCATTGTATTAGAGTCATTGTATTAGAGTCATTGTATTAGAGTCATTCTATTAGAGTCATTGTATTAGAGTCATTCTATTAGAGCCATTGTATTAGCTCAGCAGACAAAGCCTGATTCAGTAGTACTATACTCAGTACTCAGTACTATACTCAGAAATACTTTCCTACTCACCATGTTTGTGTATTTTTTAATAATATTTTTTTATTTAACAAGGTAAGTCAGTTAAGAAAAACATATTATTTTCCAATGACATTATTGACTTTAGTAATTCAACAGATTGCTGTAATGTATTGCATTGAGAGGTTGTTTCAAGTTTTAATGTCACATGCACAGGTAGAATGAAATGCCTGTCTTGCAAGCTCCAAACTCAACAATGCAGTAATCAATATCAATAGCTAGTTTCCATCCACTTGTCGACAGATTTTAATGCCAAGGATCATTTAGCTATTTGAGAAGGAATTTGGAAAGATAAAAAAATATACAAAACAACTTTTGGCCCATACAAACACATTAAATAACAGATTCATCACATGGAACAATAGATAGTCCCAAAAAAACGATCTAAAGGAAGTTTGTTCTGAAGTGTCTGTCCTTTACAGTGCATTCAGAAAGTATTCAAACCCCTTGACTTTTTCCACATTTTGTTACATTACAGCCTTATTGTAAAATTGATTAAATTAAATGTTTTCCACATCAATCGACACAGAATACCCCATAATGGCAAAGCGAAAACAGCTTTTTTTTGAGAAATGTTTGCAAATGTATTAAAGATAAAAAAAACAGAAATAACTTGTTTAAATAAGTATTCAGACCCTTTGCTTGGAGACTCGAAATTGAGCTCAGGTGCATCGTGTTTCCATTGATCATCCTTGAGATGTTTCTACAACCTGATTGGAGTCCACCTGTGGTAAATTCAATTGATTGGACATGATTTGGAAAGACACACACACAGTTGACAGTTGACAGTGCATGTCAGTGCAAAAACCAAGTCATGAGGTCGAATGAATTGTCCGTAGGCTCCGAGACAGGATTGTGTCTAGGCATAGATCTATGGAAGGGTACCAAAACATTTCTGCAGCATTGAAAGTCCCTAGGAACACAGTGACCTCCATCATTCTTAAATGGAAGAAGTTTGGAACCACCAAGACTATTCCTAGAGCTGGCTGCCCGGCCAAACTGAGCAATCGGGGGAGAAGGGCCTTGGTCAGGGAAGTGATCAAGAACCCGATGGTCACTCTGACATAGCTCCAGAGTTCCTCTGTGGAGATGGAAGAACCTTCCAGAAGGACAACCATCTCTGCAGTACTCCACCAATCAGGCCTTTATGGTAGAGTGGCCAGACGGAAGCCACTCCTCAGTAAAAGGCATATGACAACCCCCTTGGAGTTTGCCAAAAGGCACCTAGAGGACAAGATTCTCTGGTCAGATGAAACCAAGATTGAACTCTTTGGTCTAAATCCCCAGCGTCACGTCTGGAGGAAACCTGGCACCATCCCCACGGTGAAGCATGGTGGTGACAGCATCATGCTGTGGGGATGTTTTTCAGTGGCAGTGACTGGGAGACTAGTCAGGATAGACGGAAAGATGAACGGAACAAAGTACAGAGAGATCCTTGAGGATCTCAGACTGGGGTGAAGGTTCACCTTCCAACAGGACAATGACCCTAAATACACAGCCAAGACAACGCATGAGTGGCTTTGGGACAAGTCTCTAAAGGTCTTTGAATGGCCCAGCCAGAGCCCGGAAATGAACATCTCTGGAGAGGCCTGAAAATAGCTGTGCAGCGACGCTCCCCCTCCAACCTGACAGAACTTGAAAGGATCTGCAGAGAAGAATGGGAGAAACTTCCCAAATACAGGTGTGCCAAGCTTGTAGCATCATACATAAGAAGACTCAAGGCTATAATCGCTGCCAAAGGTGTTTCAGCAAAGTACTGGGTAAACTGTCGGAATACTTATGTAAATGTAATATTCCAGTTTTTTTTGTTGCAAAAATTGTTTTTGCTTTGTCATTATGGGGTATTTTGTGTAGATTGATGAAGGAAAAACTATTGAATCCATTTCTGAATAAGGCTGTAACATAACAAATGACTTCCTGCCATCCAGGACCTCTATACCTGTTGGCATTTATAAAATTGTACCGTAACTTCCTGTTTCCATTACAGCAGTCTTGATTTTTTTTAAATGCGTTTGCTCGCATGAAAACTTTGGATGGAAACATGGTTAGTGTAGTACTAAAAATATCAAGGTAGAACAAAATCACACAAAAAAATAAAAATAAGAAATAAGAATAACAGGAGAAAGTAAGTAAGCTATAAACAGGGTCAATTACAGTGTCAGTTCCAGTACCATATTGACAATGTGCAGGGATACTGGAGTGAGAAGAGGTAGAAACATATAGGGGTAAGGTGACTCGGCAACAGGATATATAATAAACAGAGCAGCAGCATCCTAAATTAGGAATGTACTTGTGTGCGTGTGTGCGTGCGTGGGTGTGTAGAGTCAGTATAAATGTGTGTGCATGTTATGTTTTTGTTGGAGTGTCAGTGTGCGTGAGTGTGTATATTCCTGTGAGTGTGCATAGAGACAGTGCAAAGATAAAAATACAACGGTCAATTCAGATAGTCTGTGTGGCCATTTTGTTAGCTAATTATCAGTCTTATGGCTCGGGATATAAGCTGTTCAGGAGCCTGTTCAGGAGACAATATTTCAACACCAACTGGGTCTTTGTCAGGTAACCCGTATTGTGTTGTATTACCTGTGGATCGTGGTGTATCTGGGGGTCCATCTGAGGGCTGAGGAAGGGGAACATACACACCCTGTCCCCCTGTCTGAGGTGGTATGCCTGTCCACTGGCCAGACAAAGGGTCTTGTCCTGGACCACCTCTCTAGTGATGAGGGCAGCAGCGGTCAGACGCAGGGTCTCACTCAGAACACTGTCTGTGATTGGAGGGAGGGACAATAAGTATGATGTCAGCGGGGTGGCTGCCGGGTGCATGTGAATAATCCTGTGAATAATCATTCACCTTCAATAATCAGAATCATTACCCTTGTCCCAGATCTGTTGGTGTTGTAAAGCCAACTCCAATAGTTGACAGCTGGTCAACATTCACAAGGTCGTGGGGCCAGACGGATTACCAGGACGTGTACTCTGAGCACACGCTGACCAACTGGCAATTGTCTTCACTGACATTTTCAACCTGTCCCTGTCTGAGTCTGTAATACCAACATGTTTCAAGCAGACCACCATAGTCCCTGTGCACAAGAACGCTAAGGTAACCTGCCTAAACTACCGACCCATAGCACTCACGTCTGTAGCCATGAAGTGCTTTGAAAGGATGGTCAATGCTCAGATCAACACCATTATCCCAAAAAACCTAGACCCACTCAAATTTGCATACCGCCCCAACAGATCCACAGATGACACAATCTCTATTTCACTCCACACTGCCCTTTCACACCTGGACAAAAGGAGCACCTATGTGAGAATGCTATTCGTTGCTCAGCGTTCAACACCATACTGCCCTCAAAGCTCATCACTAAGCTAAGGACCCTGGGACTAAACACCTCCCTCTGCAACTGGATCCTGGACTTCTTGACGGGCCGCCCCCAGGTGGTAAGGGTATGTAACAACACATCCTCAACGCTGATCCTCAACACCGGGGCCCCTCAGAGTTCCTGCTCAGTCCTATGCTGTAATCCCTGTTCACTCATGACTGCACGGCCAGGCACGACTCCAACACCATCATTAAGTTTGCCGATGACACAACAGTGGTAGGCCTGATCACCAACAACGACGAGACAGCCTATAGGGAGGAGATTAGAGACCTGGCTGGGTGGTGCAAGGACAACAACCTCTCCCTCAACGTGATCAAGACAAAGAAGATTATTGTGGACTACAGGAAAAGGAGGGCCGAGCACGCCCCCATTCGAATCGATAGGGCTGTAGTGGAGCAGATTGAGAGCTTCAAGTTCCTTGGCGTCCACATCACCAACAAACTAACATGGTCCAAGCACACCTAAACAGTCGTAAAGAGGGCATGACAAAACCTATTCCCACTCAGGAGACTGAAAAGATTTGGCATGGGTCTTCAGATCCTCAAAAGGTTCTTCAGCTACACCATCGAGAGCATCCTGACGGGTTGCATCACTGCCTGGTATGGCAACTGCTCGGCCTACAGAGGGTAGTGCGAACGGCCCAGTACATCACCGAGGCCAAGCTTCCTGCCATCCAGGACCTCTATACCAGGTGGTGTCAGAGGAAGGCCCTAAGATTTGTCAAAGACTCCATCCACCCTAGTCATAGACTGTTCTCTCTGCTACAGCGCGCCAAGTCTAGGTCCATGAGGCTTCTAAACAGCTTCTACCCCCAAGCCATAAGATCTGAACATCTAATCAAATGGCTACCCAGACTATTTTCAGTACCCCCCCTCTTTTACGCTGCAGCTACTCTCTGTGATTATCTATGCATAGTCACCTTAATAATTCTACCTACATGTACACGTTTCCTCAATTACCTCGACTAACCGGTGCCCCTGCATATTGACTCTGTACCGGTATCCCCTGTATATAGCCTCCACATTGACTCTGTACCGGTACCCCCTGTATATAGCCTCCACATTGACTCTGTACCGGTACCCCTGTATATAGCCTCCACATTGACTCTGTAACGGTACCCCCTGTATATAGCCTCCACATTGACTCTGTACCGGTACCCCCTGTATATAACCTCCACATTGACTCTGTACCGATACCCCCTGTATATAACCTCGACATTGACTCTGTACCGGTACCCCCTGTATATAACCTCCACATTGACTCTGTACCGGTACCCCCTGTATATAACCTCCACATTGACTCTGTACCGGTACCCCCTGTACATAACCTCCACATTGACTCTGTACCGATAACCCCTGTATATAACCTCCACATTGACTCTGTACCGGTACCCCCTGTATATAACCTCCACATTGACTCTGTACTGGTACCCCCTGAATATAGCCTCCACATTGACTCTGTACCGGTACCCCCTGTATATAACCTCCACATTGACTCTGTACCGGTACCCCCTGTATATAACCTCCACATTGACTCTGTACCGGTACCCCCTGTATATAATCTCCACATTGACTCTGTACCGGTACCCCCTGTATATAATCTCCACATTGACTCTGTACCGGTACCCCCTGTATATAATCTCCACATTGACTCTGTACCGGTACCCCCTGTATATAATCTCCACATTGACTCTGTACCGGTACCCCCTGTATATAACCTCCACATTGACTCTGTACCGGTACCCCCTGTATATAACCTCCACATTGACTCTGTACCGGTACCCCCTGTATATAATCTCCACATTGACTCTGTACCGGTACCCCCTGTATATAACCTCCACATTGACTCTGTACCGGTACCCCCTGTATATAACCTCCACATTGACTCTGTACAATTACCCCCTGTATATAACCTCCACATTGACTCTGTACTGGTACCCCCTGTATATAACCTCCACATTGACTCTGTACCGGTACCCCCTGTATATAACCTCCACATTTACTCTGTACCGGTACCCCCTGTATATAACCTCCACATTGACTCTGTACCGGTACCCCCTGTATATAACCTCCACATTGACTCTGTACCGGTACCCCCTGTATATAACCTCCACATTGACTCTGTACCGGTACCCCCTGTATATAACCTCCACATTGACTCTGTACCGGTACCCCTGTATATAACCTCCACATTGACTCTGTACCGGTACCCCCTGTATATAACCTCCACATTGACTCTGTACCGGTACCCCCTGTATATAACCTCCACATTGACTCTGTACCGGTACCCCCTGTATATAACCTCCACATTGACTCTGTACCGGTACCCCCTGTATATAATCTCCACATTGACTCTGTACTGGTACCCCCTGTATATAATCTCCACATTGACTCTGTACTGGTACCCCCTGTATATAACCTCCACATTGACTCTGTACCGGTACCCCCTGTATATAACCTCCACATTGACTCTGTACCGGTACCCCCTGTATATAACCTCCACATTGACTCTGTACCGGTACCCCCTGTATATAACCTCCACATTGACTCTGTACCGGTACCCCCTGTATATAGCCTCCACATTGACTCTGTACCGGTACCCCCTGTATATAACCTCCACATTGACTCTGTACCGGTACCCCCTGTATATAACCTCCACATTGACTCTGTACCGGTACCCCCTGTATATAACCTCCACATTGACTCTGTACCGGTACCCCCTGTATATAGCTCCTCTATTGTTATTTTACCGCTGTTCTATAATTATTTGATATTTTTATTTTTATTTATTTGTACTTTTTTTGTTGTTAAAACTGCATTGTTGGTTAAGGGCTTGTAAGTAAGAATTTCACTGTCAGGTCTACACCTGTTGTATTCGGCTCATGTGCCAAATAACATTTGGTTTGATTTGAACAACCGTAGGCGTTATACAGCACAAACTGATCTGCCACCAGACTACACAATCATAAAACTATAGGTATGTCCTTCTGGAATGCTTTGGATCACAAGAATTTGTTCTAATATCACCCTGTGGCAAGCAAACGTTAACCTTAATCAACCACTGCTAAAAAAAAGAAAAAATATTTATCAATCTTTACTCATTCAGCTCTCTGAATCTTTCATTTTTTCACTCTGTTGTTCCACACAGTTCAGACGAGCTTCAGTTCAATATTTCACTGCATGTCTTTGGCTGGACAGGCAGAGCCTGGAGAGCCCCGAGGTGGAAGAGAGTGTGAGTGAATAATAGAGGAGGTTGCTTGAGCTCTTACCGAACACAGGTGTGCTGTGGTGCTCCAGTGTGTCCAGAGGGTGTCGCTGTAGAGAGCCGTCCTCCTGTAGACGCAGGCCTCTGATCTCCTTCCTCACAGCTCTCATGGCCTCGGGGTGCGTGAGCAGGAAACTCAGAAGCCAGAAAGCAGCAGGCCCAGCGTTACCCTGGAATGGAACAACACAACATCGACTCAGAGTCCGTTCAGAAACTGTTTGGCAGTTACAGAGTACACAATGCTCACTCTCAGTCCGCCAAATACAGTGAACGCATTACCGAGCATGATGAGGTAGATACCTTGCAGTTATAGACAAATCCACAACAGGTACTGTACAGTGTGAACACGCTGCGAGAAGCCCCCAGGGGGAAATGGAAGCGGGTTTAGACACATCTAAATCTCTCTTTCTTTCAGTCTCACTTTACTTTTATTTTCTTTCTCTTTTTTTGTATCCCACCCTGCATCGTGATACTGCTGTACTGTACTGTAGTGATCTGGGGAGCAGTGAGGAGCCATCAGAGCTGTCAGGGCTGTGTAGACAGGGCTGAGAGACGTCTGTCTGAACCTGTCAGCCAGTAATTGCTGTGGGCTCAGGAAGCTTCTCTCCTCACCCCCTTGCAGGCCAGGTCTTCACCGATCGACTGACAACCAGGGCTAATGCAAGATGAAGACCAGGTCCAATGGATCTCTGGTTGACTCCCCGGCCTGTCCCGTCACAGATCCGTTACGACAGACACTAGGCTACACAAACTGTGTAAGGCTTCATCTCTTGTGGTCCCAGTTTGCTGGGTTACAGTCGAAGTGTTGCAGTAGAAATAGCCATTTCAAATGCTGCACGTTCAGATTGAGACACTTTGAATTGCCATTGAATTCACTATTAGACGTGTCCGCGGTAAGGAACTTTACCTCCTCCTCCACTCCTCTGAGTGTGTACACTGTGTACTGGTGTAGTTGTGTTGAAAGCAGAGCCGCAGTCAGGTGTGTGATGGGCTGAATGTGACACAGGCTCCCTGGGGTCCATCATAGGCATATTGACATTGGACTGGAGCCTCACTGACAGGCTGTTTCAGAGATTCACTGGACTGTGGAACTGCCTCCACTCTAATCCCCAACAACAACACACACAGAGCCAGAAACATAAAGCTCTCATAACTTTCTTGCAATATCTAGCGATTGTGTCTGTTGTATGTAGACAGCATGGAACTAAACATCTGCGATGGAAAAATTGTATTTGGCATGTTTGACTTCAGTGACATCTCTGATTCACTCAGTATTGTGTTGTTACTGAGGAAGCCCACAGTACCTCTGTATGACTGGTGGTGACAGAGACAACAACCAGAAGATATTCTCCGTGGCACTTCCTTATACTCAGCCTCAGTTCTAATATGTTTCAGTGGTGATTGGCTCTGTCTGATTGTCTGTGACTGGAACAGTGAGTCTCTGTTCCAGAAAATACATTAATACGCAGGGAACAGTGATGCTAAGGGACTAGCTGCACTCTCCTATCCTAGCCTGGCAGATGAGCCAAGGTCCCCAGAGGTAGAGGCTCCATCTTGGCGAAGGACTCTCTCCCTGCTCCCCTGGTCTGAGTGGGCCGACTAGGCCTCCAATGCTCCAGGCTGAAAGTAGCAGCCAAAGTCCCAGGGGAAGCAGAGAAGGCCTGGTACAGATGACACCTGTGGCTCTATTATTTTCTGAGGCTGGTGGTGAAGGCAGGTACCGAACAGACAGACATTACACTAGCTCCCCCATCTGGCCACACAGTGCAACAGCAGCTTATTCATAACAATTTGTTGGGATTGGTTTGAGACAGGAAGCCACATGGAGCCTGCTATTAAACTGCCTATGGAGCTCATAAATATAGAGTTAGATAATGCTTCATTGCTGTGATCTATATTGGATTTTGACATCAATATTCATTGATGTCTATTACAGATGATACATCTTCATCAGTGGAGGCTGCTTAGGGGAGGGCGGCTCATAATAATGGCCAGACCGGAGAAATGGAATGGCATCAAACACATGGAAACCATGTGTTTCATGTATTTGATAGCATACCACTTCCTTCTAAATCGTCCTACAATTTGTGTACTGTAGGCCTAACGTTTGATCTAATTCTGAAATTAGGCAGGTTGGTTTGGGCGACCTGCCAACAAATAATGTTCTGGAATGTGTGGACCCATTGTCCCAGATCAGTTTACACAGAACTCCAAACAAGCCCAGGTGCCATGACACATTCATAGAAACTCATGTCACATTCCTAACAATCATTACTTCTCACATAATGACATAACGGGTCAACTGTGCCAACAAGGAAGTCATGAGTCACTGGGAGAGAAGAATCCTGTGAACTTATTCATGCCAGGGCCACAGGTCTCAAAGAGGACACAGGTAGAGAAGGTATGAGAGTGATATCCAGGTGTGGCAGAACACTGTGAAAGCATT
This sequence comes from Oncorhynchus clarkii lewisi, assembly GCF_045791955.1. Classification (NCBI taxonomy): domain Eukaryota; kingdom Metazoa; phylum Chordata; class Actinopteri; order Salmoniformes; family Salmonidae; genus Oncorhynchus; species Oncorhynchus clarkii. Next base: position 43,718,414 of record NC_092163.1, read on the forward strand.
GGTCTTGGTTCTCTGTAATGTGTGTGTGTGTGTGTGTGTGTGTGTGTGTGTGTGTGTGTGTGTGTGTGTGTGTGTGTGTGTGTGTGTGTGTGTGTGTGTGCGTGCTTGTATGCCTGTGCTTGCATGTGTTTTTTTGTGTGTGAATTTGTATGCTTGTGTGTGTGTGTGTGTGTGTGTGTGTGTGTGTGTGTGTGTGTGTGTGTGCGTGCTTGTATGCCTGTGCTTGCATGTGTTTTTTTGTGTGTGAATTTGTATGCTGTGTGTGTGTGTGTGTGTGTGTGTGTGTGTGTGTGTGTGTGTGTGTGTGTGTGTGTGTGTGTGTGTGTGTGTGTGTGTGTGTGCATGTGCGTGCATGTGTGCGTGCTTGTATGCCTGTGCTTGCATGTGTTTTTTGTGTGTGAATTTGTATGCTTGTGTGTGTGTGTGTGTGTGTGTGTGTGTGTGTGTGTGTGTGTGTGTGTGTGTGTGTGTGTGTGTGTGTGTGTGTGTGTGTGTGTGTGTGTGTGTGTGTGTGTGTGTGTGTGTGTGTGTGTGTGTGTGTGTGCATGCTCTTACATGCTCTTGCATCTGTGCGTGTGAGTGTGTGTTCTTGACTTTCCCACTTACCTGGGTGGCCCAGAGCTGAAGCAGCATGGCTCGTCTCTGCATCTCCGTTTCCACTCCTTCCGTCTGTAGATGGCTGAGGTAACTCTGCTGCCAGGAGCTGCTCTCTGACCCCTTTCCTCTGCTCAGCCACGCTGGGGACAGCAGCTCCCACAGTCTCTCCTGGGACAGGCTTGCTGTCCTCTTCTCCTCTAGCAACATAGAGAGAGAGACAGGTTAGAGAGGAAAGATCACCCAGAGAGAGACAGGTACACTCTTAGAAAAAAGGGTTCAAAAGGGTTCTTCGGCTGTCCCCATAGGAGAACCCTTTTTGATTCCAGTTAGAACCCTTTTTGGTTCCGGGTAGAACTCTTTATGGTTCCATGTAGAACCCTCTGTGGAAAGGGTTTTACATGGAACCCAAAAGGCTTCTACCTGGAACTAAACGGGTTCTACCTGGAACCATAAAGGTTATTCAAAGGGTTATCCTATGGGGACAGCCGAAGAACCCTTATAGGTTCTAGATAGCACCAGAGTGACAGGTACACCGAGACACAGGCGCACACAGAGACACGCACATGAACACAGAGATACAGGTACAGAGAGACAGAAACATATTGTATGAATAGATCCATTCTGTATTGATATAAGTGACGTACGACCACGTGCATTAGATTAAACTCGGTATACGTGTATATGTACCTTGCTTGAGGGTTGAACGTGCCAGTTTTGCGAGGAGACCATCAAACGTGCGGAACTCTTTGTAGACAGTAGCGAGTGCGGTGACATCGTTGCTGTTCTCTGCACCGAACAGTGTGAGATACCCAGCCCTACGAGGACAGAAAGAAGCATTAACTCTAGAGTAAGAGTACGTCTTCCCTATTGTGTAAGAGTTATGCAATTTTCTCCAGGTGTGATAGTGTCATTTGAGCCTAAATCATCCCCCAGACCAGTGACCCAGAGAAATGTCTGATGTAACCTGAAGAGCAGGATGACTATTAAACACACGAACAGTAGCTGGCCAGTCCAGACAGAATTTGTTTCTGGGTTCTGGCTCTTACCCGAAGAGCAAGCTGTAACAAAGGCTGAAGAGGCCATCCTGCCTCCAGTCTGCTGGGCTACAGCTCCTCTCCTCATCCCGTAGCAGTGTCTGGAGGTGGAGGTGCATGGTGCTGCTTAATCTGGCCAGGCTAGGGCCCTGGAAGTGCCTGGACAGGGATTTTATGGAGAGATCGAATTATTGCTACAACATGTTACCTCAGGGAATTAAATGAATTTGCAAGTAATCTATTCTGGTGGAAAATTATGTCTCATCGCAATACCATTTACAGTAATAGAAAATAATAGAATAGAAACGGTATGGTCCTTGACAAGGACAGGTAGATGTAGCGGAATTGGATTAAGATGGTGTGTGTGTACAGGTGTGGATGTGTGTGAGGTCAGGTGTGGATGTGTGTGAGGTCAGGCATGAGGTCATGTGGATACAGGTCTAGAACACCTACTGTTCCATCCAGGCCCTCTCTGTTTCTGGGTTGTGATTGGGTAGTCTCAGGTTGAAGATCCTTTGCATCAGGACCTGGGCGTAGCGACTGAAGTCCAGAGAGACTTTGTCATCGAGGACCGCGTCATAGGAGTTAGGATCCAGCAGCACAGTGATGTAACGACCACAAACACGCACCTGGGAGACATTATTTGAAACGGTAAAGCCACGGCCATGTCTGTACACGTCTGTCGTAGTCACATTACACATTACAAGTGTTTGAGATTGTTTGAGAAAGCTAAATGAGTAGTGAGTAGGAGATGCACATAGCACCACTCTACAAAGACAAAATAAACTTTTGAAAAATAACCTATCCAGGTTCACAGCAACCCTTAATATTTCAGTCACAAAGACATAAAGAATGTGTTGAAGATTGATGAGGTACTCAGGTACAGATACAGTATAGTATCGGCTGCTAGAATCTTGACTTAGAGCCAAAGAAATTGATCATATTACTCCAGTGCTAGCCTCTCTATACTAGCTTCCTGTTAAGGCAAGGGCTGATTTCAAGGTTTTACTGCTAACCTACAAAGCATTACATGGGCTTGCTCCTACCTATCTTTCCGATTTGGTCCTGCCATACATACCTACACGTACGCTACGGTCACAAGACGCAGGCCTCCTTACTGTCCCTAGAATATCTAAGCAAACTGCTGGAGGCAGGGCTTTCTCCTATAGAGCTCCATTTTTATGGAATGGTCTGCCTATCCATGTGAGAGACGCAGACTCGATCTCAACATTTAAGTCTTTATTGAAGACTCATCTCTTCAGTAGGTCCTGTGATTGAGTGTAGTCTTGCCCAGGAGTGGGAAGGTGACGGAAAAGCACTGGAGCAACGAACCGCCCTTGCTGTCTCTGCCTGGCCGGTTGCCCTCTCTCCACTGGGATTCTCTGCCTCTAACCCTATTACAGAGGCTGAGTCACTGGCTTACTGGTGCTCTTCCATGCCGTCCCTAGGAGGGGTGCGTCACTTGAGTGGGTTGAGTCACTAACGTGATCTTCCTGTCCGGGTTGGCGCCCCCCCTTGGGTTGTGCCGTGGCGGAGATCTTTGTGGGCTATACTCGGCCTTGTCTCAGGATGGTAAGTTGGTGGTTGAAGATATCCCTCTAGTGGTGTGGGGGCTGTGCTTTGGTAAAGTGGGTGGGGTTATATCCTGCCTGTTTGGCCCTGTCCGGGGGTATCGTCGGACGGGCCACAGTGTCTCCCGACCCCTCCTGTCTCAGCCTCCAGTATTTATGCTGCAGTAGTTTATGTGTCTTAGGGCTAGGGCCAGTCAGTTATATCTGGAGTATTTCTCCTGTCTCATCCAGTGTCCTGTGTGAATTTAAGTATGCTCTCTCTAATTCTCTCTTTCTCTTTTTCTCCATTTCTTTCTTTCTCTCTCTCTCTCTATCGGAGGACCTAAGCCCTAGGACCATGCCTCAGGACTACCTGGCCTGATGACTCCTTGCTGTCCCCAGTCCACCTGGGGACACCTGCTGCTCCATTTTCAACTGTTCTGCCTGTAGCTATGGAACCCTGACCTTTTCACCAGACGTGCTACCTGTCCCAGACCTGCTGTTAACTCTCTAGAGACAGCAGGAGTGGTAGAGATACTCGGAATGATTGGCTATGAAAAGCCAACTGACATTTACTCCTGAGGTGCTGACCTGTTGCACCCTCGACAACCACTGTCATTATTATTATTTGACCCTGCTGGCCATCTATGAACGTTTGAACATCTTGGCCTGCTGTAATCTGTTATAACAGGCCAATCTGTTATAATCTCCACCCTGCACAGCCAGAAGAGGACTGGCCACCCCTCATAGCCTGGTTCCTCTATACGTTTCTTCCTAGGTTCTGGCCTTTCTAGGGAGTTTTTCCTAGCCACCATGCTTCTACACCTGCATTGCTTGCTGTTTGGGGTTTTAGGCTGGGTACAGCGCTTTGTGACATCAGCTGATGTAAGAAGGGCTTTATAAATACATTTGATTGATTGATCTTAATTTGATCACCCTGTTGCAGACAAACTTTCTTGCGATGCAGAATTGTTTTAACTTGTAGTGTATTTGAGGTTTAAAACGGCTCGTAATGTCCACTTTGAAATTTTGGACTTGTGTTTGTTTCCCTTTGGAAAAATCTATTAACCCCTCCAGAAATGTCCATGAATTATAATTCCACTTAACTTACATTCCCTGTTGCTGCAGGGATATTTTTCTGCTTTAGCAAACTGGCTTGTACAAAAAAACGCATAGAGAACTCCTACCGTAAAAATGTCACCATGTTTTTGTTTCATCCGTGTTAGAAACTTTGCAGCATCTTTTCCAAACTCCAGGGCATGACCCAGCCACGGAATGAAGCCTTTGTCTAATGGTGGTTCATTTTTTTGTCTGGTAGAAACAGACAGACAGACAGACAGACAGACAGACAGACAGACAGACAGACAGACAGACAGACAGACAGACAGACAGACAGACAGACAGACAGACAGACAGACACAGTTGTCAACCAAGATTAACACGGTTCAATAAAAGGAGTTAAATTACTTCATCTCCCAAACAAAACCAACTGGTTGTAGCTCTACAGTTGGCATAAGGACATGCCCTAAAGCAGTCAACTGTGTGAGCTGATGTATACAGGCTAGTAATACACTGTGGAAATAGGAAGTAGGGCATAATCAATGTGTACCGTATAAGAAATGGTCTGCGTTTGAATGGTTTGAATGGTCTAGGGAAAGGTTACATGAAGAATTGGATAATCCAGGTTAATGGTCTAGCCTGCACGTTCAGCGATGCTGTATGTTCAGTAAGGCATTTTTTACCCTGACATTTTTTTCATTAATTGATTTCTGTATAGAAAGTACATTTCTTTGTAAATGATTAAGTAAACAATATGTGAGACATTGGTTAATCTTTTCACCAAAATGTTCAATATCAGAGAGAGAAACTAAATCATAGCAAACGACATTGACTTCATCCTTGAAATATTGCAGGCTATCCTTTTTAAACTCAAATAATGTCCTTGATTTACAATGTCATGTTTAACAATCCAAATCAAACAGAAATATGAGGAACATTTACCTTGAGCGGGAAGAGTAAAGAATGACGAGAGCGAGCAGACCATTGAGCAGTAAAAATATAGTCCATAACATTTTACCCGTTAAAGAGAGAGCTTGACAGTGAAATGAGTTCCTCTGGAGCTGTGGGCTTTATTGTCAAGTGGCTGCCCTACAGTAGATCTGAGGTGTGGGTTGGAGATGGGTGGGGATTGTGACAGGTGTGTGTCATCTTAGATTCTATCTGTCACAGAACAGACACTGGGAGCTCTGCCAACAAGTTTTCTGCATGACAAAAAGGGAACTGAAATTAAAATCTCACGATGAGTTTTTTTAATTCTATTTTAATATTTGTTAAGGCGGCGTTGGTCCTTCTCTGCAGTTATTCCTCGCAGAAAAGTTCCATGAATTAAGCATCTCCAAACATTAGTGTGTGAACAATGGGAATTCAAAGTCCTCTATGAGTGTTTCTCAATCATTATCTTTATGAAATCCCAGTTAGTCCTATAATTATAGGTCTTTGTGGTCTTTCTATTGCACTTGTTCCTGATAATGAAACTACCCACTCTGAAGCATTTCTCCTCTGTTGACTTATTCTGTTGAATAGGCTACATATAGTACATAGTATCACTCGGTCACCGGAGTAAGAACATTCCATTAGAATGAGAGAACCTAAGTAAATGGACTCTTCTTACTGTTGTAGAGTTCTTGTAAAGACATGCCTCCCTTTCTACTCGGCTGTTTACCTTTTTTCCCCCCACCCTCATTTTCAGCAATAAATCTTTGCAGCAAGGATTTCCACTGTCTTGAGAACAGAGTTATTTCCTGTCAGTTATTTCCTGTCTGTTTGACAAATGGATGTTTATTTCGCTCACACCTTGTTGATGATTAAGCTGGCATTGAACACCACACCAACCACAGGCGTTTATTTTTGTCACATGCATGTTGATTAAACTGACATCCCACACAAAAATGGAACTAGCACTGTTAAAATTACGCAATAATGAATTTCCCCTGACATTTTTACCACCACAGCTATTCACCATAGAAACTTACCTATAGGTGTAGAATCTTAATTTGAGGCAGTTTGCTACAGCAGAAAAATGATCCTGCAGCAACATGAAATGTGAAATAATTAATGGACATTTTTTTGTTAATACATTATTCTTAAGGACAAATCAAGCCTGACATTTTAAAGTGGAAATGACAATCGTTAGAAGCCTTTTTAAACCTTCAATACACTCTACGTTTGCATTTCATGCAATGCAGGAACATACCAAGAAACAAAATAGTGACCAAATTAAGATGCTACATCTGTAGTTTCACTTCCCTAATACACTTGCAAGTTTGACAATTGATATCTGTTTACATATAGGCCTAATCCTGCTAACTACTCAGCAGCATAAACATGGACACGTCTTCTCAACTCAAACACACATATAGATGAGTTTGAATATGTGAAAAGCAACATTATTTACATAGAGTGGGAGAAATCCTCTTTAGACTCCTTGGCTGAGGTTCTGTTTTCGGCTGAGTGTACTATGTGTGTACTGTGGTATGTACTGTGGTATGTTCTGCCACTGGCCTGTGTGCTGTGTGCATTTGTCATGCAGAAGTTTCCACATAAAGCATATTCTGTGAGTGTATTCTCCCCTCAGCAGAGGGCTGACTGATAATGGCTGGCTATGTAAGCACGTACAGCACTGACATACAGTAGGGCACTGGGAAATGTCTTGCTTTTTAACCACATCCATAATTTCCCCAAATCAATATCAGGAAATCAATTACATACGCTGATGAAAAACATGTGTATGATAAAGACTACTGTATGTAGAGGGAAGTGAGGGATTCATAGATAGCCTAAACCTATAGCAAGGCAGGGACTTAGACATGTGATAATACGGTGATATAATAGAGTCTACTATTCCCACAAGACAACACCCCATTCCTTTGTTCTTTGGAGCAATCACAGCAAACGCTGACATTGCAAAAAGTACAGTGGGATTCTAAAATGTTATATTTTTAGAACTTCTTATTTTTGGAACGTCTTCAAACAGTCGAGTCAATGAAGCACTAATACAATAGGGAGAGCTATTTAAAATGTAACCGAGTTGACTTTGAGGCCGGTTGCCACTGAGACATAGTATTACACTTTGCTAAGAGATTCCCGAGATAACACTGTCAGTGAAGAGGAATACTACTGTCACTCACTGCGGTTAGGTGCAGTCATGGAAAGGGGTGGACTCATAAGAGCAGAACATGTGTCTGTGTCTGCAGTGAACCGTTGCTGTTCAATGTAGTGTGTTTGGTATAATGTGCATTGTGCACACTGTATTCAACTCTGAACGTAGCACAGCAAGAGGAGGTTACTATACACCTAGGAAAATGTATACGCCCAGCAAATGTTCGGCAATCTGCTGTTGTAGAATTGTTTTGATTGTGTCCTAAGCTTAATATTTCCTACGAGGAAATCCAAGTAATAAAGTTATCACTACAAAATCTTGATTGAAAAGTTATTGACTTCAATCTCAATAATACCGTGGATAGATCAGCATCAAATCAGTGCTACAGTAACGTTAATGTAAACGTGACAGATTCTACCCCATACTGAAAGGTCTTTGTCATAGTTTTTCAACCTAAAGTGATCTACATTCATTATCTGGCAGTGTTTCCGTTTGTCTAATCTATCACTGTGTTACTGTCCCAGGGGTCAGTTCAGGGTCAGTCATTAAAAGCCTGGGTGTCTCTCCTCCACGAATGGCCCATCTCAGGGGTCAAAGGTTGTCATATTACTCGAGCCTGGCTGTAATTGAAAAAATTACTAGCTGTCAAATTCTTGCTTAATCTGTCCTTGTTGTTGTCTGCTCCTGAGCAAGGCAGTTAATCCACTGAAGACGTGGATGTTGGCAGCCCCCCGCACCTCTCTGATCCAGAGGGGTTGTTGGGTTACATGTGGAAGACACATTTCAGTTGAATACATTCAGTTTGACAACTGACTAGGTACCCCCCTCTCCCTTTCCATTGTTCCCTAAATCCAGGCTGTATCACAACAGGGCGTAATTGGGAGTCCCATAGAGAGGCACACAACTGGCCCATGATCGTCCGGGTTTGGCCGGTGTAGGCAGTCATTGTAAATAAGAATGTGTTCTTAACTGACTTGCCTAGTTAAATAAAGGTTAAATGTAAAAAATAATAATAATAATAATAATTCTAATTTGAATTTACAAAAAATGTCTCACCTCCCTCTCAAAGCTCATTGGTGGAGAGTCATACCTAATGTAAAAGTAAAGATACCTTAATAGAAAATGACTCGAGTGAAAGTGGAAGTCAACCAGTAAAATACTACTTGAGTAAAAGTCTAAAAGTATTTTGTTTTAAATATACTTAATTATCAAAAGTAAGTGGAATTGCTAATATGTACTTAAGTATCAAAAGTAAAAGTAAAAGTATAAATCATTTCAACTTTCTTATATTAAGCAAACCAGACGGCCCAATTGTTTTCATACTTTTTATTGACGGATAGCCAGGGGCACACTCCAACACTGAGACATAATTTACAAACAAAGCATTTATTGTTAGTGAGTCTGCCAGATCAAAGGCAGTAGGGATGACCAGGGATGTTTGAATTGGTTAAAAAGCCACTTTTGGGTGTCAGGGAAAATGTATAGAGTAAAAAGTACATTATTTTCTTTTGGAATGTAAGGAAGTAAAACTAAAAGTTGCTAAAAATACAAAAAGTAAAGAAAAGTATAGATATCCCCCAAAAAACAACTTTAGTAGTAAATTAAAGTATTTTTTACTTAAGTACTTTACATCACTGGTCTTAAAACACTTATTACAGTAGAGGTTGACCAGCATTGCTCCCAAAGAGGCCCATGAATGAACGAATTACTCAGAATGCGTCCCAAATAGCACCCTAATCCCAATAGTGCACTATGTTTGACCAGAGTCCTATGGGTCTTGGTTAAAGGTACTGTAGTGCACAAAATACGGAATAGGTTGCCTTTTGGATGCAGCCACTGAATGGGAAATGGACAATGGAGCCTTGTTGGGCCTCAAGAACAGCGATGATGCTATCGTTTCCCAGGCTCCTTCGCTGCAATGCCTTTGGGATCAGAGTTTGTGTTAGAAGAGTTTGGGGGTTCCCCCGGTTTGGAAAAGAGAAGATTCTCCTTCAAGAGTCGCAAAAATGGTATTTGCAAATGCATGGTGATACATCTTGCATCTTGGCTAAGTTCAAAGTCCTGTTGATGGCTGCCACAGGCTAATATCTGTTTCCAAGTGTCTGAAAGAATTATCTTCTAAAAATACCACTCTGGAACCATACGGTTTCATACAGTATACAGTGCCACTGTCAACGTAGCATTCTGATTTCGATCCCTTCCTTTGCTGTGAAACCCTTCAGTGCATTAATGTTTATTTTGGATGATATTAAAAACAAGACTTAAAAAAAATATATATATATATAAAAAGAAAAAAAAAATATATATATATATATATATATATTGTCATTTAGCAGACACTCTTATCCAGAGCGACTTACAGGAGCAATTAGGGTGAAGTGCCTTGCTTAAGGGCACATTGACAGAGCCTTGGCAGCTCGGTGATTCTAACCAGCAACCTTTCAGTTACTGGCCCGACGCTCGTGAATAACTTTACCCGAAGTAAGATATTATACCATGCAGGAATGCAATTCTAGCAAACTCCACATATTATCAGTAGACACAAAGCTTCAGACAATACAAATATGTTAAACATGTCTGTACACATATATCCACATATGATCCTGTGCACGAGGTTTTGACAATCAGCAATGGTCAAAAAAAGAACACCTCATGACACAGAATTGGGAAAGTGCAAAGTAATCTTGCTTTAACTGGTAAATCGAATCTCCAAACTCTGCCTTTAGAATGAAGGCTACTAAGAAATGTGAGTCATTCAGCCACAATGAAGGCTCATGCTTGGCTTGCTGAATAATACCTTTCAGCAGAGAGACAAGAAAAACCTTTAATCTTTCCGTTTAGTCATAGCAATAATAATAACATTTATTCTGTGTCATTGACAATGTTTGTTATGTTATGACTGCCAAAGCTGTTGAATTATGAAACATACAAATAATATCCAACATTTAAACAATGTTGATATTATAATTAGCCTACAACAGTATAGCTCTCTCTTCTGTTATGAGGGCTGTATTCAGAGGGCTGCATTGGGGGTCTATAAAGCAGCCTGCAAATGTAGGTTATTTTACGCCATAATTTCCAGGTCACCAGTGTCTGTGCTAACGATGATGTGCCTCTTTCAATCTCATCATTTTCAAATCTATCAGCAACACCCCTAAATTGCTTTGTCACCACGTGCATAACCAACTGTACTGTAATGATCCTTTGCATGTGTGTAAGTGTGGGAGTGTGTGTGAGGGGAGGGGTGTGTGGGAGGAGTCTGAGATCACTTTTGCATCCAACTCTTGCTGCAGCAGACAGAGACCTCGCAAGAAAAAGGGTGGCTGGAAAGGCGTATGGGAAATTGCACGATGCGATTCTTGCTCATGCACCCCACTGCAAGGCAGTGTTTATATTGAAACATATAATTTACCAAATGTAGTATATGCGGATTCTTGATATTGTGTTGTTGTTGGGACATTCAAAAATGTTATGTTGAGGAAAGAGGGGAGTTGTCCAGATCTGTTTGGCACTTTTAACCAGTTCAACGTCGCCTTGATCGCTGTGCAACCTCAAGTGCATTTTGAGACCCTGGAAATCTCTGAAACGCATGTAGCCCTCCCTGCTTCACGCATTTGACGGTTTTTGCCGAAGAGATTTGTAGGCTAGGATACTTTGTGGTGTCGCGAGGCGAGGTGTATAGGTTTCCGTCATCTATTCCTAAAGAATCATGTCATCTCATACGAGAGTCAAGAAGGACAAGGAGATTATTGGGGATTACGAGACTCAAGTGAAAGGTTGGTATTTCCTAATCTAATTGCTTGTGTTTTGGTCTTCATTCAAAATGTTTGAAAATCGACCTAGAACCATGAAAAACTGCAAAGCTCTCATTTAAAACCCCCAAAGTAGGCTACGATTATGTCAGATCGTGATATGCATGTTCAAATACTTTTTTTTACCTGGCCAAAGTATTATATTGCCTGGGGAAGTAAGAATTTTCTATGCACTGCAAAAATGAACGTGGACCAGAATGACGTGCTCTCGCTACTATTTATTGTTTCTGCTGCGAGGAATCACCATATTCAGAGAATGATTTAGATTTATTTGCAGATAATCGTTTTTAAACAACACAAAAAAAACAGTAACAGTATGCAAATCAGGGAGCCAAATGAACGGCTCTTTATGTGATTCACCAAAAAGATCCGTTCTTTCGCGAACGACCCATCGCTAGAGTAGACACTTGCATAACTTGTAATTCGAGAGTGAATTACATTAATGGCATCAACAGCATGTTTTTAGTTTATCTTGAACAGAGGCATTTCTTATGCGAATATTTTGGGCCGTTTTTTGTGAATATATATATATATATATATATATATATATATATATATATATATATATATATATATATATATATATATATATATATATATATATGGTCAGGAGGTCCCAGTAGCCAAATAAACATAAATTTCCAACAGATAACTCTTATTCAACAGAATTTGGGTAAAATCTCCGCGCAATGCACTTTACGTGAGTAGGTCCACTGATGTATGGATACTTCAGACATTCCGACAGCATAGTGAAAATGTATAACACCACATTATGCAGCATTAACATGTTAAACAATATGTGACGAAAGTTATTGTGAATGTATCCTTAACAAGGGAAATATTATAACGTGTGTGAGAGAGGTTAAGGACAGCAGCACGGCTCATTCAGATAGCTAGTCTCTCAAACCAAGGCCAGGTTGTCTTCATTGTAGAGAATGTGATACATTGAGATAGGCAGCCAAATTCTGATATATTTTTCACTAACTGGTATTTTGACCAATCAGGTCGATATGAGCGGATGTGATTGCTGCGTTCATAACCAAGCTGGACGGTGGTAATTACCAGCTGTGACGTCGTAAATACCAGTTGGATGCATTCAAGTGCTTTGAACTCGTTGATAAACGCCAATTGTCAACTAGCCCCGTCAACCATAAACTAAAAGTACAGCTGTGATGCTTATGAACAAATTAAGGTGTTCAAAAACCATATTAGTAGATTGCGTTTTATAAATAATGTTTTACATTTAACTGCCAAAAACGCTGCAATCGAGGTCATTTCCGAAGAAGGTGACGTCAGAGGTCAGCATGTGGGAGAAGAACCTCGGATGACAGATGAGTTTCCCACTAGTAATTACGAGTTGGAGGGGGCGTTCTAGTTGATTTTTAAGAGTTGTATGTGGTAAATATCACCTTCCACTTGGTTATGAAGACCGCATTAGTGTCTCAGAGACTAAAGGTCATGCCCTCTGACCAATGCAGTGGATCATCATGATGATGCATCACCACCTTTTCACTTTAGGGTCATTTCAGGAGGATAATTACTCTATTAATGAGGTTGTTCCATATGATTTCAATCACTTTCTGACTGCACCCCTTTTGATTCAATCAAAACCTTCCATACCTGTTGGCCCAAGGTTGAAATGATCAGAAAGTGACTTTTTGGACCTGAATGCCAAAACATTCAGGAGATAGAGATGCTCTTTATTTAAAGTTTATTAACAGGGTTATCAAAATATTCTCATATCTTGGGATGTAAAAAAAAAAAAAAGGTTCTGTTTTTTTTTTTTTTACCGTTATTAACGTCAATTATCTAAAAAAAAACAAGGTTTGTTGGGCCTGTCATCGGTTGAGACACAGCATGCTCTAGAATACAGGGTGGGTGTCATTTCAATTATATAAATATAATTCATAGAATGGACCTCTCTCTTCAGACAACTGCGTTTTGGCTGGCACACCATTTAAATATAAATTCAATTGAACATTTAATTCCCAATTACTATCAGAAACATGGCCACTGGTCCATCCATTGTCAAATGTCAAATTGAATGTCTATTGTATTACCTAAACTGTACAAAAATATAAACACAACATGTAAAGTGTTGGTCCTATGTTTCATGAGCTGATATAAAAGATCCTTGAAAGTTTCCATAAGCACAAAAAGCTTATTTCTCTCAAATTTTGTGCACACATTTATTTACATCCATGTTAGTGAGCATTTCTCATTTGCCAAGATAATCCATCCACCTGACAGGTGTGGTATATCAAGAAGCTGATTAAACAAAACAATCATTACACAGGTGCACCTTGTGCTGGGGACAATAAAAGGCCACTCCAAAATGTGCAGTTTTGTCACACAGCACAATGCCATAGATGTCTTAAGTTTTGAAGGAGCATGCAATTGGCATGCTGACTGCAGGAATGTCCACCCGAGCTTTTGCCAGATGTTGGATGTTAATTTCTCCACCATAAGCTGCCTCCAACATGGGTTTTAGAGAATTTGGCAGTATGTCCAACCAGCCTCACAACCACAGACCACGTTTATAGGGTCGTATGGGCAAGCGGTTTGTTGATGTCAATGTTGTGAACAGAGTGCCCCATGGTGGCGGTGGGATTATGGTATTGGCAGGCATAAGCTATGGACAACAAACCAATTGTATTTTATCAGTCGCAGTTTGAATGCACAGCGATACCGTGACAAGATCCTGAGGCCCATCATCGTGCCATTCATCCGCTGCCATCAGCTCATGTTTCAGCATGATAATACACGGGCCCATGTCGCAAGGATCTGTACACAATTCCTGGAAGCTGAAAATGTCCCAGTTCTTCCATCGCCTGCACACTCCAAACATGTCACCCATTGAGCATGTTTGGGATGCTCTGGATCAACATGTATGACAGCGTGTTCCAGTTCCTGCCAATATCCAACAACTTTTGCACAGCCATTGAAGAGGATTTGGGACAAAATTCCACAGGCCACAATCAACAACCAGATCTACTCTATGCGAAGGAGATGTGTTGCACTGTATGAGGCAAATGGTGGTCACAGCAGATACTGACCAAAAAACTACAGTATCTGTGACCAACAGATGCATATCTGTATCAACAGTCGTGTGAAATCCATAGATTAGGACCTAATTTATTTATTTCAATTGACTGATTTCCTTATATGAACTGTAATTCAGTAAAATCTTTGAAATTGTTGTATGTTGCTTTTTATACATTTGTTCAGTATAGATTGCTAGGATTTCAATAATTTATGGAGGATTGACAGTTTGTTATAAATTAATGGGTTTTCCCACTTAAAGACGCAATGTGCAGAAATCCCTCCATTTCCTGGTTGCTGAAGTTCGAATAGTCAGTATATGTGATAAAACAAGCAAGCACAGTGTAGAGCCTTCAATTTTTTTTCTCTGGACCTCGAAGCCAGTTCCATTGCATTTTTTCGTTGTTTCCCTGTAATCAAGGACTGATTTAGACCTGAGACATCAGGTGTGTCCAATTAATTATCAGGTAGAACAGAAAACCAGCAGGCTCTGGACCGCATAGGGTAAGAGTTCAATACCTCTGGTGAAGAGAATCATTGTACCATCTAAACGGCTGTGAAATATCTTTTCCATAACTCAACATATTGTATTTTCAATTGTTTGAAGCTGGTGTACAAAACCGAAAGTAAAAGATGCAAAAACTACATTTAATAAACGGGAAGCATAAAATTTGCGGAAATAGAATAGATCTACTGCTTCTCAGACTTGCTTTCAATGAGACTGACAAATCTATAACTCACATTTCCATGGAAGTTACATATTGCAGCTCTAAGTCAACATTCTGTGATGTGTGGACCCCCAACCATCTTTGTGGTACCATTTGAAAGTAGACATTTTTAATTGTATTCACATGTTAGTACATTTCTCAGCAAAAACATGATACCCACCCTGTATTCAAGAGTATGCTGTGTCTCAACCGATGGTGGGCACAAGACAAACACCTCAGATTTTGTAAAATGTGTTTTTTTCTACAACATATTTGATCATGAAAAATATCTGAGTTTAGATTTTTAGATAATTTACTTTAAACAAACAAAAAATAAAAATTTGTGTTAACCTTTTTTCTCATTTGACGACCCAGTTTGTAAGTTATAAATAATTTGAAAGCGTAACTGTTTTATATTTTCCAGTGATGAAGACAGATGTCTCATGAAGGGGTAAGGTATGCAACATGGGTCAATCTTGAGCACCTCTATCTCCTGAATATTTTGGCGTTTAGGTCCAAAAAGTCATTTTCTGACCACTTCTACCATGGGCAAACATATATGGAAAGTTCGTTCAAATCAAAAGGGGTAGTATCAGAAAGTGATTGAAGTCATATGGAACGACTCAATGTCCATCTTTTCAAATGCTATTTGTCACATGCGCTGAATACAGGTGTAGTAGACCTTACAGTAAAATGCTTACTTACAAGACCTTAACCAACAATGCAGTTTTAAGAAAAATCAGTGTTAAGTAAAAAATTGAGAATTAAAAGTAACAAATAGACAGCAGCAGTAAATAACAATAGCGAGGCTATATGCAGGGGGTACAGAGTCAATGTGTGGGGGCACCGGTTAGTTGAGGTAATATGTACATGGAGGTAGAGTTATTAAGGTGAGTATGCATAGATAATAATAGAGGGTAGCAGCAGCATAAAAGAGGGGTCTGGGTAGCCCGTTGATTAGCTGTTATAGAGTCTTATGGCTTGGGGATAGAAGCTGTTAAGAAGCCTTTTGGACCTAGACTTGGTGCTCCGGTACCCCATGCTGTGTGGTAGCATAGAGAACAGTCCATGACTAGGGTGTCTGGAGTCTTTGACCATTTTTAGGGCCTTGCTCTGACACCGCCTGGTATAGAGGTCCTGGATGGCAGGAAGCTTGGCCCCAGTGATGTACTGGGCCGTACGCACTACCCCCTGCCTTATGGTCGGAGGCCGAGCAATTGCCATACCAGGCAGTGATTCAACCAGTCAGGATACTCTCGATGGTGCAACTGTAGAAACTTTTGAGGATCTGAGGACCCATGCCAAATCTTTTCAGTCTCCTGAGTGGGAATAGGCTTTGTCGTGTCCTCTTCACGACTGTTTTAGTGTGTTTGGACCATGTTAGTTTGTTGGTGATGTGGACACCAAGGAACTTGATGCGCTCAACCTGCTCCACTACAGCCCCGTAGATTAGAATGGGGGCGTGCTCGGTCCTCCTTTTCCTGTAGTCCACAATCATCTCCTTTGTCTTGTTCACGTTGAGGGAGAGATGGTTGTCCTGGCACCACACGGCCAGGTTTCTGACCTCCTCCCTAAAGGCTGTCTCGTTGTTGGTGATCAGGCCTACCACTGTTGTGTCATCGGCAAACTTGATGATGGTGTTGGTGTCGTGCCTGGCCGTGCAGTCATGAGTGAACAGGAAGTACAGGAGGGGACTGAGCACGCACCCCTGAGGGGCTCCAGTGTTGAGGATCAGCGTGGCAGATGTGTTGTTACCTACCCTCACCACCTGGGGGCGGCCCGTCAGGAGGTCCAGGATCCAGTTGCAGAGGGAGGTGTTTAGTCCCAGGGTCCTTAGCTTAGTGATGCACTTTGAGAACACTATGGTGTTGACCGCAGAGCTGTAGTTAATGAATAGCATTCTCATGTAGGTGTTCCTTTTGTCCAGGTGGGAAAGGGCTGTGTGGAGTGCAGTAGAGATTGCATCACCTGTGGATCTGTTTGGGTGGTATGCAAATTGGAGTGGGTCTAGGGTTTCTGGTTAAGGTGTTGATGTGAGCCATGACCAGCCTTCCAAAGCACTTCATGGCTATGTGAGTGCTATGTGTCGGTAGTAATGTAGGCAGGTTAGCTTAGTGTTCTTGGGCACAGGGCCTATGGTGGTACTACAGACTTGGACAGGGAGAGGTTGAAAATGTCAGTGAAGACACTTGCCAGTTGGTCAGCGCATGCTCAGAGTACACGTCCTGGTAATCCATCGGGTCCTGCGGTCTTGTGAATGTTGACCTGTTTAAAGTTCTTACTCACATCGGCTGCGGGGAGAGTGTTCACACAGTCGTCCGGAACAGCTGATGCTCTCATGCATGTTTCAGTGTTACTTGCCTCGAAGCGATGAGAACAGAGCTTTCGGCGAGATGTCTTGAGGAGACAGTGAAAGAACCAGGGATGTCCTTTTTAATCAATAACGTTGTATAATGTTTGGCCCCGGAGTAAGTTCATTTTACATCATCTTCTTTAATTTTCAGACACTCATAAATAAAAATGTGTTAGTGCTGGAACCATAGAGGGTCTGACTGGGGAATCTCTCTCTCTCTTCCAGCAAACAGTTCAGAAACGCCATAAATAATGTATGTTGTCAGCATGAATTATGGAACCATGAAATGGTTTTAGTGTCTCTCTGCTGATGCTAAATACAGTATGTGAATGCATCCCAAATGGCACCCTATTCCCTACATAATGCACTATTTTAGGGTGTCATTTGGGACGTAACCTGTGACTGTAGAAGATGGGACCACCAAAACCCATGGACGAGATTGAGAACTAGTACGTGTGTATTAGAGTTCGACCGATTTTATGATTTTACATCGCCGATACCGATTATTGGAAGACCAAAAAATGCAGATGCCGATTTATTTGGCAGATTTTTCTGCAACAAATGAACTTACAACCTTGGCATTGCTATAGCCATGCTTTTGCCAACCAAGCCGCACCGGACCACATGTACAATCCTCTACCCTCCAACCTGTTTGTAGAAGAAACGGAAAAGGCAGGCAATATAGCCCTCAAGACAAGTGGCTGATGAATTCCACAACTAAATAGTCTGATACATGCCACAATGGGGCCCCTCTGTTAGACATGTTCCAAACAAACAATATCCCACACACTTTTTGTCAGGCAACTACCTTGTAGTGTACACTACCTTGTACTGAAGTAAGAAATGCAGTGATCTTTGCTCACAACTCAAGGGTACGATGCTGTGTCAAGCAGATGCCAGACACGTGTATTATCCTACTTAGATTGAAATATTATAACTCATTTTAGACTGTACTTGCAGCAAAGAGCAAACGCTGAAACCCTTTCATCCCCCCTGGAGCAGGTTATGACCATAGTGCATCATGAAGAAACGAAGCTGCTCTCACTGCTTTTTAATGAGAAATGGAGCTACACGCTGCGGCATGTTGCTGTCGTCTGCGGAAGTCTTGGTTGGCTCTTTGTGTGCGTGTGTGTGTGCGTGCGTGTGTGTTCACGGCAGTGCGTGTGTTGACTGCGATAGGGCCATCACAGCTGAGAGGACGTCTCAGTTTCAGGAAAAGCTTTTAAGCTGACAGCTTAAGCTCATTTGCAAGGCTGTCTGGGATCAGTTCAGTTGGGAGTTATAAGGGCTATACTCTGGCATCGGGGTCTAATAGTGCTGAGTAGGTAGCTGACTAAACAACATTTACTGTGGTGCAGTCAGCCAGCAGCCCTTTATTGCTGTCTATTTCCAGACCTGCAGCAGATTTCTGGACATAGATTATTTCTTGGTTGCCTGGTCTCAGATCTGTTTGTGCCGTCTTGCCAACTCCTTCGGTCAGTGTCACGGATCCAACATTGACCGTATGAGTTGGAGAGACAGATCTGGAACCAGGCTACTTTCTTGGGAGAATTTGACTTGAACATACAACAGGGCGGCGCACAATTGGCCCGGCGGCGTCCAGGTTAGGGGAGGGTTTGGCCGAGGTGGACCATCATTGTAAATAAGAATTTGTTCTTAACCGACGTGCCTAGTTAAATAAAGGTTAACATAACAAATTAAAAAATTGTGGTGGGGAGTGGACTCCAAAATAACCAATTCCTCGACTCCTTGCCTGTCGACTCCCATTTCTGGGTGTCAAGCATCAGTATTTTTGCAATTGAGAAAGCTAGTTGCCGTAGGCTACTTGCGAGAGTTAGTATTCTCGGAACTTTTACAGCAAAGAGAGAGCTAGCGAGGGGGGGGGGGGGGGGGGCAGCCAGCCAGACATCGGTAGGCATGTCTGCTACCAGGCAGGCAGTTAGAACCGTGCATTGGTAATCAAAATATGTATAGGCTATTGCAATGCTGTATCTCTCAATTTCTTGGCTTGCAATGTTTCGCACAAGTTCACTAAAGTACGGGCTATCAATGAACTTTTTGGAAATGGTAAGGTTCCCTTTATCATCCATAAACGCATGTTAAATGCAAATGCAGTTCAGCAGCTCAAATCAGCAGGATGGGGGCATTGTTATTAGGAGGGACGTCTACCATGGATCGCTAAAATTATGATCACACTTCATCAATTTAAATATTAATGGGGACTCCTATACATTTGGCAGCCAAGCTCGAGTTGTCAGTGTATGGCCTATTATTATAATTTTGACATGACTGTGAGTGCGCGGTATCATCCAATGGGATCTGTCAAGGTTGCGCACAGCGGAAATATCACTGAAATATTCTCGTTCCTACAGATCACCTTCTATATTCAAACAAAATGAGGCCTTCTGTAGGCTAAGTTGATGAGGAAATGGGCAGCATCATGCTCATGTCAGTCCTCTAAAACGCAAATGTAGTCTTCCTAGTAGGAGACTGCAATAATGAGGTGGTGTGTACGTATCCGTTTCAGCGTGTTTTGGTCGTCGAGCAAGAGTCGTGCACCAAAAATCCTGGAGTCATGCACCACTACTTGAACAGAGTGTTGAAGGACCAACCAACTTTCCGTAACCGTGACGAAGAGTCAATGCTGTTAAACTGATAATAACTGCGCTGACAGGTCGTGACCGATGACATCATTATTTACCTTGTCGTGACACTGGCTGTGGTGTGTGTGGTATGTTGTCCAACCGCTCATTTAACCTAGTCACTTCCTATGAAGGATGTGTCAACTATTGGTATGTGTCAGAATTAACTGAAACTAACCTCCATTAATGGTGTCATGTGTGAAAAATGTTAATGAAGAAGACTTCACAAGTCTCACCACTACCTTTATACACCTGCCCATGATCCTTTACACAGACAATCAAATTTACCCATGAAATGATCAAAACATGTGTTAAAATGTCTTTAGTCCTTGAAGCATCGTGGCGATTTTATTACAGTAGATTTATTAGAATAATATTACCAATCATTCTTTATTTCCAGATGGATATTTTTAATAACCTTTTATTTAACTAGGCAAGTCAAATTCTTATTTACAATGATGGCCTACCCCGACGACGCTGGGCCAATTGTGCGCCGCTCTATGGGACTCCCAATCATAGGCTGTATCACATCCGGCTATGATTCAAACCAGGGACCGTAGTGACGCCTCTTGCACTGAGATGCAGTGCCTTAGACTGCTGTGCCACTCGGGAGCCCTAATATACAGTATAGTACAGTACAGTGTGATTTATCCAGCAGGTAAAGAGGTCAGACTGGAATAGACCACAGTTCTTTGTTCTGTGCATAGCTACTGATGTCTTTGTATGAGCGTATGTATGGTTGACACTGTGCACGAATGTTTATTGAATTACTCAGCCTGTTTTCATATTCATGTCCAATAGTAGCTGGCTATACTAGCCAGACTTGAGAACAGTTTCTGATGTGTTTGAAGTGGAACCCAGCTGCAATCTGTTAACTGACCTTGGTTTGCATCCATATACATATTTCCATGCGTTTGAAAGAATCTCAGTGGATCAGCTCGACTACAACTCAGTCACAGGCCATTTAACAAACCTCTAGATGCACTGCAGCAAGGCACTGCTGTTCACCCTCATCTACCCCTTCTACCCCCCATTCCTTCTCAACTGGAAAGTAAAACCCACTGAATGAGGTTTGATTGACCTGGATCGTGGACCATTTTCCCTCCCTCTGTCATTAGACTCATTTGGAGTCTGTCCATTTAGGTCTTATGCTTAAATGCTTCATTTGGTTTGATCTAATTTGATGCATAAACAATTATTAGCCAGATAGTGATAATTGTGTGCAAAAAAAAAAAAGTTAGACAGACCCACAGGCCTTAAAATGGACCAGCCCATCTGGCATTTGTCTGAAATGCCAGATGTCTAGTCCGTCCCTGTGTGGCATTAAAGTATGGTGCGCAATGTGTTAGTAAGTGAAGGTATGCTAGCCTATTATTTACAGTAGTCACAGAGGAAGACATTATTCCAGTTTAATTTCATCTGATCAGTCTAGGAGAAGAAGCATGAGAAGGTGTGTGTGTGTGTGTGTAGCTTGTGTTCCTCCTCTCTGTCTCCACCGTAAAATACATTTATTGCAGTAGATCTGCATTCCATGACTGTCTGGGTTGGTTGACGCCCCTCTGCTAATCAGTATTCATCATGAAGAAAATATGCTTTGACCTTTCACTGTCATGTGATCATGACAGTGTAAGCAATAATGTAGCCTGATTCCTAGATCAGTTTTTTGTCTGTCTTGTAAACACCTGTGGTGTTTGGCGTGACAATTACCATAGAAGTTGGCAAGACTGCACAAAGAGATCTTGGACCAGGCTAGTAATAATGCCCCAACCCCCTCACACCATGTTCCACCCACCCTGTGTGATATCCCTTCACCCCTCTCCTTTTTCTCTCTCCCCTTCTGCACTTCTGCATTTGTCTTCTATGGTAATAACAACAATGCTTATTGCAAAAATCAGCTACAGATTAAGGCAGAATTGTGTGTCGAGACACATCTAGACATAGGAAATCGATGTGAGGTGATTGTTATGGCCATCATAGCTGAGCCCAGTCTGTCTGTCGCCACCCTTTCCTCCTGTCGACCTCTATCTCTGTCTGTCTCTGCCCCTGTCACTGGCTGGATGCTGATGCCCTCATTAAAGCCATTTGTTTCCACAGAGTGAGAGACATGGGAGGATTACAGCGAGACATAGAGATGCATTTGTGAATTCAACCAAAGGGTGTGTAAAGACATGCCATAGCAATTACGGCTCACCCGAGACGAGCGTTCACAGGAAACTGTCTTGCTTTGTGCCAACTGATGTCGGAGTGTGCGCCTGTGTAAGGTGGCATGTGACCAGCCACGCGTGGATAACAGCAGAGAGAGAGAGAGAGAGAGAGAGACAAGCCCAGAGACAGTGCCCCCTCCCTGTCCAGAATCAGGGAACATCCCGCGAGAGGGGAGGGAGAGGTGCATTATAATAATAATAATAATAATAACAGTCCCCGCTCTAAATGCATCTGCTACCTACCTAATGGACAGTGTTACAGAGGGGAATGAAACACTGAACTGACTGAATAGGTGTCTGCTATTACAGTAATATATATATTTATAGAGACATTGGTTATGGCCATTGTGATAGAAATTACCTCCTAATTGGGAAAATGTCTCGGTATATGTTAGGACATTTTCCTGTAGCTGTATATCTACACTATAGCACCCCTGCTGCGGTAGCACCTGCATTGCGTAAAAGAATGCATGTAACTATATCCACACAAATCCCAACTGCGTGTGTCTGTGCGCCTTTGTGTGTGTGATGTGAAACAACAACTGTACATATCCATGAACTTAGCTGGCTAACTCATTGATCCTGCTTTGTGCTAACTTTGATAAGCAACCAGAAATAACTATTGATTTTATGCTTCATTAAAAAAAAGCTAAACAAAAGGGAATTTCACACTAAAATGGTTTGTTGCGTTTCTTTTTGGAACTCTGGTGCATTTACCCCTTAGTTTGGTTTGTTCTATCTGCACTAAACAAATCACTGTGGTTCGCTCAAAAAGCGTGGTCTCTCTCCGACTTAAATTATTTTCATGGTGCTGTTCGCTGCCAGTGAGAATGCAGTCTGGACCAAACACAGGAACATAACCAGAGTTGCACATTATTATTGGTTGTTTGACTGTGAACATTTGATGAAATCATAACTTGAGAGCTCTGAAACATTCTGTGACTAGCAGCACATTTAGCATTTAGCGGGTAGTGTTGCTCTGCCTTGCATGCTACCTCAGTGACGCCCCATGCGAGTCTCAGGCTCAGCTGGCTCCGGTTGACAGCACCCGGTTAGGGCTCCCAACCAGGGTTATGGGAAAATTTAGGGTAGACTGGGCTCTCAAACGCTGGCAGGAAGCCAGTCTAGGAGATGGACAAATCCAATTACGAAGCCACACGTCCTCAAAGGCTGACCAAGCAGATACAGGAGTCCCATCTCCCAAATGTCTGGAATGGCGGGTGAAGGCGGCAACTGATAACTGGCGAAATTGTATGCACTCACTACTGTAAATGTCTCTTGTGCGGTCTTACTAAAATGTGAATTTATGAGTGCATCCTATGCAGATTAGGGGAGATGGGGACTATACCAGGGATATAGGCTACTGAATATAGCCTATTCACATCGCAGTCAGAGGCTATTGCGCAGTTTCCTCAAACATGTTGGAAGACCAAAGCGAAGGTAATATGTGACTCCTTTCAGGAAACTAGACATATGTCGCGCGTCACTACTTAACAGGCGAGGCATTTCAACGTAAACATTTTTTAAAATCAAAATGCATTTTTTGGGGGCAGAAATGCCTTCTGGAACATGTGAACATTCATGTACCTTAATAAAAAATACAAAAATACAAATGAGCCTAGTTGGTTTAGCCTTGGAAAAAGTTAGGAACCTTCCTGCTAGCCATGATTGACTGTGATAATTGATGGGCTGGACATGCCAAGAGATGAGTTTGGATTGGTCTGCCATGTAGCATGCTTCTGTCTATAACATAAGCTGCTCAGTATGTGTAGGTCATGCTTTCTAACGTGGCTTTTTTAATGATGATATGAAGTGCATGATATGAAGTGTTGCTAATGACCTCGACTTTCTGGAGAACTGAGTTTTGAAATCAGTGGAATGCCCGGTGGAAGCAGAGTATGATTCAGCCTTTTACAAATATGCAGATGGCTGTTGTATTAAACAGCTGTTTCCGGATTACATCTTCAAACTAAGAGCAACCATGGTATCTGTGACAGAGAGGGAGAAGCACTCATCCATGTATACGGACGGGTAAGAGAATATAGCCAACAACATTTTCAGATGTTATAAGTTTCTAATTTTGTTAGTCGTTTTTCATTGCAAGTTAAAGCATACTGCTAGCTAGCTAGCTAAAGTTAGCTGGCTGTGTATTAATATTATTAGTATCTTAGAGCCATTTGCACTGCTAGTATTATAGCCTAAAGTTAGCTAGCTAGCTAACATTGAACCTAGTTGGTTAGCTTTAGCTACCTGCAGATTCATGCAGGGTAGTAACGTTATGAGTTTGGATTATGGTTCATTGTTTAGCTAGCTACATGTCTAAACAAAATACTATGCCAGTAACCATTTCACTGTACCGTTTACACCTTCTCTATCCTGTGCATGTGACAAATGCACTTTGATTTTATTTAATATAGTGAGTGTTTACCAGAGACTGTAATGTGAAGAACAACATGACCTGCACTAAAGTCAAATTAGGATATAACTTTAGCCCAACAAGACAGTGTCTAAGTTCTACATTTCTCCGGTAGAATGCCCTGCTTTTATTTTGTCACACTCACAACCATCAGCTGTTTTCTGTAATTAGCTCACATTTAACTTGTAAGTAAGGATCTTGTTGAGAGTTTATTTTATTTTAATAATGAATACAAATGAGCTAAAGTTAAGACATTGTCAGCTATATGACATGGTCATTATTTGAACTGGCTAACCAGCTAACTTAACGTTAGCTAGCTAATAAGCTAGAATCTAACCAAAACATTGTTTAGAAAATTGCCCGGTTTGCTAGATTGAATTTTTTTAAACGGATGGGTTTGTTAGTGTTAAAATACATAAGTTATGCTATTTTGGACCACCAGGCTGCTGTGTTTTTGTGTTTTATAGTTTTTCACAAAGACAAGTTTGATGTTGGACAACAATAGGATGTTCATGATGTCATTGTGACAAGTTTTATAGACATGTCGAACCAGCGTTTAGTCTTGAAATCTTTGGTTGTTTAGTACTCTACCGTACTCACTCTGTTTAGCACATGGCTTCACTTGAATACTTAAAGAGATGGATGGAATCCTTAATAAAGAGGGTGTGAATGATTCTGAATGTGTGTAGACAAATAAGAGCACTCCAGTAGGTGTACCAAAATATTCAGGGGCCATTTTCTCAAAAGTTGATCAACTTTCAAAGCAGGGCCTCCCGAGTGGCGCAGAGATTCTGGGTTCGAGCCCAGGCTCTGTCGCAGCCGGCTGCTACCGGGAGGCCCATGGGGCGGCGCACAATTGGCCCAGCGTCGTCCGGGTTGGGGAGGGTTTGGCCGGCAGGGATATCCTTGTCTCATCGCGCACTAGCGACTCCTGTGCCAGGCCCGGGCGCAGCACACGCTGACCAGGTTGCCAGGTGTACGGTGTTTCCTCCGACACTTGGTGCGGCTGGCTTCCGGGTTGGATGTGCATTGTGTCAAGAAGCAGTGCAGCTTGGTTGGGTTGTGTTTCGGAGGACGCATGGCTCTCGACCTTCGCCTCTCCCGAGTCCGTACTGGAGTTGCAGCGATGAGACAAGCCTGTAACTACTACCAATTGGATCCCACGAAATTGGGGGTAAAAAAAATATATAAACTTTCAAAGCAGAATTACTTTCCCATTGTTCCTCAACTGATATACAATTTTCTAGCTCTGAGTCTCTACTTTCATTTTCAAATTTTGCTGCATAAGACTGAATCGAGCCAGTCAGTCACATATGAACATTGGGACACACAAGCTTCATGATAATAATACATTGATTTATCCTTATTGTCATTGTCCAACAAACAAATAACTTGCATGGACACGTGGTTTTTGTTTAGGAATTTTGGTTCGTTTGACATTTGACAATATGAAACCAACTGAACCAAATGAAAAAATACAATGTAACAAATAGTCTAACTCAAACTATAGCTCAAAATGATGTTTGAAAACGACATTCAATGTCTTTCCTTTTGTTAAATCAATTAGACCATGCCCATTTCAAGCTTATCTTTCTGCAAAATAAAATGTTTTATCAGAATATTTTAGAAAAGTGAGCTGGCTAACTCCATAATCCTGCTTTTTGGTTTACCCCTCTGAGGCTTTCTTTTTTGTTTTTCATATTTCTCTGTGGTTTTAAACCGGTTTCTGGGGGTAATTCATATTTGGGTCCAGAGCTGTAGCCACTGAGCTTTTATTGAGGATAACAAACACCTGGCCCAGCATTCAACAGCAGATGGGTTAATTGACATCTCACTGACTGTGCTATGGGCTCTGGAACATCTGAGTCATTTTGGCAAAATACATTAGCTACCAATTTAAAATAAAAAAAACTCTAAACTACAGTAATGCCTGACATGACTAAACTAAACAGAGCACATGTTTAATTCTAAGATGGAAACATCGAGCCATACATGCTTATGACAAGTAATTTGTACAATACATTATACCTGCAGGCTTGAAGTAAAGTCAATGTTACCAAAATATAGCTATTTATTCACCTTTCCTACAAGACTGCAGCTTTTAGAGCATAGTTGTAGATCAGTGGAGGCTCCTCAGAGAACAAAGGGGAGGTCCATCCTCAGTGAATTTCATAAAAATAGTTCAACAATAAAGTTATCCTTTTTAGACAAAAGTATACTAAATATATTCATGCCACCAAATAATTGATTAAAACACACTTTTGCAATGAAGGTCTACAGTAGCCTCAACAGCATTCTGTAGGGTAGCACCATGGTGTAGCCGGAGGACAGCTGGTTTCCGTCCTTCTCTGGGTACATTGACTTCAATACAAAACCAAGGAGGCTCATGGTTCTCACACCATTCCATAGACTTAAACAGTAATTATAACAACTTCCGGAGGTACAACCTGTGCATCGATTCTGTATGGGTTTCAAGGGCCGTCCTGTAACTCTGTAGAGGCCTGCAGCATCCAGAGAACCGTGCACAAACTGCACATAGAGTACCATCCTTCCATAGCCTTTACTGATCCATAAATAACTAGAGCTAGGGCTCTAGGAAGAGAAGGCAAACATCATGAGGCTATTATCTTGATCACACTGATCACATTATAATATCAAACAGTCATTTTGATCCTCTCATAGAGTGAATTCTAAATGGCACCCTACCTATATGCGGTCAAAAGTGTTGCCCTATGTGGGTGATCCCAAGCCAACGGCAAAATATTTTTGTTATCTCAGATTGTTCTCGCAATTATTACATAGATACCTCATTGAGAGGAAGGATGTTTGAAATGCTTTTTGGGCATTTCCATGATAACAGAATTACGCTTTTACTCTATTTTTACACTTTTTAAATTGTATGCCAAACAAAAAACATTTCAAAGTTTAACAAACCATACAACTCTATGTACAAGGACTACTTTTAACATTCCCACTGACATGTTTTACAAAAACTAATTTAGTAGAACAGTGCAGATACAAACTTTGGTAACGGAATTATGGTAAATTATGGTTTTCCCAAAACTTAAATATCGGCTCCATTTCTTGTTAACAAACTACAGTTTTGGGAAGTTGGTTAGGACATCCACTTTGTGGATGACACATGTCGTTTTTCCAACAATTGTTTAGACAGATTATGTCACTTATAATTCACTGTATCACAATTCCAGTGGGTCAGAAGTTTACATACACTAAGTTGACTGTGCCTTTTAAACAGCTTGGAAAATTCCTGAAAATGATGTCATGGCTTTAAAGCTTCTAATAGGCTAATTGACAACATTTGAGTCAATTGGAGGTGTACCTGTGGAAGTATTTCAAGGCCTACCTTCAAACTCAGTGCCTCTTTGCTTGACATAATGGGAAAATCAAAAGAAATCAGCCATGACCTCAGAAGAAAAATTGTAGACCTCCACAAGTTGGTTCATCCTTGGGAGCAATTTCCAAATGCCTGAAGGTACCACGTTCATCTGTACAAACAATAGTATGCAAGTATAAACACCATGGGACCACGCAGCCAGACGCCCTGTCTCGTAGTGATGAACGTACTTTGGTGCGAAAAGTGCAAATCAATCCCAGAACAACAGCAAAGGACCTTGTGAAGATTCTGGAGGAAACGGGCACAAAATTATTTATATCCACAGTAAAACGAGTCCTATATCGACATAACCTAAAAGGCCGCTCGGCAAGAAAGAAGCCACTGCTCCTAACCGCCATAAAAAAAGCCAGACTACGGTTTGCAACTGCACATGGGGACAAAGATCATACATTTTGGAGAAATGACCTCTGGTCTGATTAATCAAAAATTGAACTGTTTAGCCATAACGACCATTGTTATGTTTGGAGGAAAAAGGGGGGGGCTTGCAAGCCGAAGAACACCACCCCCATGCTTCACGGTTGGGATGGCAGCATCATGTTGTGGGGGTGCTTTGCTGCAGGAGGGACTGGTGCACTTCACAAACTAGATGGCATCATGTGGCAGGAAAATGTAGGTATTTTGAAGCAACATCTCAAGACATCAGTCAGGAAGTTAAAGCTTGGTCGCAAATGGGTCTTCCAAATGGACAATGAGAAAATTTGTGGGCAGAACTGAATAAGCGTGTGCGAGCAAGGGGACCTACAAACCTGACTCAGTTACACCAGCTCTGTCAGGAGGAAAGGGCCAAAATTCACCCAACTTATTGTGGGCAGCTTGTGGAAGGCTACCCAAAACGTTTGGTCCAAGTTAAACAATTTAAAGGCAATGCTTCCAAATACCAATTGAGGGTATGTAAACTTCTGACCCACTAGGAATGTGATGAAAGAAATAAAAGCTGAAATAAATCATTCTCTCTACTATTATTCTGACATTTCAAATTCTTAATATATTGGTGATCCTAAGACAGGGAATCTTTACTAGGATTAAATGTCAAGAATTGTGAAAAACTGAGTTTAAATGTGTTTGGCTAAGGTGTATGTAAACTTCCGACTTCAACTGTATATGCATAGTTACTTTAACTATACATTCGTGAACATACTACCTCAATTGACCCGACTAACCAGTTCCCCTGCACATTGGCTAACCAGGCTATCTGCATTGTGTCCCGCCACTTACCACCCGTCAACCCCTTTTAAGCTACTCTGTTTATCATATATGCATCGTTACTTTAACCATGTCTACATGTACATACTACCTCAATCAGCCCGACTAACCGGTGCCTGTATGTAGCCTCGCTACTGTTATTTTTCACTGTTGTATTCTGTGTGTGACAAACTTTGATTTGAAAATGGATTCAAAGGGAACTCCCTCTGCTGGTGACTTGCTGAATATGCAATTCTAAAGGAGGGCTGTGATTGGTTTTCAGTGTTAAAAAGAGTCATATCATTAAAAGTGGAGAGCCCCCTCTGGAAATTTGATGTGTTTGAAGAGTATATTTTTATAAACAATATGCCAAAAAATAAGCAAAATCTAACAGGGTAGTTTTTGAGAGATTAATATTTGTAATGTTGAATAAACGTGTGTAATGTGTATTTTATAATATAGACATACTCCATATTTGAGAGAACGCTATAAGTATAATAACACCAAGATGTTGTCTGTACCTGTTCATAAGGTCTTACAGGAAACATGTATAGGTCTAAAAGGGGCCTAAAATGTGATACAAATGTAAAAAGCATATTGAACATCCTTCCTCCCAATGCAGATCCAATATGAGAATTGCCAGAACAATCTGAGATTCCAAAAATGTTCCACTCCCACTGGTTTGGAATGCACCCATTGATTACCCTCCATTATTTGATTTTCCACTTAGATGTTCATTTATTATAAATTACCCATAAACTGATAGTTGGATGCGGGTAGTATTACGTTTACATAATAAGAGGAAATCATGTTGTTTGATGCTCTATTTTTACCCATGGGGTAGTGAAGCTGGCTGGCAGCAGGACCGTCATTTTTCCCCACTGACCCTCCTTTCAGCAGCACATACAGTTGAAGTCGGAAGTTTACATACACCTTAGCCAAGGCTATTAATTGTTTATTGAGAGACTCAGATTGTGGTCCAAATGGCACCCTATTCCCTATGTGGTGCACTACTTTTGACCAGCACACTACATAGGGAATAGGGTGCCATTTGAGACGCAACCTCAAAGTTGCCCTTGTCCCAGCCCATTATGCTAATAAACAGAAGGGCTGCTGGGAGGGAACGGAACGCAGAAGTGGAACACAGAAGTGGAACTCTGGGCCAGGCTAGTGGAGATGCATCCAGGGTTCCTTATCCAGGCAGTCATGGAGACCACGAGGGATAGATTTCCAACAAGCTGGCCAAGAAATAGAAGGCACACACTTTTACTAACACACACACTCTTGCTATTTTTGTGCTGCTTTATTCATCAATACAAAAACCCCATTGAGAAGTAAACAAAAGTGCCTTTTATATGCAAGGGGCAGTATAATCTGGTTCATTGATGCGTTTTCTAAAGACTTCCTGTCTGTTTGCTGGGTAGTGCATGATGGGTAAAGGCTGCCAAGCTTGAGACTTGGAGGGGTTCAATCATGATCTCCATATTGCTTAATCACTTGGACTGGTTCTGTTAAGGGAATCAAGAGAAAAGATCAGTTCATCACCACATTATGGAAATGCCGTGGACCATCTGTTCATCTACAGAATCTAAAATCTCAAATACTGTTGTTTTTTTTAACATTATTATTTGGATATTTGTATTGTGCTACTAACTGCACTGTAAGTGAGTCATTGGATTTTACAGAGCTGCATGTGTGTCTCTCTGTCTGCATGCATGTGAGTGAATGTCAGTCTCTCTCTGTGTGTGTGTGAGTGTGTGTGTTCATAGCTGCAGTTGGAGCCTTTAGACGCGAGATGCATGTCTGGCTGATTTAGGCAGACAGGATGGAGAATAGGATGTAGGTCAGGGCAGCCTTCTGAGATCGACACATTGTTCTGCAAGTTTGTCATTTTAAAATGGCACACATTCTTTGAGCTACAAGCTTTCGGCGGTTTCCAAACTATGCTCGTATTCGAAGTCAAAGAATGGGTGAAAATTCCAATCATTTTTGGTCAGCATTCTTCAATTATAATCAAAATACCTCTTGAGTGGAATAATGAGTTAATGACGTATGGCTAAATTTAACCTTAAAATAACACGCAATGTAGAACCCTTTGCAGTCTCACATTGCCATTGATTTAAGTGTATCTTTTAAGCAGCATATCAAACTAGGGTTGGGCGCTATCCAGATTTTCATATCGTCATAACTTTAAGCAACACTTTAGGAAATGTAGCTGGCTACATTATTTCAATGTTAAACATTAGAAATATAATGGCCATGCATTGTTTTTACGCAAAAAGTTGCTTTTTCATTGTAAACTTCTTTCATCCCGGGATATACGGTATTACCGGCTTTGTACACAAGGGGTTCCAATAAATGCCCATTGGTCGTCTGTTACCAGAATGCTAACAATGTTAGCACAAGTAATTGCAAATTTCCATGGAGGCTGCTAGCTAAATAAGCTAATGAACGCCAAAGAAAATTAACAAATTGCATAGACAGGCAATCCAGCTCATAAAGTTATACATATATAGGTAGGAGCTACGGAATGTAATTTTTGGTGAGTTCGGACAAGAGAAAATGAACAAGCGACATTATGCAAATCAACAACATTTTGAAGCATGCTTGTTGGAAGGAAGAACAGTACTGGCTCTGGAGCAGCATGTGTACATGCTGTGTCTGTGTGGAGTCTGGATTCGCCAGGGCAACAGGCCTACCTGCTCTGCTCAGAGAAGAGGAGGGATGAGACAACTGTCTGAGAACGCAGAGGAGAAAAAATACTATTAAATGAAGATATTTGTACAGCTGCCACTAACTCATACGAAGGGCTTTGACTTCTCAAACACGGCAGAAAGCTAACACAATATGATGCCCCGTCACTTTATTAATTCAGCTACTTACTTCGATAACTAGCAAGGTAAACTTAGGGGTCATGGTTAACACAAAATTCTGCGTTTTTCACACAGGAAAAAAATGTCATGCGTAAGTGATATCTTGCTGCCTTTTGTTAACACAGATGTAAAATGCTTCTTATTGTAATTTCTGCTCTGCATCAGACACATTTTGTGCTTCAGTTTCACAAACCGTCATTCTATGGGCAGACAACGCTCTAACTGATGTGTAGCTACTTTTCTCTGTGTAGCCAGCCTACTTTTCTCCTGTAAAATGCAATATTAACTTTAAGCAAAACTTTAGGAAATGTAGCTGGCTACATTATTTCAATGTTAAACATTAGAAAAATAATGGCCATGCATTGTTTTTACAAAAAAAGATCTTGCTTTTTCATTGTAAACTCATTTACTTGTGTGGCTGCCAGCCAAATAGCGTTGCGCTTCTGTTGTCTTCTGATGAAAATTAAGCATTTTTTTCTCCCGAATGTGTTGCACTAATGTATTTTCTGTGAAGGAAAACTATAGTTGCACATCCCTGATTTAATCTATTGAAAAAAACAAAAAAACACCGACTTTAGATATAAAACGCGACCCCTGTCAATACACAGCTGGACTCACCTGCTCCCGTTTCTGCTGTTGTACTATTTGCAAACAAACACATGACTGGCTCCACTGTTCTGAGGAAC